>NC_073746.1:163546295-164146295 GCF_029784135.1 Toxorhynchites rutilus septentrionalis
TTTTGAGTTGCAATAAATATTTCTACGGTGGTTAGACACTCCACTCCTCTCTCTAAGGGGTAGCTGCCATACAAACGAAACAGAAATTTCTCCATTACTCGAGAATTAATCAAGCAAGTACAACCACATTAGGCATATGGAGGTTTTAGGGTACACGAAACGTTTCTATGGTGAATCGAAACTACTCCTTTCTCTCTAAGAGGGGCTGCCATACAAATGAAACACAAATTTATGCATTACTCGAAAACTAATCAAGCAAACGGAGCCGAATTTAGCATATGGAGACTTTAGGGAGCAATAAATGTTTTTTTTGTATGGTGGTTTGACACAGGGTGCTGAACAACTCGAAAACTAATCAAACAAATGGAATTGAACTTAGCATATAGAGGTTTTAGGGATCGATAAACGTTTCTATGGTGGTTCGACACTCCTCCCTCCTCTCTAAGGGGAGGCTGCCATACAAATGAAACACAAATTTCTGCATAATCCAAAAACTAATCAATCAAATGGAGCCAAATTTGGCATGTGAAGGTTTTTGAATACGAGAAATGTTTCTATGATGGTATGGCAACCCTCCTTCCTCTGAAATGGAGAGGGGGTCCCGTGAAAATAATATACATATTTCAACCAAACATGACAATTGAATTTTTTTTAATGTGATAAAACGCACTCCTATATCTTCTGTTACCTATATACAGGCAAACCTTTTTTTGTGCGGTCGATAGGGACCGCACAAAAAAGTCGCATAAAAAAATTGTGTAAAACTTAACCAGCAGCTTTAAAAATCGAGTTCGGTACGCATTTTGAAAAAACCTTTTTTTGTGCGATAGATAGGGACGGTATTAAAAAAGTTTCCCCCAAGAAAATAACTCAAATCCAGGCCATTTACCGTTCGATTTCCTTTTGTTTCCCTGCTTTGCGATTGGACACTTTGCCTTTTGGGTTGCGCGTGGCTGTTTGTGCTTTTAGTTGCATGTCGAAACGTGTTGCTGTTAGAAATCATGTCATGCCGAAACTTAGAAAAACATTTGATGAGATGACGGAATTGATTTCAGAAGAGGATAATTGAGACGCAAATATACTTTTTTCGCACTGAAATGCATATAAATCATTGAAACAAACTAAATGGACGATAACTTCGTCAAATATGCTTCTTTTCATACACCGCACAAAAAAAATCGCACAAAAAAAACCGCACAAGAACAGAAAATCGCACAAAAAAATCGCACAAGAACAGAAAATCGCACCAAAAAAAAAATCGCATAAAACAGGATTTACTGTCAATAAAAATGGATCACCGTATGTGTTGATTAGAGCAAAACTCGAGAAAGGAATTGTCCAATTTAGGGCTGTCTTTATTCTATCATATTTTCTGTATCAAACAATTATTCCATGTAACGAAGAAACATGTTATTTGCAAGAGGTTGAAAAATCTTGAACGAGGATTGTGTCTGAAAATAATCTGATATTATAATGACGACTTTTGGTAGAAGTACTAGGAATTTTATAGTAAAAGGTAATTTTAAAGGGTAGATTTTCTAATCAATGAACAGTTCTGCGATTGGACCTATGAACGTGCGCTTAGTAAAAAAAATACGTGAATGTGATAACGAAAAATAAATTTTGGGCGGGACGAAGTTTTCCGGGTCAGCTAGTACATTCATAAAACCTTCTATGTCGCGAATTGACAAAATTCAGCCTTTCATCAGATTGCCAAATAAAAAGAGTAACTATACGTTACAATTTCACATTCGAATCCGAATATCCGTTGATCATTAATTTAGATTCAATCTTATGTCTATTGAGAATTCGGCTGGAGGCTCTCAGTTACAAAACTGTTCCATGCATATTACTATAGGGCTAAAAACTCACACATGCGTCTACTCACAGTGTGGGTAGTTCGCCAAAATATGTCTCACTATGTTGTGTAAATTGCCACGAAATTACATTCCAGTGATAGCAAGCGAATATAGCGTTCCCTGAGCGGGGTAAAAGAGCAACGAAGAATTACTCAATATTCACTATCGAGGCAAAGCGACACGCGAACCATCCCACTCTAGTCCTTGGGAAATTGGTCCATAAGTGACAAAAATAAACACAGAATATTTTCCCGGTGCGCCCACGTGCACACATTCACGCCACGGAGGAATTGAGAGAGCGGTGCCATTGATCTTCGAGATGGTAGATTTGGGGTTGGTTTGGTTTAGATAAATGCGTTCAGGTCGTGAAGGAATGTGTGGTACGATAGACGGTGCTGTCAAACTGACAAGCTTCGAAAAAAGGATATCGTTCCGGCACGTACAAAACGTAGAATAGCTGTTTTCACATACGTGTTATATTTCGGTCTAATTAATTAATTTCCTTTGTCACAAGCGGTCTGGTGATGAAGCATCCGAAGTTGGTGAAATTCAGATGTCTTTGTTTATGTTTATGCTTATGCGTGCAAGCAAATTGGGAAAGTTTCGATGTCTACGGCTGAATAAATCACGCACTATCATTCACATGTCTACTTGTATCTTGGAATAGTCTTGCTTTGATTCTAGAGATGAATGTGAATGTCAAGCAACTCCGAATGTGGATATTTACACAAGTTGCTTTTGGAATTTTAAACAAGACTGTAATTATACATGAACAAATAAATCAATGAAAACTGATTTTATTCTAAAATACATCTATAACTGTCATTTTACTTAGTTGAACGTTTCGATTCTTGTTTAAAAGTTGCAATCCTCATTTGAATAAAAGGTTGCCCTGTTGAAGCTATGAGGAAAGAGCATTTAATTGTTATATGCCAAATCTGTTTAACATGTACGATGATTGAGGAAACAATCCCCACCAGGGTTGCCACATACAATTCCGTAAAAATTTCTGAAAAATCTGTATGTTTGTATTTTGACGTAGGACTACGTCTAACCGGAAGATATAGGGGGTGAAATGGAAATCTAGGCACTGAACAAGTAGGAAAAAATGCAAGATTTGGAACGCTTATAACTCGAGCATTTCTCAATAGATCGCAAAGGTTTTTGCATCAATTGATAGGAAATATATCTACGCATCTATCATAACGAATAACATTTCATTTTTCTTGAGATAAATAATTGAATAATTGTGAAATATCCAGCATTGTCAAAATGCACTATGTGCCCATTTTTGATTGGTCCATTTTGTGCTCCTCAAATCGTACCGACCAAAACGGGCAACCAGAGCAGCAGCGAAATAGAAGGAAGCACGATTGGAAAAGAAAAAGAAAAAAATGAACGAAACATTGGTCGCAGTCTCACACATGCGTAATTCTCGAGCCAGCCAGTCAGCTTAAAAATCCCCGCTCCGCTGCCGTAACGATCATTCTTTGTGTGGACACCGACTGGACAACATCGTTGCTGGACGGGCTGGACGGCGAGGGATCGAGTGCCTTTCTCAAGGCAAGAGGGCGGAGGTGGTAGCGCTGGAGTAAAGTAGAGTAGAGTTTTCAAAGGGCCTTTCTCAAGGCTAGAGACGAATGAACTGCAAAAGTTTACATCGGTTCGCATCACAACACATCAACAAACCAACCCAAGCAGCCATGTCTGGACATGGTAAAGGAGGAAAAGTGAAGGGAAAGGCAAAATCCCGCTCGAACCGTGTTGATCTGGAGTTCCCCGCAAGGTTAGCTAGGCCGAGCGCGTTAGTACCAGTGCACCAGTCCACCTAGCCGGCGTTATATAGTTTCGGCCGCCGAAGTGATCGAGTTAGCTGGCAAAGATGCTCGCGACGATAAGAAAACCCGCATTCAGAACAGAACACATTCGGTTCGGTGGACATCAAGACAACAGGCAGTTGCAGCGAGTGGCGAGTGGCAAACGCAATCGCAAAACGGCATCAGGTAGCAGAAGAAAAAAAGTTTGTTCTTTATACAAACTGCTTTGGTGGCAAATTCAGAACAAGGCGGCATCGAGGGCATTCGAAATGGTTTTTTTCAAAACCACGAGTACTAAGTTTTCTAAATTGGAACCATTCCATAAAACAAGGCGCTTTTCAGGGCCATTAAACCTTCCAAAAAAGAGTTTACGAAATACAGTTCAATGCTTTCTAAAACATTATCCAAAATAATAATAAAACACAAATTGATTTTTTCATAATTTGTTTGCCAGGATCTGATGAGTATGTGAATTTGGCAGTTGTTCTGAGCTTATTGATAGTTGGGGACTTTCCTGATTATTCAATTTTCACCAATTCTTAAATTGTTTCCAGATTGAAAGTACAGTAATTTACAATTAGTTCGACATTTAGCTAATTGGACGGACATGTAATGCGACTTATTTAGTTGGACATTTTTGTAAACATAGAGATCCAAATTATGACCCCACATTGAAAGTCGACACTGTACCACTGTCATCGCAAATGTTCAATTACAGGTTAATATCGCCTCCAATCCGACACTGAGTGGCGCTTCGACACGTCGCATTGAATGTAATTTACTGTACAACATGTCACAAAGCTGGATGGGATGAAATTTTCCATCTGAAAGCTGTGGCGAGTGGCAAACGCAATCGCTAAACAGAAAGGTTTAGCCGAACAAGATGGGGATATCGAGTGATAACAAAACAATAAACTCTTTAGATTGAAGATAATTTTGTGATCCTGAAAAGGACACTTTTTATCCTGCATGTGAATCCAACGAGCGAACAAATCGTAATGAATGTAATTTTTTGCCATCGCTCCCATTTAACGCTCATTCGTTCGTCTCGTTGGACTCGCCCCTCTGGCTGAGTCTGCCGATTTGTCTCTATCCTGTGAGTGTGTACCGCTAGAGTATAAAACACGCGGACCCCAAAAAAATATCTTATTTTCTTTCAAACCGTAAACCCGTGTGGTTGTACGGCATCGGCATCGTGGACGTAACAAAGGAGGACAAGTTAAGGGGAGGGCAAAGTCTCACTCGAGCCGTGCAGGTCTCCAGTTCCCTGTTGGTCGCATTCACTGATTGCTCCGCAAGGGTAACTAGTCCGAACGGATTGGTGCCGGAGCACCAATATACCTAACAGCGATTATAGAGTTTCGGCCGTCGGAGTGCTCGAGTTGGCTTGCAAAGCTGCTCACGACAATCAGAAAACCCGCATCAAGAACAGAGCAGCTTCGGTTCGGCGCTCATCAAGGCAACAATTAGTTTCAGTGAGTGGCAAAGTGTTTCTCCGGCACGTCGCATTAAATGTAATTCACTGAACAACATGTTCAAGCTGGATGGGAAGAAATTTTCCAACTGTGAAAGCTGTGGCGAGTGGCAAACGCAATAGCTAAACAGGAAGGTTTAACCGAATAAGATGGGAATATCGAGTGATAACAAAAACACAACGCCAAAGGTTCTTTTCAGAACCAACAAACTGGATCCGTAGCGGATATTGTGAAACCTGTGAATCATCGTAATGTGCGTTCGGCCGAAAATATTGCTGCTGTTGCTGCCAGTGTGGAGGATGACCCGAATGTTTCGATTCCACGGCGTGCTCAGCAATTGGGCTTGTCAAACACATCATTGTGGCGAATTTTGCATTTGGACTTGCACATACATCCATATAGAGTCCAACTGGTACAAAAATTAGAGCGTGGTGACCATGGAATGCGTCGATTGGGTGAACGAACAACAGCAGTAAAATGCTGAATTTTCGCATCAAATTTTCTTCAGCGACATTTCGAGTTCGGTGGCTATGTGAACACCCAAAATTTTCGTATATGGGGCTCAGAAAATCCACACGTGATTGTTGAGAGGCCATTGCATCCGCCAAAAGTAACTGTTTGGTGCGCATTATGGTCTGGTGGAGTCATCGGGCCGTATTTCTTTGAAAATGAGGACGGCGAGACGGTAACTGTGAATGGTGAGCGCTATGGCCGCATGTTTTTTGCCACAAATTGAAGATATGGATACGAATGACATGTGGTTTCAGCAGGACGGCGCCATGTGCCACACAACACGACCGAACATGGCCATATTGCGAACGAAAATTGAGGGACGCATAATTTCGCGTTTTGGTGATGCCAATTGGCCGTCCAGATCATGCGATTTGAACCCGCTAGACTTTTTTTTTGTGGGGTTATGCGAAAGACCGTGTCTATGCCAACTCTCCGCAAACTCATGAACATTTGAAAGACAACATTCGTGAAGTTATGACCGAGATACCGCCCCATATGTGCCGAAAAGTCATCGAAAATTACCTGTTCCGGATCAAGGTGTGCGAGGAAGCCCTAGGTGTACATTTGAATGATGTTGTATTTCACACATAATGGCATAAACCAAACTTTAATTTGAAATAAAAGTTTCATCGAAATTCGAATTCTAAGTGTGTTTTATTTCAATTTACTTTCGGAATTTAAAATTGGAAAACCCGGTACATAATAAATAAATATAATAAATTCAATATTTAAAATTGAATTTTAAAAAAATCTGTAAATTTAAAATAATTGTAAATATCTGTAATTCTATACATACAGATTCTGTATCTGAAATTCGGAGGAAAATCTGTAAAATACAGAATATTCTGTATATGTGGCAACCCTGATCCCCACACCGAATCTTAGAGTTTTGTCATTGTATAGATTATGTATTTATGAATTATTTCCTACGATTTCTTCTTCTTCTTCTTCCGAATATTTTTCTTCCGCATCTAAGAGAAACCTAAGTGTAGTATATGAAAATACGACTCGAAAAAATTAAAGGAACAAAGTGCTAAGTCGAAAATTTTGAGTGACTTTTGACATGCTGTAACACTTCGTGAAAAATCAACGCAGACAGATGGAATATACATCATTTTGAAGCCAACCCAACTAAAGGGTGTGTCACATCAAATTGCATCACGGAAAAAACGCTGTAGAAATTCGCCCAGTAGACCGATCCTTTTGAAAATTTTAGACAGTAAAATAAAAACTATAAAACAACTTTTGGCATTTTCTTTTTATTCACACTTCGAGCCCAAGCCCGTATGCTCGCACTTTCCTCTTTACCCCGTTCATAAGGCTCTGTACAACGTCAGGTTGTAGTTTTTTTTTGAACAGAAATCCATTTTCTCTTGAAGTCCGCTTCCGATTTGACAACTTTTGGGTTCTTCCGGAGGGCCTGCTTCATAATCGCCCAATATTTCTCTATTGGGCGAAGCTCCGGCGCGTTAGGCGGGTTCATTTCCTTTGGCACGAAGGTGACCCCGTTGGCTTCGTACCACTCCAACACGTCCTTTGAATAGTGGCACGAAGCGAGATCCGGCCAGAAGATGGTAGGGCCCTCGTGCTGCTTCAATAGTGGTAGTAAGCGCTTCTGTAGGCACTCCTTAAGGTAAACCTGCCCGTTTACCGTGCCGGTCATCACGAAGGGGGCGCTCCGCTTTCCGCAAGAGCAGATCGCTTGCCACATCATGTACTTTTTGGCAAACTTGGATAGTTTCTGCTTGCGAATCTCCTCCGGAACGCTGAATTTGTCCTCTGCGGAGAAGAACAACAGGCCCGGCAGCTGACGAAAGTCCGCTTTGACGTAGGTTTCGTCGTCCATTACCAGGCAATGCAGCTTCGTCAGCATTTCGGTGTACAGCTTCCGGGCTCGCGTCTTCCCCACCATGTTTTGCCTTTCGTCGCGGTTAGGAGCCTTCTGAACCTTGTATGTACGCAGGCCCTCCCGCTGCTTGGTCCGCTGGATGAATGATCTTGACAAATTCAGCTTATTGGCGACATCCCGGACCGAACTTCTCGGATCACGTCTAAACTGCTTAACTACGCGCTTGTGATCTTTTTCACTGACGGAGCATCCATTTTTGCCGTTCTTCACCTTCCGGTCGATGGTTAGGTTCTCGAAGTATCGTTTTAGTACTCTGCTGACCGTGGATTGGACGATTCCCAGCATCTTACCGATGTCCCGATGTGACAACTCCGGATTCTCGAAATGAGTGCACAGGATTAATTCACGACGCTCTTTTTCGTTCGACGACATTTTTCCAAATTTACGAAAAATTGACAGTGAAGCATGGCCAACGTGATCTATACACTCTTATCTGATTATAAGCGAAAGCTGAAGATGTAATTCCTAAAAATTAAATTTCTACAGCGTTTTTTCCGTGATGCAATTTGATGTGACACACCCTTTAGTTTTTTTTGAACAGAAATCCATTTTCTCTTGAAGTCCGTCTCCGATTTGACAACTTTTGGGTTTTTCCGGAGGGCCTGCTTCATAATCGCCCAATATTTCTCTATTGGGCGAAGCTCCGGCGCGTTGGGCGGGTTCATTTCCTTTGGCACGAAGGTGACCCCGTTGGCTTCGTACCACTCCAACACGTTCTTTGAATAGTGGCACAAAGCGAGATCCGGCCAGAAGATGGTCGGGCCCTCGTGCTGCTTCAATAGTGGTAGTAAGCGCTTCTGTAGGCACTCCTTTAGGTAAACCTGCCCGTTTACCGTGCCGGTCATCACGAAGGGGGCGCTCCGCTTTCCGCAAGAGCAGATCGCTTGCCATACCATGTACTTTTTGGCAAATTTGGATAGTTTCTGCTTGCGAATCTCCTCCGGAACGCTGAATTTGTCCTCTGCGGAGAAGAACAACAGGCCCGGCAGCTGACGAAAGTCCGCTTTGACGTAGGTTTCGTCGTCCATTACCAGGCAATGCGGCTCCGTCAGCATTTTGGTGTACAGCTTCCGGGCTCGCGTCTTCCCCACCATGTTTTGCCTTTCGTCGCGGTTAGGAGCCTTCTGAACCTTGTATGTACGCAGGCTCTCCCGCTGCTTGGTCCGCTGGACGAATGAACTTGACAAATTCAGCTTATTGGCGACATACCGGACCGAACTTCTCGGATCACGTCTAAACTGCTTAACTACGCGCTTGTGATCTTTTTCACTGACGGAGCATTCATTTTTGCCGTTCTTCACCTTCCGGTCGATGGTTAGGTTCTCGAAGTATCGTTTTAGTACTCTGCTGACCGTGGATTGGACGATTCCCAGCATCTTACCGATGTCCCGATGTGACAACTCCGGATTCTCGAAATGAGTGCACAGGATTAATTCACGACGCTTTTTTTCGTTCGACGACATTTTTCCAAATTTACGAAAAATTGACAGTGAAGCATGGCCAACGTGATCTATACACTCTTATCTGATTATAAGCGAAAGCTGAAGATATAATTCCTAAAAATTTAATTTCTTCTTTTATTTTGGAGTGTGTAGGTGTCATGGGCGACAACATCGGGAAAATAAAAAAAATCATCTTTTTCTGTGTTTTCAAAGATTTTGTGGGCTAACACAATTTTCTGCTGACCAACTAGCAAATCCAATTAACCTTACTAGTCGGCTTGCATTTGATTCCTTGAACGTTCCTGTAGGAACTTTCCATACAGAGATATTTCTGTTTGAATGGAAAATTACTCCTTCGGCTTTGATGATGAACAATTTAATACGTAACAGTTCGGCTAAAAAGTTTATAAGGTAACACAGTAAGACAATTTTTTTTTGCAAAATTACATTTTATTATTCAACATAATTGCCTTCGAGGGCGATACAGCGATTATAGCGATCTTGCAACTTTTCGATATTATTTTTATAGTACTCTTTCGGTTTTTCCAAAATAGTCCTCAGTTTCGGTAATCACTTCATCATCGGTCTTAAAATTCTTGCCAGCGAGCATTCTCTTCAGGTCTGCGAACAGAAAATAGTCGCTGGAGGCCAGATTTAGAGAATACGGTGGCTGCAGAAGCAATTCGACGCCCAATTCATGCAATTTTGCCATCGTATTCATTGATTTGTGATTTTTCCATTTTTTTCACAATAACAAAAGTTGCTTCACTCCCAATGCTGTAACTCACGAACCAATCGACCGATTGCTGCCAAATTTTGACAGGTATCCATTGGAAGATGGTGCTTTATGATAGTCAAGTAGATTTTTGCAAGAGGCGCCATCTAGACGTCAACTTTATGAACTTTTTAGCCGAACTGTTAATGCACTGCACCGCAAGTCGAAATACAGTTTTGAAACATGTCGAAAATCGCATTTATTCCTATCACTGACACACATATGTACTGCTCAACCTATCACCTCAACGTTTCTATTCGTTTCAGTGAGTACGCTTCGAATACAACAAGGAATCTTTTATTTGAATACTAGCTGACCCGACGAACTTCGTCCCGCCCAAAATAAATTTTTTGATTTGAATACTTTCAAACATCCACGTTTTCTTACTAAGTGAACTTAGTGAGTTCAATCACTGAACTCTTCATTGATTGATTACCCTTTGACCCTTTACAATTTCCTTTTACTATAAATAGTCTAGTAGTCTACAAAAATTCGTTCTTAAAATATTAAATAATTTTCAGACACAATTTTCGTTCAAGATTCTTCAAGCATTTGGAAATAACATGTTTCTCCGTTGCATGGAATACATGTTTGATACAGAGAATGTTACAAAATAAAGACAGCTCAAATCGGACCATTCCTTCCTTGGGGTTAGGGCACACCGGAGGGCCTGCTTCATAATCGCCCAAAATTTCTCTATTGGGCGAAGCTCCGGTGCGTTGGGCGGGTTCATTTCCTTTGGCACGAAGGTGACCCCGTTGGCTTCGTACCACTCCAACACGTCCTTTGAATAGTGGCACGCAGCGAGATCCGGCCAGAAGATGGTCGGGCCCTCGTGCTGCTTCAATAGTGGTAGTAAGCGCTTCTGTAGGCACTCCTTAAGGTAAACCTGCCCATTTACCGTGCCGGTCATCACGAAGGGGGCGCTCCGCTTTCCGCAAGAGCAGATCGCTTGCCACATCATGTACTTTTTGGCAAATTTGGATAGTTTCTGCTTGCGAATCTCCTCCGGAACGCTGAATTTGTCCTCTGCGGAGAAGAACAACAGGCCCGGCAGCTGACGAAAATCCGCTTTGACGTAGGTTTCGTCGTCCATTACCAGGCAATGCGGCTCCGTCAGCATTTCGGTGTACAGCTTCCGAGCTCGCGTCTTCCCCACCATGTTTTGCCTTTCGTCGCGGTTAGGAGCCTTCTGAATCTTGTATGTACGCAGGCTCTCCCGCTGCTTGGTCCGCTGGACGAATGAACTTGACAAATTCAGCTTATTGGCGACATCCCGGACCGAACTTCTCGGATCACGTCTAAACTGCTTAACTACGCGCTTGTGATCTTTTTCACTGACGGAGCATCCATTTTTGCCGTTCTTCACCTTCCGGTCGATGGTTAGGTTCTCGAAGTATCGTTTTAGTACTCTGCTGACCGTGGATTGGACGATTCCCAGCATCTTACCGATGTCCCGATGTGACAACTCCGGATTCTCGAAATGAGTGCACAGGATTAATTCACGACGCTTTTTTTCGTTCGACGACATTTTTCCAAATTTACGAAAAATTGACAGTGAAGCATGGCCAACGTGATCTATACACTCTTATCTGATTATAAGCGAAAGCTGAAGATATAATTCCTAAAAATTAAATTTCTTCTTTTATTTTGGAGTGTGTAGGTGTCATGGGCGACAATATCGGGAAAATAAAAAAAATCATCTTTTTCTGTGTTTTCAAAGATTTTGTGGGCTAACACAATTTTCTGCTGACCAACTAGCAAATCCAATTAACCTTACTAGTCGGCTTGCATTTGATTCCTTGAACGTTCCTGTAGGAACTTTCCATACAGAGATATTTCTGTTTGAATGGAAAATTACTCCTTCGGCTTTGATGATGAACAATTTAATACGTAACAGTTCGGCTAAAAAGTTTATAAGGTAACACAGTAAGACAATTTTTTTTTGCAAAATTACATTTTATTATTCAACATAATTGCCTTCGAGGGCGATACAGCGATTATAGCGATCTTGCAACTTTTCGATATTATTTTTATAGTACTCTTTCGGTTTTTCCAAAATAGTCCTCAGTTTCGGTAATCACTTCATCATCGGTCTTAAAATTCTTGCCAGCGAGCATTCTCTTCAGGTCTGCGAACAGAAAATAGTCGCTGGAGGCCAGATCTAGAGAATACGGTGGCTGCAGAAGCAATTCGACGCCCAATTCATGCAATTTTGCCATCGTATTCATTGATTTGTGATTTTTCCATTTTTTTCACAATAACAAAAGTTGCTTCACTCCCAATGCTGTAACTCACGAACCAATCGACCGATTGCTGCCAAATTTTGACAGGTATCCATTGAAAGATGGTGCTTTATGATAGTCAAGTAGATTTTTGCAAGAGGCGCCATCTAGACGTCAACTTTATGAACTTTTTAGCCGAACAGTTAATGCACTGCACCGCAAGTCGAAATACAGTTTTGAAACATGTCAAAAATCGCAGTTATTCCTATCACTGACACACATATGTACTGCTCAACCTATCACCTCAACGTTTCTATTCGTTTCAGTGAGTACGCTTCGAATACAACAAGGAATCTTTTATTTGAATACTAGCTGACCCGACGAACTTCGTCCCGCCCAAAATAGATTTTTTGATTTGAATACTTTCAAACATCCACGTTTTCTTACTAAGTGAAGTTAGTGAGTTCAATCACTGAACTCTTCATTGATTGATTACCCTTTGACCCTTTACAATTTCCTTTTACTATAAATAGTCTAGTAGTCTACAAAAATTCGTTCTTAAAATATAAAATTATTTTCAGACACAATTTTCGTTCAAGATTCTTCAAGCATTTGGAAATAACATGTTTCTCCGTTGCATGGAATACATGTTTGATACAGAGAATGTTACAAAATAAAGACAGTTCAAATCGGACCATTCCTTCCTTGGGTTTAGGGCACACCAACACATTTGGCCTTCCATTTTTATTTGTATAGAACAAAAATCAATTTCGTTAGCAACATCAAATGGACTAACAACGCTTAGCTAATTGTAGAACATATGGGAATTCAATTTTCCGAATTTTCCGATTTTTCTCTCCGCTATATTGATCTACGGGAAGATACGAATACAACGAAATATAGATGACTCAAAATGAATCATTCTTTCCTCGGGTTTTGTGCTTACCAACACATTTGGTCTTCCATTTTTATTTATAGATATAAGATATGGAAAAGCGTTATTTCGCTTGAAAATCCATTCCCACTTACGAACAAAGATCAATTTCGATAGTGCAAATATCGAATGGACTAACAACGCTCTCTCCACTATATTGATCTACGGGAAGAGACGAATACAACAAAATAAAGAAGGCTAAAATCGGACCATCCCTTCTTCGGGTTTTCCGCTTACCAACAGATTTTGCCTTACATTTTTATTTATATAGATAAACTGCTCGAATAAATTGAGGTTTCAGTTCGCTGTGATAGTGTGAAAAATGTAATCAAAGAACCTAAAGCGGAAGAAGCTTGCACGAAGTATTCAGAGTGTATAAGGTGAAACACGAAATGTAGTAGGATGCGAGACAACCCTAATCACGGCCAGGTTACGTTCGATTAGATCTCATAGGATAGAGGTACTTGATCTTGTGTTCCGTGATAGGTAAATTTCTCGGGAAACCCATTTTGTATGAATGTTGCAATCATTCACCCAACAAATATTGGTGGATCACACCATTGAGGAAGTGGCGGTTCCTTCGACTGAAGGAGGCCAGGATGATAGCTCAGGATTTTGGAATAATGTCGTAGTTTGATCTTATGGAAGACCATACAGTTTGGATGTGGCTTGTTGAAGAATGGAAACACACATGGATAAACTATTAAACACAGGATTTATTGTCGCGATGCTAAACACTCAAAGGTTGTATTCGGAATGATGATATTGGAAAGGATCACTTTGTACCAAGGATGCAAAATTTCGAAAGAACATGTTGAAATCGAAAAGCGATTTTTATCAGTGCAAAATATCTCCACCGATATTCTTCACTTCTTTCTATCGCGGTGACCGCTGGCTCACCATCTCGTTTGTTTTGATATAGTTTTCGTTCCATCAACAGAAATATCAGTTCATTCTCGATGTCAGTGAATGCTCAAGCCGAAAATATCACCTTTCATTGCGTCCTGGTGAAATTTTCGTTGGTCATACACCCATAAACTTAGCACTCAAATGTGCCGTTGCCCATCGATGTGTGTGCAATAAGCGGCACAAAAATGGGACCGGGGCTAGAAACATACTAGGAAAACACACACGAACACGCGTTTAAACGTCTGACGCGGTGTCAGTGAGATGATATTTCTTTGTATGGAATTTTGTTCCCTTCCACTGTCAGCTGATCGAAGATGCGTATGAAAATTTCGGGCGGAAATTCTCAGTGAGACAGTGGAACGAATGAGTGTGGGGAATAATGCAAAAACCAAATGTTCCACGTGACGGAGTGTCGGTTGCATGGAATTAAGTTTGGTTCATTTGTCATGAACTGCAGGGGAATTGGTGGTTGATTTTGATGTTGTCTCAATATCTTGCGCTGTCAGTAAAGTGAGTGTGAGATTTTGCAACTCTGCTTTGTACGCTTCACTTATTTGGTCGTGTGCGTTTCGGTTTCTGTTATTGTGTACGTCAGGATATGCTGCTGTATGTAATTGTATTTTCGGAATGGTGGGAGAGGGTTGGAGGTTGTGGGTTGTGCATCCGTGGCCGAGTGGTAAGCGTCCCACACTATCATGCCGGGTGTTCGGGTTCGATTCCCGTTCTGGTTGGGGGATTTTTCGTCAAAGAAAATTCTTCCGGCTTGCACTGTGGTCACGCGTATTCTAGAGCTTGCCACTTTAGAGTACATTCAAGGCGTGTTATTCGGCTTAGAAATCTCAACCAAGTATTAATGAACGACGCTAGTTAATGAATACGTTGAGACGGCAAAAGTTCCACAGGGAACGTTAACGCCATTCAAGAAGAAGAAGAAGAAGGGAGAGGGTTGGATGGGAGAAAAGGATAAGGATGGGAAACGAAAGAAGAAGAAGAAGAGAAGAAGAATAATAAATAAAAGAATAAGAAAAAGAAGAAATTAAGAAATAACCAAATGAAGAAAAAGTAGACGAATAAAAGATATTGAAAGTGTCACGAAACTACCACTGAGAAATGTTATAGTAATGAATGACGACATTCAAAAGATATACCTTTTATCAAGTCCGTTTGTTTCCTAAGAAGTACAAACTATCTAATGGGATGAGTTAATATTTCATGTTAATAGGATATTTAACAATTTAACACTGATTCTGCTATTGTGTATTTCTAGGCGTTATTGGAATTTATTCAAAGAAGGAAATATAATTGAACTTGAGCTTGAGCTTGGGTAGAATGTACTATTCGTAGTTGCTCTCCGTGATTGAACTGAACCAACCAAATTGCACAAGAAAGACGCATAATGACGCTTGGGACTAGCAAATCATTCTCGTTGTGCAACTTTCGGTGATTCGAGCTTAAAATGGTTAATAACGACGCCGGCCACGTCCTTACAGTCGTCAGAGAAAGGGAAGGAATGTTAGTATGACATTCGCCGTCCGAAGGCCAGAAGGGTCGCCTCTATAGCGTGGTTCCCTAGCATTTATAATGGAGGGGATAATTGTTAGTGGGAACAAAGAAAGAAATATAATTGAGTGAAAAAACTCCAGAAAACATTTTTTGTTTAACTTCATTCCCACCTCACTGACGCTCGGTCTGTCAGACCTATACGCAAGTATAGGAGTGTTAAAGGGGTATTCTAGTGTAGAGTAACGAATTTTGGACGTATTTTAGAGCTTTGAACAAATAAACCAAAAAATATTTTTTACTATTCATTATTTCATTATTTGTTTCTTTATCTTTTAACGATACAAAAAGAACTAAACGGAAAAAATATGGTTATCTGAAACAAAAAAACAGATTCTGAATCAGCAAAGACGCCGCTTCGATATAAACCTCAGACGCACCATTTTTTTTGACTATATGGCGGCCGTTTGAGAATAAAAATTTCTTCTCAGCACGTTTTTGATGATTTTTAGAAAATATTAAAAATAACAAATTATATTTTGTTATTAGTTTACGGGATAGAGAGATGTATAAAGATTTATTCGCATCAAATCTAGAATAATTCGTTTCAGTAGAACTTGAGATATCGCTTACGTCACCTTCAAAAAAGAAGTTTCAAAACAAACGCGTTTGAAGTTTTTGTTTGAAGGCCGTACCAGATTAAATACCGCAACGCTAAAGGAAAGTCCTTTCTACACCCAAAATAAATGTTTGGCACATGTTTTGTCATCCCGATTTATTACTTTAAATGAGCTTAAAAACAACAGAAAATGTTTTGACTCTTAAAAATTGGAATAGCATTATCAGTATCGGCGTTATTTATCTCCCGCCTAACAGGAAAAACGATAGTACGGCGATCGACGAACACGTGAAATCCATTGGTTCAGTTTCAGCTCGTTTGAAAGTTCACTCTCCTGCTCTTCTGTTCGGTGACTATAATCAAGCAGGTTTGCAGTGGTGTTTCCCCGAAAGTAGTACACCAGTCATCGATCCATTGCCATCGCATATATCCGAGGCCTGCTGTGCTCTCCTGGACGGATTCAACCCTCACGGTTTTTCTCAAGCCAACAAACATCTGAATAGAAATGGTCGATTACTGGACGTTGTCCTGGCCAATGATGCTGCATTACCCGTTTCTTCGATTGCTTTGGCGGCTGATCCCCTAATTGATCTCGATGCTGATCACCCTGCTCTCGTCACGTCAATTAGCTTGCACACTCCGATCGTTTATGTTGCACCATCTGAACAATCATCTCTGAACTTCCGTCGAGCCAACTACGCTTTATTGAGTGATGAACTCGCCAATATTGACTGGAATTTCATCGAATCTACCGATAGTGTCAATGTCGCAGTGGAGTACTTCTGTACAGCAGTAGTGGATGCAATCTTTTGTGTTGTTCCTGCTCGACGACCACCTCATAATCCTCCTTGGTCCAATCGCCGCTTACGCGAGCTGAAGCGAAAACGATCAACCGCTCTGCGAAGTTACAGTAACTGCCGGTCATCTTACTTCAAACGATAGTTCAATTTGGCCAGTCGTTGTTACCGTCAATATAACCGTTTTCTCTATAATGTGCGATTCACATAGCACGTTACGGAGAAGAACGTCTACGTTCCGTCAACGTCTCCACCAATTCACACATGCAGTCAATGCTTCCACCAGCACCGTCCCGTCAAATGAAAAACGAATGATTTATTTAATTTTATTCATGGTGTCGCCACCTACAACAATTTTAAATTGCAATGTCCTCTTTCAAATCAGCATGCCTAGAATCAGTTCTAAATTTTGAAAAATTCAATGAGAATCATTGAATTCAATTATTTAAATGCTTAAACCCCGTAGTCCGACCCTCATGCAACAATAATAATAAATAGAATAATTCTTTCAACTAGTCGCGAATGATTTTCACTCCGAAATTTCGAGCTAAGAGATATGTTGGCATGAAAAGTACAGTAAGTTGCTTAAAAAGCGATATGCTGAGGCACCACTCAGTGTCGCATTGGAGTCGGTTTTGACCAGTAATTGGACATTTGCGACTGGTGGCGACTTTCAATGTGGGGCCATAATTTGGGTCTCGAACTCAATGTTTACAAAAATGTCTGATTAAACGTGTTGCATCACGGATCTGTTCAATTAGCCTAATGTCGATGTAGATGTAAATTACTGTACAACCAAATCAAAACAAAAGCCGAGACATAAAGCCCAGACAAAAACCAAACGAGCCGTCCGTCTCCGTCAATTATTCTTTTCTACAAACCCTGCCGGTCGTTTTCGTTGAACGTATGCTGACGGGTCGTTACGTTGCTGGTGTATGTGAATGTTTTCATGAGAATAGCATGGTAGAATCATTGACGTATCGTGACGTGACGGGACGTGAACGTGACGGGACGTGAACGTGACGTGTATGTTGTATGTGAATCGCACTTAATCGGTACGTAAAACGAACGGAAGCGAATCTACGCACCAACTCTCGTGGTTTCCGGTAATTTGTGAATACCAAACGAAAAGATGCTGGACTGCCTTGTTCTATGTTTTTTGGAAATAGCACGGCTAATAATGATCCTGAGAAATGCAATTTGTTTGCACGTCATTTCAAACGAGTGTTCAACAATTCCTCAACCTCTGCTATGCAAGTTGCAGATGCTACCAGCGGACTGTCTCGTGATGAATTCAACTTCGACATTCCTCACATTACAGAAAAGATGATGAAAAACGCAATGCGTAACTCGTATGCCGCTGGGCCCGACGGAATACCCTCAGCAGTCTTGAAGCTTTGTGCAGATGTTCTTTGCTCTCCGTTAACAACGATATTCAATCGGTCGGTTCAGCAAAGCGAATTTCCAACCCGTTGGAAATTTTCATATATGTTTCCGGTGCACAAAAAAGGCGACAAACGCGATGTTGGTATCTCGTCCTTGTGCGCATGTTCTAAGCGGTTCGAGATAATAGTAAATGAATCTTTGTTTGCTTGTTGCAAATACTATATCGACACACAACAGCACGGTTTCTACCCAAAGCGATCGGGTAGACCAACTTGGTGCAGTTCACATCGTTTTGTTTACGAAGTATGGACTCGGGATGGCAAGTTGATGCTGCATACATGGATTTGAAAGCTGCTTTCGATTCAGTGAACCACGAAATTCTCCTCGCTAAACTGGATAAACTCGGTGTTTCATCAAGGTGTGGTCATTGGTTCAGATCCTACTTATTAGATCGCTCAGTTCGGATCAAGATTGGCCTCTCAGAATCGGAGACGTTTTCCAACAATTCTGGAGTCCCGCAAGGCAGTAACCTCGGGCCGCTATTATTTTCATTATTTTTGAATGATGTTTCGTTGCTGATACCTCCGGAATGCCGTTTCTTTTTTGCTGACGATGCAAAAATATTCAAATTAATCAAATGCCATTCGGACTGCCAGGATATGCAAACTTTGGTATGTACCTTTGCAGATTGGTGTTCCAGAAACATGCTGAGTGTCAGTGTCGAAAAATGTAACGTGATCTCCTATCACCGCAAAAATCAACCGATCATCCATGGCTACATCCTGTCTGGTTGTCATCTTGAGCGAGTACAACACCTCAAGGATCTCAGAGTTATCCTGGATAGCGGACTTTCTTTTCGGAATCACTATCACGATATTGTTGCCAGAGCCAATCGCCAATTGTGCTTTACATTCAAAATTGCCGACAAATTTCGTGACCCACTGTGTCTCCGATCCCTGTACTGTTCACTTGTCCGATCAATATTGGAATCAAACTTAGTAGTATGGTGCCCCTATGACGCCAGATGGATTGCCCGTATTGAAGCTATTCAGAAGAAGTTCGTCAGATACGCTCTCCGATTTCTTCGTTGGCGCGATTCTCGGAACCTGCCACCTTACGAGGATCGTTGTCGTCTGTTGAATATTCAACCACTTGATGTTAGACGCATAGTCGCTCAAGCTACATTTGCTGGGAAAATATTCTCAGGAGACATTGACTGCCCACCACTGCTGGCTCAACTGAACATGTACGTGCCTGAAAGACCATTACGCCAACGTGATTTTCTGCTGTTGGATCCACGAAGCAGAACATATGGGTTGCATGAGCCCATCCGTTCGATCTGTCAGCATTTCAACGACAATTTCAATCTCTTCGATTTTAATATTTCTGCCAACAATTTCCGACAACGGCTTCTCGACCTTTTTCGTACTGCTGGCCAACTAAGATTAGCATAAGTTTTTTATTCATTGAGACAACAATTGTCAGTTGAATTGAAAAATAAATACAAATGATATCAAATAATATATTATATATGGTATAGCAATACAAGATCACTATGAGCGAGCGAAACAAGAAACACATAGCAAATAAGCACGCATTAAAGCTTTTCACATACTCTGCCACATACACGGCCCAGACCGAGATAGATATAGATTCACGTTTATGCTCTTCTTTTTACTCTTAAAATAACATTTTCCAACTTCATTTCTAATGAGGTGTAATATTATCACGCACTTATGCAACAGCACCAGTAGCTATGTGGATAGCGTGGTCGTGTGAAACAGCCTTTGCTCGACCCCCTTTGAAATCGGATTCATATATTATTCGTCAATAGATTCATCGTTAGATTCTTTCGTGCAAAAATCAAAATACGGATGTTTGATTCTCGTATAGAAATTAGGTCACACATATACACACTTATGAAAGAGTTGCACTTGTGGAAGAATTATAAATTACAAACTATAAACTAGTCGGTGGATTATGGTTATGTTTAACAGTTACAGTTTCGGAGATTTTTTTATAATATATTGGGTGAACACTATCGATATAAAAAACAAGTCGCAGGAAGTTCTTAGAAATCCTTTTATATAATCTTTTTATGTCCCATCAAAAAATAATAGCGGATTCATTCTTAGTTTACCAAGAACACAGAGGCAAAGGATATTAGAAATGTGCAAACTTTATATTCCAGAACCTTTATCATCTGGTAATTATCTAGAAGGTCGTTATACATTCTTCTTCTCGAAAAAAAGACTCGAAAAACACTCACCAATGCAGGAAATGTAAAAAATATGTTGGTCTCGAGCATGTGGTTATGGTGGTTATCTTCTGATTCTTAAACCAATGAAACCACAATCGATTTATACGTTTTTATGTTATTTTATAGCTCTTTATACTTTTATGAATTATATTCAGTTGCTTGTTTTCAATAAATAACAGGAAAAAAGTCGAATTTCGTTATTTGTGTTGAAGTTTTAACAATTACTCTGTTTTGAGGAGGCTGAATTAGATGACTATTAAAACTGAATGAAGACGGAGAAAACATATTTTCGGGAGTTTTTTCATTCAATCATACCCTCTTCTTCAAATAAATACCAATAAAGCCTAAGAAATACACAATAGCAATATTCCAGAGAAGTTAAACTTTCGGTCTGTGAAACCGTGCGCGAGTTATACGAGTTATACGAGTATACGAGTTATAATTTTGCACGCGAGTACAGGAGAATTAATAGGAATCTGAAGTTCGACAATAATTTGAGCCAATTCACTTCAATAGGTTTTAACTGTCTATCAGTTCGCTAATTAGAATTTATAATGAATAAATTGTGTTCACCTCAAACCCTATATCCCAAAAACGCCATGATTATTCAAAAAACAACGATTTGGTTAAGGGTAAAGGTGGGATTCCACTGATGCAACTTTTGGACAACTACACATAGTCTTTTCATTAAACGGGTTCGGAATTGCTTGCCGTACAGTGTTGCCTCAGTGGAATCCTGGCTTAGGGACCGACAATATCGCCGTCGGTAAAAGTCAAAATCTCTCCCAATCTGTGCCATTTTTTTTTCTCTTCTAGCAATCTAGCCACTAGCCGGGATTGAACGTCCCCAGCGTGATCCAATCTCCTGGAAGGCAGCTAGTACTGTGAATGTAGCTGGGTGCTATAAAATGCAACACAATTTTCAGTTGATTTCAGTTTTCTGCATCAACATTCAACGAAAGTTTACTTCGCAAACGAGAGATTGAGAGGGAGAAAACTAGCTCTATCTATCAAGAAAGTCAGAACCGTCGGCTGGTACCGTCCAGTTGGGTGAAATCATAATTTGTTTGTTTTCCCACGACATTACTGAGGACCATAATTTATTTATGATGCACAGGAAAATATAGGTTTGGTTCCAAATGAATTCCAAGAAGGTCGAATCAACTGAACCAAACCGTACCCCATTGTACTGTTTCGGCAGAGTCGATGCATTGACACTGGGCACTTGCTGGAAATCCGTGCCAACGAGTGCCGACTGGATGCAAAAGAAACAACAACCAGAGAAGTTATTAAGGACAATGTTTTATACCCCAGATCGCTCCTTCAGGCAATGCTGGATGGCGGTCATGTTGCACCTCCCACTAGACATTGGGGGCTGTGGCCATCCAGCAGTGGCACGGTATGTGCAACCAAGTCTACGCCACCCGCTGTAGGAGCTACCACCTATTGCCCACGCGGATCCAACCAACTGCTGCTGTTGGTCTGTAGTAAAGTGGAAGCCATAGTTCGCGTCACAAGGATATCAGAGGATATCGGTTACGAAGTCACAAAGCGTACTTTTATTATGTGTAAAGTTTAGGTAAATGAAATTATTGTGTTGCCGGGCGACGGGGTTTGCAGCTGAAAATGTCATCAATATTTTATGATTCCCACCTACAAACTCGTACCGCCAGTGGATCAAGTTTTTTTTTCCATTCCCAGTGTCCTCGTCCTAGAGAGTTTCTACCACTGGTTGAACTAACATCCGATACGCTATAGCGAACCGAAGACTTTTGCAGCGCAAGCAAAGTTTTATCTGTGTCAATTGATTTTCTAATATATATATATATATATATATATATATATATATATATATATATATATATATATATATATATATATATATATATATATCAGTTCTGCACTATAAAGTTCAGTGCAGGCTATTGTTTGATGGTCCCAGTGCGAAACGAATTGCCTTGGAGTTGGTTGTAATACTTTTGCTTTTTTTATTTTCGCAACTCCCCAACGCGTTGCTCCTCGCAGTTTGCGAGAGGCATAAATTTATTTTATTGAAGCGTTTTTATGTAAATTCGAATGCGCGCGGCATGCGTCGAATGGCAAAATTTGCAAATGCAACAAGTGTCTTTCGGTGTTTCAATCGATGAACGCGCGCGAAGTCGTTTCGGCGATGAAATTTTGTTAACGATTACATGGGTTGTTTATCGCGTGCGCTGCAATGTTCCGAGTGTGAAGGCAGGTCGGGGGAGATGAAATTCGGTATATTTTCGCTGATTCATTCGAGGAGCGAGTAGTGATGTCTAAATTTTTCATTTATTCGATTGTCGATTAATCGTTGGGACATTTTTCAATATTCGATTCATTCGAATAATTTCTCGTTCAATATTCGATTAATCGAACGAATATTCATTTCTCGAAATAACCACGTATCACGTAGTCATTCTGGTCGCGTGATGTTAGATGTTGGATAAAAAAATATATATAGCCTAATTCTAAGCCTACAAATGCATCAACCATGCATTCTTTCATTAATCGCCAATACAGTGACAGTTATTCGATGTATTCATATTTTGATTTCAAATTATTCCGTACAAAATTAATCGAATAAAACTTCAGATATTCGATTATTTGAATTAATCGAGCGATGAACCGACGTCTCTAGGAGCGAGTAGGGATCTCATAAATTGTTGAAGCTGTATAGGCTGGACAATTCGAAAAGCAGTTATTGTTGCGTGTTACTGTTACACGATGAAGTCACCATGAAGTCGGACAGTAGTAACATAGTGGAGCCCTCGAAAGATTATGCCAACGTAATCGATTGAATGATCGGATTAACATTCTGTTCATCGTAATTTAAAATGAGAAAACAAATTGTTGGAGCCGAAATGTACATAAATATAAAATATCGGGTTTTTCAATAAGAACGCTACAAAAGTGTTTTTTAAATGAAACAAAAAAGGTTTTGGATATCAATGAAATTATTTACTCATGTGAATCTACATTTGATGCCATTATGTATGGAATTTGATTTTTTTTGCATGGCCACCACAGGCACGCTTGCTTCCAGACGCTGAACCCAATTTTCGATGGTTTTCAAGCATCAATCGGACGATACTGCTGCAATTTCACGTTCGATATTCGTACGAAATCGCACGTCCGAGGCGACCAAATGACTGGGCCATTTCGTGAGATAACACGCTCACCAAACTTGGTTTCTAATAAATCGATTGTTAAATTCGCTGCAGTCTCCCATGTTTCACAAAAAAACACTGCGTCCGGGATAAACATGTCCACGCTGCTGTTCGCAGTTATGTGTTTGAATACAAACATGATTTTTTTGTACCTACACCTAAACTAGCGTTGGCAGAAAACATTTCATCTTTGCAGAAATGATGCCATTTAGTGTGCTGGAGAGTCAAATGCGCAAATAATGAGCTTTTTTTAAAGCTTAAAAATTGTTTGTATGTATGCGAGCAGACATCTATTTCTGTTTTCTTTTCTCATTTCATTTGGGATTGTACCCAAAAGTCCATACGACGTCAATGGGGATCGAACCAAGGCCGACTGAAAAGCAAAGCTATTTTACACGACCACGCTATCCACATGGCTAATGATGTTTCAATAATTGTTCAGAAAATACGTGATAATATTGCACCTGATTATAAAAAGAAATTGGGAAGTGTTTTCTAAGACTAAAAAAGGAGCGCATGAAGGAGAACAATATCTATCTCGGTTTTGGCCATGTATTTGGAAAAGTATGCGGAAAGCTTATTTGTCTCTTGTTTCGCTCGCTCGTATTAATCTTATATGTATATTATACAAATGCTTACCAGTATTTGTGAGTCATGACATTTTATGTTATGTTATGTCTCATTTAATGTCATAAATTGGGATGACAAAACATGAGCTAAAAATCAATTTTGGGTGTATGTTTGAAAATGTGACATGTTTGTATTCGTAGTATGTTTGGACATACGATGTTTAATCCTAATGTTTCACATGATGTTCGAACATGGTGTACAGTCCTCCCTTTATTGGGTTGGAGGTGAGCGGATATCAACTGTCTTCGCTGTCCGGTCTACTGAACAATGGAAGAACAGAAGGAATACCCTTACACCTAAATGGCTACTACTGTGTAATTTACCATAATGTAATGTAACAGAAAACCTAACGCCTAAAAGGCTACTACTACTCTGTAATTTACAATTTATAGAAATATAAACATATGTATATGTACACGATTAAAACCCGGCTCTGTTACAGCTAAAATGCTAATGAGCCTAATAAATAAATAAATGGGATAAAAAAAGGTTAATACTGCTTGTTCGCGACGAACGCGACCCGAGCTATAAAACGAGCGAAGAAGAGGAGAAGAAAAGATGATGCAATCGCATACACACATAGCATATGTAGTGTAGTGTAAGTAGTGTAAGTAATTAAGTTTGGCAGAACGATTATGACGACCATAAGTTGGACGTAGCGCTCTTTTGAAGTTTAGGCTATCGACTCGTTGTTGGATCGCGTATCTTTCCATTATGAGCAAACCTTACTGAAGAGAAATGTCAAGAGAGCAGGAAAAATACGGCGTCCCGAAATACCCGTTAGTATGTGAAGGATCCGGACCGGTCAAAATTAGTTAAGGGGGTATTCTAGTGCAGAGGCACGAATTTTGGACGTTTTCTCGAGCTCCGAAAAAATAAAACAAAGAATAATTTTATTATACATTATGTCATTATTTGTTTGTGTATCTTTTAAAAAATGAAAACAAATGTTGAACGGATAAAAATATTCTTAATTAGAATAATTAAAAGCTAATGAAGGGAGGGAGCCAAAAAAAGTTGTGCCGTGGCGTACACGATTCGAGTACTTCTGGTGATCTGGAACAAAAAAAAACTAGAAGTGGATTATATCTTTGATTTAACCACAAAGTGGACGTAGGATTAACGTTGACTTAGCAATAAATAAGTAACAAGCATATAAACCTTAGACATTTCATCTTTCGAATAAAGTGATTATCACACCACTTCATTTAGCCGGAGAAGAATTATTAACGCTCAAAGGGGGAATCAATTCCTCCTCGGAAATACCCAGCGCAAATAGTACCCACTCCCAAAGCACCGACAGTTGGGATCATCGTTTATCCGGATCATTAACACTTGAGAAGGAATGGAATCCTCCTCGGAATTACACAGTAAAAATTAGACCCCCTTCCCAACAATTCCAACTTCCCAATAACGACGATCGATTGCAGCATTCGTAAACAAATATTGATATGTAATATAATATCCACTTCAATAATATCCACTACACCATATCATATCGTGTTCTTCACTATCAAATCCATAGTCAATGGCACACATCGGTATCGAATTATCATCGATACCTCGGTTTTCGCTAAATGCTCCGTTGGGTCCGACTGCAGAGGAGAAATGGAATTGAAACACGACAAACGAGAGAAAGAGATGTTAGAGGTTGAAAGGAGATTCACAGAAAACTTCTGCATTTTATCTTTCGGATAATCATACCACTTCGTTTTGCCAGAAAGAGATTACTAATGCCCAAAGGAGGAATCAAGTCCTTCGAGAAAATACCCAGCGAAAATAATTTATTTTTCTATTTCATTTTACAAACATCAACAGGCTTAACATGTTTGCCCTAATGACCGAGAATAAATTATAAAATAAAAACTAACAATAAAACTATATAACTAAATATTAAAGCTATACCCTCATAACTACTTAAAAACAACAGAATAGAGCACTTTGAAGGGGCAAACGGGAAAGGTGATAATCAAAACACGAACTACAAAGATTGAACACACGACAAATACTGGTTACGGGTTCATTGTAGCCGTAATTTGTTCGAGATGGTGGAAGGTACAAGTAGTTACGGGTACGCAAATTGTGACGACTAATGTTGAAATTTATTACGTGGAGTAATTCGGGGCAAACGATGTTTGATAAAATAATATCAGATACAAAAAGCGCATTGGCAACATTCCTTCGAGAGCCCAATGAATCCAATCCTATGAGACTACAGTGATCGACTATCGATTGCGACAATCGTACACAAATAATTTTATAACGCAGCTTTCATCAAAGTGATTTCTTCGATATCCACTATCATATATTTCGTATTCGTCATTATGAAATCCACGCTCTCCTCGCCTCCATGGTTTCGAGATATATTATGTGGAAAATCCTCAGCCTTCCAGAAAAAATATAAGAAACTATAGCGCCTTTGGTCCCGAGACCATGAAAACAATAAAAAACGAATACAATCAATAATAACGAGAGCAGAATTCAAATTTAGTATTTTTTATATGTCGATCATCTGAATCGGTCTAGTAGTTCAAAAGTTATGAATTTTTGAAAAAAGTCATTTTGCGAAATGCGAAAAAATGGTTTTTATGGACCACTCTAAAATGGAAATGGTCACCCTAACAAAAAAAAAAAAAAAGATACGGGTCTCATAATTTGCGATAAAGAACAAAACTACCACTTTTGACGAAAATCTGAGAACCACTATATCGGTTTGGCATGGAATGGCTGTTTGAAAAAACAAGATTAAGTCGGAAAAGACGGACACTTGGCGGGAAAGATGGACACCTGGGGTGGGAAAGATGGACACTAACTGAAAATTCAAGTTTATGTACTGGATAAGCTTTGGAAGTATTCAAATATGCCTTAAGAAGGATCTAACAAAAAGGCTAGACTAAATGCACCTAGAAGGTGCCCTCAATTGACCATATTTGTGTTGTTATAGAATAACTACGTCCACGCAATCATCATCAGCGATGGAGATCGATCCACGGTGGAACAAAGATCGATTCATCCATACAACTGCTCTGCTGTGCAAGAAACATCGGGCTGCTGTTCTATAAATAACTCAACGATGATCAATATTAACTGTCTTCGCTGTCCGGTCTACTGAACAATGGAAGAACAGAAGGAATACCCTTACACCTAAATGGCTACTACTGTGTAATTTACCATAATGTAATGTAACAGAAAACCTAACGCCTAAAAGGCTACTACTACTCAGAAATTTACAATTTATAGAAATATAAAAATATGTATATGTACACGATTAAAACCCGGCTCTGTTACAACTAAAATGCTAACGAGCCTAATAAATAAATAAATGGGATAAAAAAATGTTAATACTGCTTGTTCGCGACGAACGCGACCCGAGCTATAATACGAGCGAAGAAGAGGAGAAGAAAAGATGATGCAATCGCATACACACATAGCATATGTAGTGTAAGTAATTAAGTTTTCCTTAATTCAGTTTGTGATAACATCGAGAAATTAATGGCTTGCTACGACGACTGATATGTCACTATGCGCAGTATTGAAGCTAATCTTTCCTCCAACACCCATTTATGGTATAAATATATTAGGGAGAGTATCGAGATACAGAACATAGATTAAATGAGGGTTGATTGTGATTCTTTCACAAATCGTCATCGCCAAAGCTAATCATGAATATGGTACAGATTTTTCCATAATAATTTTGCAGGTGACAATTGGTTTCAACTCAATTGATTTTATGCGTTTGATGCAGATTTTTTTCAGAAACATTACCCTAAAAAATGAATTTTTCGGAATTGGTTTTTTGAACGCCCTAACTTGGACCGCCCTAATCAAACTTTCATAAAATGATCAAGAATATCTGTAAACTTTCCTGAAAACATGCATCTAAAACTAATTTTTGGGTATTTATTTATTTATTTGGCCAGCATTTGTACGACGTCGTCCGCGCTGTGCAGTAGGTTCTCCAGAATTCAATTGGCAACATGCACGCAAAAAAATCTCACAAAAAGCTTCTTTATCTTCAGAGAATGTTTTTTTTGCACGAAACCAAAGATTATTTAATCAGACTTGCAAAAGGTGCATTAACTTATAGCCTCTTAGTTCATGCAATTTTTGTAACGCGAACTAAATTTCAAGTTCTTTTCTATGAAAAAGTATTCTACGAAGAAATGTTTTAGGATGAATAATTTCTTTCCGTGCATGAAAAGAAACGAAACGAAAGCAATGAATACTGCGACATCGAGTGATATGTTTGTACATGATGTTGTTGAATTAGAAACAACGTGTTTGTTTACACATGTTTACACTTGGCGGGAAAGATGGACACCTGGGGTGGGAAAGATGGACACTAACTGAAAATTCAAGTTTATGTACTCGATAAGCTTTGGAGGTATTCAAATATGCCTTAAGAATGATCTAATAAAAAGGCTAGACTAAAAGCACTTAGAAGGGCTTGTAATTTTTCCCATTTTTTCATGTTTAAAATAGCTTCCGGCATTCGGAATGACAAATTCGGATTACGTTTCAAAAACCGCTCTGCTGAGAAGTCCATGATATCTGGTTGCAATTGCAAACGTATTTAGTGGATATTTATTGATAAAAGAAGGTGGAGATAATCAAATTGTTTTCAAAACTAAATGTTTGTCTTGTGTCGGAGGAGTGTCCGTCTTACCCGACTTGATTAGTATTTTATTTTTGTCAATATTTCTGGAGTAAAAATGAGAAAACTTCACCGCTGATTCGATAAACTGGAAGAGAAGTGATGGTAAAACATTCACGAAACCAAAAATACCCCAAAAAATTACTTGATTACAATGAGAACCTTATTTTCTGTAGACGAAAATTTACATCGAGCTGCTCTTTGTAGATTACTTTTTTGTTTTTATTTACAAAGCTGACCCGGCAAACTTCGTCCCGCCCAAAATTTGTTTTTTGTTATCAATACCTTCAAACATTCACGTTTTCTTACTATGAGCAAGTTCATGGGTCCAATCGCAGAACTTTTCATTGATTGATTTTCTATTCGACCCCGTTGAATTTACCTTTTACTATAAGATTCCTAGTATTTCTAACAAAACTCATCATTATAATCAGGTTATTTTCAGACACAATTCTCGTTCAAGATTTTTCAACTACTTGCAACCGTTACATGGAATACATTTTTTATATAGAAAATATGATAGAATTAAGACAGCCCTTAATCGGACAATTCATTGCTCGAGTTCTGCTCTTATCAACACATCCGGCGATCCTTTTTTTGGTATAGATAGAAGAAGGTATTGGAGTGCGTTTCATCACATTAAAATCCATTTCCAGTTTCGAACAAAGATCAATTTCGCTAGCGCAAACATCAAATGGACTAATAGCACATGTCACTATGTAATTGTAGAACATATGGGAATTTAATTTTCCGAATTTTCTCTTTTTCCTTCAGAGTTTTCCGAAAATTTTCAATTGTCATGTTTAGTTGGAATATTTTTGGTTGAAATATGTGTAATATTTTCATGGGACCCCCTCTCCATTCCAGAGGAGGGAGGGGTGTCATACCATTATAGAAACAGTTCTCATACCCAAAAACCCTCACATCTCAAATTGTGCTTGAATAGTTCTCGAGTTATGCAAAAATTTGTGTTTCATTTGTATGGCAGCCTCCCCCTTAAAGAGGGGGGTAGAGTGTCTAAGCACCGTTAAAACATTTATTGCACCCTAAAACCTCCACATGCCAAATTTGGTTTCGTTTGCTTGTTTAACTCTCGAGTAATGAAGAAATTTGTGTTTAATTTGTATGACAGCACCCCCTTAGAGAGGAGAGAGGGATCTTATGGAAATATCATAAGAACCTTCCCCGACCCCAAAAACCCCTACATACCAATTTTCCCGTCGATGGGTTCAGTAGTTTCGAGTCCATAAGAATCAGACAGACAGACAGACAGACAGACAGACAGAAATCCATTTATATATATATATTGATTTTAACACAAAGCCAGCTAGGTGTATACAGTAAGTGTCAAAGGTATTGATACACTGTATTGAAAGTTTGTACATCATTAAAATTTAAAATAAAAATGTAATTTATCAATTATACAGGGGTGTCCGACTTTCCCGATGTTCCCTTAGAAATGTGAGGTATTTATACACATGATGTTTTTCCAGCGCCACGATATTTCTAGCCTATTACATTTTTTTCTGAACGGTTGTTTCTGTTGCAGTTGTTTACTGATGCGCTTTCTTCCGGTCACGGAGGAAGACATACATGGGGAACATAATATGAAGATCGCGACTACTGAAGCTAGCATAACCTGATATGGATTATATGAGTATACTCTTTCGAAGTTCTAAATCAGCAGCCAGTTAAATTCATTGATTACATTTTTTACATAACCAAACTACATGCTCGATATTATGACATTCTGGACCACAATTACATCAATTGTTAGTAGCAAGACGTGAATTGAGCCCGAATTGAATTAAATTTGCGGATAATAGAGTAAAAACATTTTCTAAGATCATCCCTTCATTGATTTTGCCAACTTATACATGCCTGTTTGTTCGAAAAATGGAGAGTAACTCGTGATACGCATAGATTCACATTTTGAGCTAACGCCGAATTGCAGGCAAACAAATTGCTCGTTGCGTCGGGGAGGAAAGTGAGTGGATAGGCAATCGAAAAAACATACCCACTTTAATCGTCAAATTGTTTAAATTCTTTTCTATATTTTCTGTTCGTGTTTCAAGTAAAAAATTGCTGGATAAATTTTCTGTCTAATGGTATATAATACAACATATGTCGCAATAACGATTTTGAGTAGGATAAATGGTTTTGGTTTGTCCGATTTGGGGTGTTTTCACGAAACTGATAGAGGAACTGGTACAAATTCGGTACCCCGTGAGTCGAAAAAAAAACAAAATGGGGTACCGAATTTGTACCAGTTCCTCTAAATGCAAATCGATTTTTCTTAATGAAAATCACGTATAACCAAGACGAGTTTGGGTTTGTTGAAAAAGCTCAAGTCTCTAGTTGCTAATACTACAATTAAAGAGCGGATCTTTCCACACTTCAGTGAATAACCGTTCTCTGCTTCCATAAAACCCAGTGTATTGCTAAACCAAAATGCTTAAAGTTTCTGGTAGACAAATATGCTAGAAAACTTTGAATACGTTTTTCTCAGTTGCTGATTTTGGAACATGGGACAACTATGCGTAGAACGACAGATTAGGCGTTCAAATTATCCATTTTTTATGTTTTTGGACGATTTTATTCAAAGCGAAATTATGATCATGGTTTGTCCGGTTTTAGAAATCACTATTTTTGAATGAAGATATTCGAATTTTCAAGTAGATGTTGCATTTCTCATTGCTTGAGTGTAATGTCATCATATTGATCTATTCATAATTTAGGCTATCTTCAGAATATTGCCCTTTCTTGGGCTTTTTGAAGGTGAGCATCATTCAACAGAGAGGAACTTTATTTTTGCTACGTACGAAGGACAACATAAACAAACTGCAGCGCGTCAAGCGGCTGCCATAGTATCAATGTGGACAAACCAACATCAGCGCATTGAACAAACCATGCTCAAAATTGAGCTCATCGAGATGCATTATATACATTATTTAGATGTATAAATCAGATCCAAATAGTGTGCAAGCATGATGTTTACAATATTTGTAAGTGTTATAATCCAGAAAAGCTCTGAATACGTACCAAATGATCATCTAGTGGTTGATTAAAAGTTAGCTCAAATGAGGGGCGCTTTGACACCAATAGAAGGTGGACTTTTTAAACCTTTAAAACATGTAAATCCGTAAAAATATCCTATAAAACTACTGTAAATCATGAAAAAGACAATTTTATTTATATGTTTTGAAACATTTGAATACCTGATTTGACACAGGTGCGGATTCAAAAAAGTGGATAAACCATGATTATATTTTAGACTGAACAAACCAGCATCATTTACCTTAATATGCGTTTGAAAACTCTTAAGGAATCGTTACATTCTTCGTAGAGTAGGGGGGTCCTATATAGAAATCAAAGACATAGTCCTATGTCAAAACCTTCATGTTTCAAAATAGCCGATGTTTTTCGGCTAATGGTGAAAAATACGCCGAACGGGTTTCACTCTATTTAACATACTGTCTGTACATCACGATGCCACTCATCTAATGCAACAACTACCCAAATGTCCGCATTTTGTCAAGCGGGTTTGTCGAGTCGCTTCCAGCGCTTCACTGGATCAAGCCAGATAGAAGGATACGTCGTCGGTGGCAGCATCGACAGCGAACAATCTTGCCTCATGCTTTCCGCATATAAGTTGAAAATTAAAATTCTTTGTGTTTTGATTTTATGGGAGCAAATTTTATTACTTGGAGGGGGATCGTAAAATTTTAGTTCAGTCACACTGCGAATGTTGAGCTTGCGTTGAGTTGCTTGCTTGCAAACACACAGAGCAACGGCGAGAAAGTACACTTTTTGTCATTCGTCCTTTCACGTCCCACGGTTGATGTTTTTGCGATCTTCCGAGTCCCGGCGATGCTGCTCAGCAACCAAGCGCCCCCGCATCGAGCGTGGATTCATGGAGTACGAAATTTGAGGGTGCTACGGAATTGTCTCTCTCGAACCGATGGTGAAAGTTTAGTGCTTTTGTTTCAACGGTCCGAATGAAATCGAAGAAATATAACTACATACTCCGGAACCATCGCTGAGCACACGAATAGGGTGGGGCGGAAGCTTGTACGAGAGGGTGACAATTTTTATGGTGTTATGCATATTAGATTGCTTTTTATTACGAGCATGGCGGATATAAAGATAATCTTATGTGTGGTAAATAATTTCCCGAAATGGTATTTTTGGCTTTCTCGGGCGGTGTGGTGTTTGGGAACCGGTGAAAACGAACCTGAAAGCTGCGAGCAATGTGTCGCCATGGCCGTTGTTTGGACGGGAAGGTTGTCACGATGTGGTCAACGAGGCGGAGATCAAGGAGGGCCATAAAATTCGAACCATTGCATGAAGTGGTAATCACCAGTAATGACCGGCAAAATGAGACGATATGCATATTAACAGTAAAACTTCAAAGTGCACAGTATTTTCTGTTTATATTCGAAAGGGTTAAAGAGGAGTTGTCGAGTGTTGAGTTATATTATTTTATTTGCGTGTACATAAATGCTCCAGCTCAAGATTGCGTATCGCTATGGAGCAATTCCAAATGAAATCGACAAATGACAAACCATGAGTATTTTTGATTCGAATGAAAATTTGTATTCCGTTTGGGTTGGAGGAAATATGATGATAATTGATGAAAAGATTTTTTGTTTCAAATCACATCAAAATTCAAAATTTAGTGGAGGCGATCTGGCGTAGTGGTAACATCCATGCCTCTCACGCTAAAGGTCACGAGTTCAATTCTCACTCCCGACATTCTTCCAAAAATGGAAGTAAAGGTGACGAACCAGCCAAATGTGTTGTGAAAGTCACTATAATACAGATAAAAAAAAATTCAAAATTTGTGGTTAAAAATGATTTTTAACATACAAAAATTTGAAATTTCATAAAAAATCGATGTTCCACAAAGTTCGTAAAATTTTTTTTTTAATTTTCTACATGACTTCTATTTTATATAAAAAAAATTAAAAAATACATATTAGTCCAGTAAAATTAGAGTTTCACTTGTAACAAATTGGCGGAAAAAAAATTTGGTGCTTGGGAAGGTGTCCTAATCAACATACAAAAAGTCTAACAAAATCGGATCGGTGTTAGACTTTATATCTCCCTCAAAACTCCATATTTTTGCCCGCTGAAACAGTTCTTTGCATTTTTCTCGCTCCCCATCTCTTTTTTCGATAAAAGTACTCTATACAATCTTAAAGAGCGTGAAATTTCACATAAATTTGATTCTATGAAATTTTTTGTACGACAACCCCACGCGAGTTACACCCCTAATAATACCCAGAAATCTATATTTTCGTTAATTGCAGTACTCGCGTAGCTGAAAGAAATGTTTATTTTGGTGTGGTGTATTTAACTAAGGATTCAAAATGTTTGTAATAGATTCCCAAGGTAATCATTTTCAATGCCCAAAAAAAGTACATAGAACTTCACTCATGATCGGAAAAAGTTTATTTTGAATCATTAATCATCATCATTAATCATTCCTCGAAGAAAATATCATCATTGGTGTCATCTGGAACACAGCAATTCAAACAAGCTTTACCTACACAATGGCCGTAAGCTTTAGAGCACTTCATACCTGAAACAGAAATACAATTTGGTTGTAAAGTTTGGTATTGTTGTTTGTGAACTTGAATCACTTATGTACAAACATAAATACACACCATGCTTGATATATTGATATGATTGATAAGTACAACCTGATGTACATCCTTTCTTACAATTACAAAAAATGCATTTCAATGAATCGTTCGGTGCTGGTGCCTTAATCGTAAATATTGGCTGGTATGTGTCGTCGCAAAGCTTCCATCCCCAATCAGCAGGATCTTCAAAATTTCCTTGCCAATGCTGTATTTGCAAATATGTTCTGTAAAGATGTTGACGGACAGCAGCTTCGGTAGGGGGTAGATTTGCTAGCTTAATGGTCTTGTTTCTTGCCACGTTCGTTCAACGTCGATTCAGATTCAGGATCTCCACCATATAAAGCCATGACAAATTTCAGGCCTTCCTGGCTGGACCCTTCCGTATAAAATATTTCAATAACTTTGGAAAAATCGTATTTGTGAAGAATTTTCTAGGCTGTATTTTTCCCTTTTTGAAAAAATGCAGAGGTAGTGTCGCAACCAGTTATTGAATGCAAGAATAGAAAGAGTTCTCCAGGTTTTCTCGTTGATTATCAGCCATTGAGTATAAAGTAGGACGATTTTCATCGTTTGTCTGCTTCGATAAAAAGATTGAACAATCTAGTGGTGTTTTTGCACACAGCAGTACCATTAAATCAACGTCTTGGCGAACAACTACAACCGAGTGCGACTCTTTAATTTTTGAAATCTCGATCGCGGTATTCCCAATAAGACAGTCCGCATCTCCTGGCGCTTGTTTAGTCGATAATCCGCTTGAAGTAATGGCAGTCGTTAACAGCTCTATTATACGAATTTTATTTTCGCTACACGCGAAAAAATCTTGAGGCTTGAATTCGAAGATTGTATCTGGCGCCATATCTATTACCGCAATTCCTTCTCCTTCATATCGTCGGATCCTCTCAACATGTTTGATGTCTGACGGATAATAACCATCAAAGACGACGCACACATTATTACCGTTTGGATAAAAGACGTGTAAGCATCAATAATTCCTTTCACAGTTGATTTACTTTCTCAAGAAACTTCATGTAATAAGAATCCGCTATCGATAATATAAAAAGTATTTCCGTCAATTTCAACTGAGCTTTTCTCCAATACAGAATACAGGCTGGATTTTTGAGTTTTTCTCATACCAATTTCATCGAATAATGATAGAGGATATGGAGCTCATATTTGAAATACTTTCGAAGCTCATTATCATTTTTTTTTCAGTAGTGATATTCTGTGGAATAACAGTAGAGAATCTATGATCATACTATTTTTCTTGATTTTAATCACCAAGGACATTTTGGAAAGCGATATTTACCAAACGGTTGTTCGTTCGAGAGTCCAGGCATTTATTAGTGTTTGTGTAGAGTAATGCGGGGCAAAGGTGCTCACCTAACTGTTGTCGTCCAATAACTCTTGAAATAAAAGCAAATAAAATTCCGTTTGCTTACCAAATTGTAACTATATATACTACCTTCGAAACGTAGTACAAGCATTTCTCGAGTTGTGTTTGTAATTGAACAAATACCTATTTTAATACAAAAAGACGAATGCGCATCCGCGTAAAAAAAAACCGCGTTAATTGGAAAATCCACGTAAAAAAACGCATTAATTGGAAAATACGCGTAAAAAAAACCATGTCACCTAACGATAGATATCAAACGGGACTATCCCTATGTAGAACGGAAGTAAAAAGTTGAGTGTTGCTCGCTCCCGAAAACCCGTAGTTTTTTCCTGCAATTTCGTTGGTTACTGGTAGCTATAGTTCGGTTTTCCTCACGAATGAGGACATCTGCTGTTGCTAGAAGATTTCCTTGTGATTTGTACACTCTACTGCCGATGCCTGTGCAGTACCACTGTTGGACTGTCCAGAGCTAAGTAGACAGGGAAATCTATTCACGAATCGCTGCCCGTAAAAACCCCGCCCATTGTACAGCCCGCTGAGCTACCCGTTACCTAACACCTGAAATCCACGTAAGAATCGTGATAAGGTGCGGCCCTAATTTCCTTCATAAGCCCTAAGCTGCGTTACCAGCACTAATTACCGTAATATGCTCTGATGGAACATAAGAGAAAAATGTGAGCTGAGGGGGATGTGATATTGCGCGGTAAAAAAACCGCGTTAATTGGAAAATCCGCGTAAAAAACCGCGTTAATTGGAAAATCCGCTAAAAAAAACGTCGTAAAAAACCGCGTTAAAATATCTGGGTGTATAAATTATCAAATATTTCTCTTACTAAAATCGATACGCCCTTTTCAAAAATTACACTTGAGTCAAAAAATTCCCAAATGCTGTGGAAAACTCATATTTCCTCCAACCCAAACGGAACACAAACTTTCGTTCGAATCAAAAATACAAGTTTTTAAAGTTGAACTTCAGATGTCTTCAGGCTTCATATGCCCTTCCAGCATCAAATCAAAACAAATATGTTTTGTTTATTTGATATTAGCGGGAATTCGTATAAAACTTTAGATGTATGATAATCACGGTTCCCGGAATAAATCGCCACAGAAAACGACTGCAACAGAAACCACCGCTTATAAAATGTGTAGTAGGCTATAAATATTGTGGCGCGGTATTGTATTTCAAAACAAGAATTAACCGGGCAAACGTATCGCCCCAGGCAAACGTAACGCCCCGGGCAGACGTATACCGTCCGACGCTCGCTAGAGCTCGGTCGGACATTGCTAAAGGATCGTATCCTATGTTTCAAACTAACCGGGCAATCAGTGGATCCCAGGTTTGCGTGCGAGACACCGCCGCTTCCGACGGCGGGTCGGCGGTGGACTCGGATTGCGTCATCTTGGCGGCATGGGCCGCCTCGATTCCTTATCCTCGCCAAATGGGGACTTCGTCCCCATTACATTGTCCTCAGAATAAATTTCGAAAAACGAGAACAAGAGAATAAATTTATAATAGAAATGTGAGGCACATGATGTTTTTCCCGCGCCAAATATTTCTAGCCTACTACACTTTTTCTAAGCGGTTGTTTCTGTTGCAGTTGTTTACTGTGGCGATTTATTCCGGTCACCGATAATCACATCTAAAGTTTTATACGAAGTTTTATATTTTGCTAGTTCCATATTTTGCTAGCGAACCACGCATTTTATCAACAGATGTTCGTGGGTGGACCTCCCAGCCTTGCATGAAAAGTATTCACAAGTCATGTCAGTTAACATCCCCACTGACAGTGGGCGAGAGGCGATTAGTGCCTCACGGAAGGCAGTTCATTTATTGGTGTGACGATACAGCGGATTTACTGTCTTTTGCAATGTCCAGAAACGCCCACTTAGGGCCAGAACATGTGTCTTATTCATATTATTAGGACGGAAATAAGCTGCCGTCGTAGCATCGTAAACATAATTGAGATTAATCATTTTGGAATTTCCGCGAGAGAGAGAGGCGAGGCATGTTCACTAAATGGAACGCACGCCCATTCTATTATGCGACGCATGTGAAATCGGAGTTCTATCCTCCCACTCTAGTTATGTTCACAGCTTGACATGGTATTGTTGGCATTAGTCTGCAGAAGATGGATTCGCTAAACAGTCTACATGGATTTGACTACTGACGTAGAGTAACAGGTGCTTTGCTCCACTACAGAACACGTCATTAATCTTCAATGCGGGAGAATCCTGACGGTTTAGTCAGTGCATATTAAACAGGTTGTGGCAATCATTTCTACGGGGAATAAATACATTAACATTATTATTCTGGATAAATCAGCATTTTACGTGCCAGATTCACATTGTCCGAAAGCCTACCAGTTGCCACTGTTAGCAACTGCAATGCATATTTATATTTCGAAAAAGGCACAAAAATAATACATGCTCTCGTCGTCTGGCTAACTATCGTCTAAGCTCCAACACGTTTCAACGTTGTGTGTCAAGGGTGTGAACTGCACTTACAGCTTCACTTAGAAGCCGTACTGAAATGCTGTCGAAACGCACCCAATCGAATGCTTTTCTCACAATGAGTCGTAAGTTGATTATGAGGAACATTGATGCTGATGCCAATGTTAACAGATGATGACGATGATGCTGATGATGATGATGGTGATGTGCTCGTTTGGTGTGCTGAGCTTCTTAATGAGATAAGTGCATCTAATAATAAAGCGGAGAGTATGATTATCGGCACATGTAAGGGAACTCGGAAATGAGTGAAAATGATTACAGTGATGCCAGTATCACAGATTGTTGATCTACGGATCATGGCTCGGCAAGCAAATTTTAGGCGTGAAGAAAATATCCAACAAGAAAATAGAAAGTTTCATCTTTGATGGCATTTTTGACGTAGGACTACGCCAAAGTTTCGAAAACCAGAGCGCCCAGGGCACAAAATTTCCATGCTCGTATTGTATTATATAACTTGCCGATTAACATTATTTGACGTTTCCTCCATCCTGGTAGAATCCATGATTCTCCTCTACAAATGGAAATATCTCAATCGTTGAGAATTATGTGAGTTAGTTTCAGAATTCAGATTTCATAAAGAAGTTCGACGATATTAGAAAAATATGGCAGCTCATTCAGCTCTACACTTTAACAGATAAATACAAAGTATCTAAGTTGGACAGAAAGTATATATAAAGGGTATTTCAATAGGAACGTTACACAAGTAGACTGATAGGGACAGCAAACGACGCCATATTTTTTTCCCGATCTCTTGACATTTCTCTTCAGTAAGGTTTGCCATTTAATAATGGAAAGATATACGACCCAACAACGAGTCGAGATTATTAATGTTTACTACCGAAAATCGGAGTCATTGGCTTCAACTTTAAGAGCGCTACTTCCAATTTATGGTCGTCATAATCGTCTTGCCAGCAATCCACACGTACTCCATGAGTCACCATTGCATCCCGAACAAAATACGGCTTGGTGCGGTTTATGGTCCGGCGGCGTCATTGGGCCGTACTTCTTCCGTGATGATCCGGCACATTACTGTGAATAGGAATCGCTATCGCTCAATGATAACCGAATATTTTTGGCCCGAATTTAATGATATGGACTTGGACAATATGCGGTTCCAACAGGACGGCACCACAAGCCATACAGCGAATTTAACAATCGATTTATTGCAAACCAAGTTTGGTGAGCATGTTATCTCACAAAATGACCCAGTCGATTGGCCGCCTCGGTCGTGCGGTTTGACGCCGTTTGACTATTTCCCGTTGGGCTACGTCAAGTCTATGGTCTATGCCAACAAGCCAGCGACGTTTGATGAACTTCATACGAATATCGAACGTGAAATTGCAGCAGTATCGTCCGATTTATGCTTGAAAACCGCCGTTCAACGTCTAGACTTCTGCAAGCATGTCCGTGGTGGCCAAGCAAAACAAATCGAGTTCCATACATAATGGCATCAAATGTACTTTCACATGAATGAAGAATTTCATTGATATCCAAAACCGTTTTTGTTTTATTCAAAAAAAAAAAAAAAAAACTTTTGCAGCGCTCTTATTCATATTATATTCCGCATCATATTCCATCACATGTTATTTTCTACATAAGAAGATCTCTGATACTGAAAACAATGACTCCCCATTGTTTGATTAAAAAAATACAGTAACCCCCGTCTCACATCGTAAGATATTTCTTCTTGAGACCAAGACCTCCCTAATAACTGGAGAGCCTTTCTCCTCAACTCTCCTACCTTGTTACTCAACCCTCGATCTCGCTATACCTCCTTTCACCTGTCGAGGTTCATCCAGACGATCCCCTGGCACTGGTTCATGAGAGATGCTTTCTCCTAGCCCAAACCGAATGGAAAAGTACTCAATAGAGTGTACCCCAGTAGTAAAAAATTATGATGCTCGCAAATGCATTTGGGAATTCGCTGCTGACAATCATTTCAAGTTGGAGTATTAAGTTTATATCCCTTCAAATAACGAAGAAATTACAGGAGTGATAAAAGGACGTGTAAAATTATGCAAAAGTGAAGCAAAAGACATGTTAAAGATACTCTTTTTGAAGATTGTTAGCATCCTGTACTGTTGACAATTTGAAACAGTCTTCCATAAACGGGAAAACATTACGCCGTTCGATTCGTTTCAATTTCTGGCTGTGCTCTCCTGTGCGACTTTTTGTATCAAATGAGGACGATCCCTTTTCTGAAAAAAAATATCATATTGCTGTATTGTCAGTATTGTGAGGAAACTCCACAAAAGCTCTTTGCACGTTAAATTTACAAGAGCCGCAGAGATAAACCGAACCGTTCTTTGAATAAATAATCGAAACGCGTGAATCCTGACACCAATCAGCTAAAGTATGTCGTTGAAAGAAGCGACAGTCCTAAATTGAGCGGACTCGAAGGTAAAATGTTAAACCATCTGGATATGTTAATTGTGGTCCTTCAGTTACTAAATTTGCGATATTAAAGTTATTCCGAAAAATCGGCGAACTAAGATGGCTTCCTTGTTGTATCCCAGACGTAGCAGCAAAAATAAAGATTAGCAATCGCCAATAACGACGAGATCGGAGATAATTCGGTTTTATAATGGAACTAGCAGACCCGGCAAACTTCGTCTCACCCAGAATGGATTTGTTGTTATGAATACTTTCAAACATTCACGTTTTCTTGCTAAGCGAGCGTTCATGGGTCCAATCGCAATACTTCTAATTGATTGATCTTCTGATTAACCATTTACAATTTCCTTTTACTATAAATTTTGTAGTATTTCTAGCAGAATTATTCATTATAATATAAAATTATTTTCAGGTACATATGGGATAGAAAATATAATAAAAAAAAGGCAGCTCAAATCGGAGGCTCTTCCAGAGGAGGGAGGTGTTTCAACCCATCATAGGAACATTTTTCGTACTCAAAAACCCTCATATGCCAAATTTGGCTCCATTTGATTGATAAGTAAATTCTCGAATTATGTAGAATTTGGTTTTCGGTTGTATGGCAGTTCCCCCCTCTACCTTAGAGTGGGGAGAGGAGTGTCGGACCATCATCGAAATATTTAATGCCCCCTAAAACCTCTATATGGAAAATTTGGCTCAATTTGCTCGATTAGTTCTCGAGCTATGTAGAAATTTGTGTTTCTATGTATGGCAGTCCCTCCCCCCTTAGAGAGGGAGGGGGAGTTTAGAATCCGAAACATTTATTGCCGCCTAAAACCTCCACATGTCAAATTTGGCTCCATTTGGTTGATTATTTCGATCATTTGTGTTTCATTTGAATGGGAATCCTCCCTTCCAGAGAGAGAGGAGTCTTGAACCAAACTTTCACGCCGATTGGTTCAATAATTTGTAAGTCCATAAGAATGAGACAGAAAGACAGACAGAAATCGATTTTTATATATATACACTCTGTCTAACTTCTATGAGAACTAGAGGCGAATGAACTGAAAAGTTTAAAGCCTCTTTAATCCAACATCATCATCATCTATGAGACCAGGTGATGATCCTGCTGCTTTGTGTCATTGTAAACAAACAATGCTTCAATTTATATTCTGGTGTGTAGGTATTGGTGATGATTTTCATATGTGTGTGTACAGGCGCTGAACGTAAACGGATGTTTTTTGTATTTTTCAAGTGTCAAATTTGTATGAGACCACTTACATTTTCCGTTGTTTTAGTTGTTTTGATCAATAAATCTGGAAAATGCCGAAGGGAAAAGTGCTCACGGAGAGAGAAGACAGATAAATCGATGCATTTCACCAAGAAAATGTTGGTATCAGAGAGAAATTGCTCGTCGGATTGAACGATCCCATCAAGTAGTGCTCAGTTATTTGGAGAATCCTCAAGGATACGGTAAGGAGGAGAGAGCTTCACGTAAATCGAAGTTCTCTGACCGGGATAAGCGAGAAATAGTTAGAACAGCTTCGAATATATCAAAATCGCTTATGCAAATAAAGCAATATTTGAATTTAAATGTTTCTCGGATGACAATTCGTCAAGTTTTGGTAAAAAATCCTCACATAAAGGCCACATAAAGGCTTAACAGGTTGAAGCTCCTAATCTTACACCATCTCACAAAAGACGTCTGAGTTTTGCCAATGCTCACATGAACCTACAGTGAGGCATGGCATGTTATGACAGAGAATGTTTCCAAAAGAATGCGTTTTGCTATATACCATAACGAAAAGTTCTTCAAGGTATAGGTTATCTTCAGTGACGAAAAAAGTTAAATTTGGATGGTACTGATGGTATCAACGGGTACTGTCGTGATTTACGGAAGGAGGAACAATATTTTTAACCAGGAATTTTGGTAAAGGCTCGTGCATGGTTTGGGGGGATTCTGTGCAACGGGAAAGCTTAAGATAACTTTCTCATCATTCAAGGATTACACACATGATCTGGAATCCTCTATTGTACCGTTTTGCGTGAATATCGTCACAAAAAATTCACATTCCAGCAAAACAACGCTACTATTCATACAAGCAAGGAAACCAAGCAATGGATTAAGGATCAAAAACTTAATTTTTTGGACTGGCCGGCTTGCTCTCCAGACTTGAATCCTGCCGAAAATCTTAGGGGGATCCATGTACGCAGAATCTACACTGAGGGAAAGCGGTACACCACGATTGAAGAGCACGAGGTCGTAATTTCGGAAACGTGGAAAAATATGGAGAAACCCGTTCAGTAGAACGTATATAAATAGTATGCCAACACGAATTTTCCGGGCTACTAGCCGAAATGGCAAGGCTGTCAATTATTGACATGTAAATCAGCCGATCGTTTTGAATTTTTCATTGATAATACATATAAATTTTGAAATGGTCTTATAGAAACTGGACAGCTGGAATTATCATATTCAAGCCCAATAAACAAACAAACAACTCTTTTGAACGAAATTGATGTTAAATATACTTTATTCTAAGCATTCTACAATGTATGAATGCATCTTGTTGAAATTCTGACTGTTTGTGTTGCAACGAAATATAATCAGGGTGGTCTTATATTTAGAAGTTGGACAGAGTGTAGGTCCTAGATTGAATATCTCGAACGTTGCTTCACAATTTAAATCAGACTCCGGCCATTAATGAAAATATCGTTAATGTAAACAATAGAAAGAAGAAGTATTTTTGGAAGCACGAACAATTGTTTGTACGAACGAATCGTTCAATTCCAGTTTTCGTTTGAATGTGTTTAAAAATATAGTTGTTGCGGTTTGACAAGAATAAGGATAAGAAAGCAAAATTGCAAAAGCACATTAATGTTGGTTACTCTGTATTTGGAAATGATGTTGGGAGCAATTGATGTCTCGAGTATCGATCCTATTTTCGGAAATTTGAACGTGTTAGATCCGAGATGGATGTCAAGATGGATTTCGGAATCTCATTATCTGGCATCACTGCGGACTACGCTTGTCCTAGAGACCAATCGACAGACTAGCCGATGCTGTAGAGCTAAGTAAATGTTTGCCCATGCAGTCATTGTGCATTCGGACAGAAGTCTCACATAAAACGCCCGAACGATTGCTCGTCGGAATCTCTCTCTACGAGCTGGTTGATGGCAGAGGAGTTTGGGGACTAACTGACACTCTGTCCTTTTACAAACTGCAATGTCTAACTGACTGACTGACTGCATGGGTGCCATTTGATGGGGCCTGCTGCATTAGATAAACATACAGCGGGCGCAGAGTGTGGATTGGTAAACGACTGTAATTGAGGTAAATAGACCTGCATTGGAGCATTTTACGACTTTTTAATACAGCCTTGTTTGTTGTTACCGGCCATTGCTGCGGCCAACATGCCAACACGGCAGGGCGGACGGAACAAGTGCGAAGCAAGTTCAGAGGTGGTAATTGATGCTCGGGTACTCTTTTTATGGTATCACTTGGAAGCCAATACACAGAGCACAACTAGCCGGATTTGTGATTTACGAGAGTGTGGGGCGTGTTTTATGGTCATATGTGGGTATCTGCTGAAATGGAGGAATTTTAACACGTCTGGTGGCTGGGTCGTTGTACTCGTAGATACCCTTACCCAGACACCATATTACCCAGTAGGATTGGGCGATCTTGGATCGATTTTCAGAAGATCGATCTCTTCCATTTCGATTTCCGATTTTTTTGATCGATTCATTGTACCCTAAAAAATCGTTAAGATCGATCTTTTTCCTTCGATTATTTCGATCTTAGAGTTTTTTGTTCAATGTACATCGATTTTAATCTCACTACCTGACAAATTTTAAAAACAATTTAAACATTTGGATAGCTTTTGAGGATGTCAAATTAGTGACAGTGAATAGGATTGGGCGAACTTGGATCGATATTTTGCGATCGATCTTTTCCTCCCCGATTTCCAATTTTTTGGATCGAAAAACGTCGCAAAAATCGATCTTTTCTATGCCATCTTTCCTATCTTTTTGATTGTAGGAAACAATTTCACATCTTTCAAGGTTGTCAAATCACTGGTCGTAAATTTAGGAGAAGCACTTTTGAAAGTTTGGTCATTAGAATACAAGTGTTCACAAGTTATATTTACACCATTAAATTCACAATGCTGACAGTGAAAATTGTGACCAGATAGAATGGTTGACATCAGATCCAGCAGAAGCGCTCTTTTCTAGAATTGAGACGGTGCAAGATTACTTTCGACTAAATGCTAAATGGATTATTGTCTGCGGAGATGAATATCAGTTGTTGAATTTCTTATAATAATTTTCAATTAATTCATTTAATTAAATGATTCCATGACGGTTCAGAATGAATGCATGGAAAATAATTTTTTTTTGGGCTTTCAAGTTTTTTTTTGTGACCTTCATTCTGAGAATCAAACTGAAATGCCTTTGGTGTTTGAATAGAAATGTGAATTGTTCATTTCACGTTTAAAGAAAATATAATACTTATATAAAACAAGTAAATAATTTCAGAATCCTTGCTCGGTATATATTGCTGAATTGGCAGCGATATACTGGGCGCTGGACAGCGTCGCCTCACGACCTGTTGAACACTATTACATTGTAACGGACAGTCTTAGCTCTGTCGAAGCTATCCGTTCAATGAGGCCGGAAAAGCACTCGCCGTACTTCCTTGAGAGAATACGAGAAATTTTGAGTGCTTTATCCAGACGCTGTTATGTCATTACCTTTGTCTGGGTCCCCTCACATTGCTCAATTCCGGGTAATGAGAGGGCTGACTCATTGGCAAAGGTAGGTGCAATTGAAGGCGACATTTATCAGCGTCAAATCGCCTTCAATGAATTTTATTCTTTAGTCCGCAAAAATACCATCGCTAACTGGCAACGCAAGTGGAATGAAGCTGAATTGGGCCGGTGGTTTCACTCGATTATCCCTAAGGTTAGCCTCAAACCGTGGTTCAAAAGTCTGGACTTGAGTCGGGACTTTATTCGCACCTTCTCCCGACTCATGTCCAATCACTGTTCGTTAGATGCACTACTCTTCCGTTTCAATCTTGCCAGCAGCAATCTCTGCGTTTGTGGCCAAGGTTATCACGACATCGAGCACATTGTTTGGTCGTGCGAGGTGTATCTGGCCGCCAGATCGAATTTAGAAAACTCACTTCGGGCCCGAGGAAGACAGCCCAATGTGCCGGTGAGAGATGTGTTGGCTCGGTTAGACCTTGATTACATGTCCCATATATATGTTTTCCTTAAAGCTATAAATCTTCGTGTGTGATTGTCCCTACATCCTTATACACTCCTTTCCCTCCCTCGCGGGTAATTCGTCCCCTTGCTATAAATATTAGAATAAGTTGAAATGTAAATACACTATAGATATACGAATAGATTTAAGAAATGAGTGTTCATCAACATTGTTACAATTTCCTTATATCTCATCCTTCTCCTAAAAATATGTCACCCTCCTAAACTCGAGTACACCGCGAGTAATCGGTTTTCCACCTTACTAACCATAGATGTAAGAAAAATTGTTTATATATATAGTTTTAAATTATATTTAAGAATTCGGCTCCTTTAAACTTAAGTAACTGAGCCTGTAAAAATAAACGAATTAATAAAAAAAAAAGTAAATAATTTGGAAAAAAGCATTCGATTTTTCAAAAAATCGATTCAGCAAAGATCGATTCTTTGGTACCGATTTAATCAGTGAATCGATCCCTGCGTCGTTGAGAAAATCGATTCATCAAGATCGATCTTTTTCTAAAGATCGCCCAATCCTATTACCCAGACGAAACATAACCGGTGTTTTTTTGTTTTTGTTTACGGCTCGGTTTTTAATGAGCAACTAGCTGTGGTATTACATTCTCTGGAAGATTTCGACGATGCGTGGGAAAATCGTAAATGCGCTGCCTTGTATCTGAGGTTTTAGTACGGTCAGCGCGTAAAATGGATGATCAGCCTGAGCTTGGATAGCCTTATGTTAGATTCCACTTTACAAATAGAAGCAATATTTCCAGAGAAGTGAGGCGATAATGTTTTTTCTTCTTCTATATATATATATGAAAATCACGTGTCGCGATGTTTGTGGTCGAACTACTTCGAAGTTTGGCCGGATGGCCGGATGGCCGGATATCCGGCTGCCGGATGTTCGACTTTTTATTTACGAATGCGAAACTGCGAGTTACCGCATGTGTGCATAAAACGAATGAAGGATCATATTTTAGATAGAAATACAGGTCGGACTCGATTTATGTGATTCGATTATATACAATTTTGGACTCGATTATATACAGTTTGAAGAAATTTTTTTTTGTTTTCCGACTTTAAGGGGACGAATCAAAAACTAAATTCTTCTTTCATATTCAAGAAAACAAAAAATATATGCATTAAAAACGAATAAAAAATTGTTTTTTGACTCGATTATATACAGTGAAAAAAAATCCGAGATTGTATATAATCGAGTCCGCGCTGTAAACACATTTTTACATAAAAATAATGAACTATCATCAAATTTTCCGCTTCGATTGGATATCCTTTAATAGAGTATCAAGTTTTCTGAAAGGAAACATCAACATTTTTTATTCTGATAACTTTCAACTACTTCGGAGAAGATCCAAATTACCTAATTGTAACCATTTTAGATCCGAGGTTCAAGTCAGACTAAACAGTCAATAGGAGGCAATGAGTGCTAGAGTTCATCTTTCAACTCCTTGCAGTAGTATTCTGTAATACTAGACAGTTCTCTGAAGTTGCCTCAGTGTACGAAGCAAAGCGTAATCGGTTGTCTGATAATTCATTGACATTGACAAACTCTGGAATATGTGTGACTATAGTGTAACTCAGAAGGGTTTCTCTGACGAAAATATCCCCAGCCGTCCTGAAGGAACAAGACGGATAATGCATAAATATTAAACAACGAGCTCCCGCCACAGGTACTTCATTCATCATGATTATCAATTCTCATTTTGAAATAATATTTATGAACATGCGGTTAGGAGAAATAAAACAAACAAACGAGTGCGCTCGGTGGGTTTATCATATGATGATTCGACATGGTCAGAGCAACGTCATTCAACGATGTCGTGAGTTGTGCCAATAGTTTATGGTCGACATGTACGTGAAGGTAGAGAGCGAACGACTTGGTTTTCTACGACACAATCGACAAAAGCGGCGTGAGGGAGAATACATTCGGTTGCGAGACGCTAGCATAAGCAAAGTCGACACAGCCATTGCTATTGCCAGACCAAAACACAATGCATTGCCAGCGCGTGTGTTCAAACAAATCCGGTCGGATTTGGTCCCACATATTGCTGAATGTATTCAGTTGAATGGAAGAAGCGAGGACTACCTCATACACAGATTTTTAGTTTGGTTAGTCGACAAAAGATTGTCTACTGTCCACACAATTTTGCATTCTGTAATCCGTTCGACTCATGTCCAATCGAGTTGTGCAAATGTGGCAACTTTGCCACGTAATTCGATTCGACAGACGACATTGAGCTCCGTGTTCCATTTCTGTGAAGCAAAAATGGTAATGGATTTTCGAGTGGAATAAACACGCTTTTAGAATAAAAATAATCAATGAAAATTAGCTGAAAGAAATATGTGTTCTAATTATAAAGTAACACATTCTTTGTCAGTGGGGAAAAATCTTGAACGAAAACTGTATCTGACAATAATTTTGGTGGAAATGCAAGGGAATTTCCAGAAAGAAAGTTGAGTTAGGATCAGGACTATGCCTTCTAAGTATTCAAGCGAAATCGAGTAATATATTTTATCAAAATTTTAACAATTTAAAATTGCTCCCGGGACAGCCAATCTGATAGAGAGTGAATTGCTTCACGAATACGAGGGTTTTACCAACGACACGATCACAAGGTGTACCCGTGGCCGAGTGCCTAGCGTCTCACATTATCATGCCGGGTGTTCGGGTTCGATTCCCGTTCTGGCCGGGAGATTTTTCGTCAAAGAAATTTCCTTCGACTTGCACTGTGGTCACGCGTATTCTAAAGCTTGCCCCTCGGAATTCATTCAAGGCGTGTTATTTGGCTTAAGAAATCTGAATGATGTATTAATAAATAACACTAGTTAATGCATACGTTGAGACGGCAAAAGTTCCACAGGGAACGTTAACGCCATTCAAGAAGAAGAAGACGATCACAAGTGTAGGCAGATATCAAATATATCAACGAAGAAATATTGATAATGACATCAAGTATGGAAAAATTCATTCGCTCATTTCTCCACACCTAATTATAAATCACCGTTGTACCTGCTTTGGATAATCATGGCGAAAAGATTGCAGCAAGCAATCGTGAGATTGCACGATGAATCATTTTACACTCCCCGACCATCTTCATTCGGGACTGATAGTGAACATAACAAAACAAAGAGTGGAAAACAACATTCAATGAATGAATACTCCTTCGGAAAGATCGCAAGAAACAAAATAACGAGTGAGACAAAATATACTGAAACTGCGTGTATGTATGATTTTATTTTCCCTTGTACTCTTTTCCTTCTCATCATTCAAGTGCACATGAATCCACCTTCCCGCTCACCAATAACTTACGTTAATATGGTCTTCTGCGTTGGCTGAGATCGTTTCATACTAGAAACAAAAAAAGGCATTGGAATAGTGCACAGGAAACAACTCCATTTCAACTATCTACCTATATTTTACTGCCGCGATCGAGGCTCAATGATTGTTATTTGAGTGAAAAACGAATGATTTTACAGAGACACTCGCTGGCTCAATCAAAAGTTTCCAATTTGATTTTCTCACCATCTAACGTCATTCTGAGAGGCAAATGAGGGAATGCAAAATTCTCTGAGAATAGATGAGCGTAATCGAGACAGTATTTTTACGTTCAAATCAAGAATTAACTTTGCGAAGATGATAGGTGAATGTTTTCTGTCTTAAATAAAGTGAGGCATGAACGGAGAATAGAAGGGTGAGTTTTATCTGTGGATGAGTGTTTTTAAACGAATTTCGATGCGATTTCACCTGAATACCTGATACCTGAATGACATTCGATTAATTTATTGATCGTTTAAACATTCCAACACTCTCACAACACATTAGTTATGTTATATTTAACACCCAAAATCATTTACCAGACATAATTTATATGGCAGCAAAACGTTTGGCGGGTCAGCTAGTAGAAGTATATAAATTTATGTTGACAAATCTCTTTGATATGTGCGCTATTAACATAAAACAAGTGACAGCTGTCAATCACTTGTTTTATGTTTAGTTTGGTTTGTCATTTTATCGTAAATAGACAGACACTGATCAATTGTGTAGATTTTTTACAGAAAACATGGCTCGAATCGAGAAACTCATGACACTCTTCGTTTTGCGTTCGAGAAAAAAAAACCTTTAGAATGTTCTAGAAAGTGAATGATAGCTTAATTATTGGGTTGAAATGTAAATGATCTTGGTTTGTCCAGTCAAAAATATGATCATGGTTTGCCCACTTTTTTGAATGCTCTAATTCAGCGCTCCTGTGTCAAATAAGGCCTTCGAATGTTTCGAAACATATAAATGAAATTGCCTTTTACATGATTTATAGTAGTTTGATAGTATATTTTTACGAAATTACATGTTTTAAAGGATTATAAAATACATCTTCTATTTGTGTCAATGCGCCCCTCATTCGAGCTAACTTTTAATCAATCACCAGATGATTATTTGGCATGTATTCAGACCTTTTCTGGATTACAACACTTATAAATATTGTAAACATCATGCTTGCTCACCATTTGTATCGGATTTACATAGCTAAACCATTAAATTAACGCATTTTGATTAACTCAATTCTGATCATGAGTTGTCCAATTCAATAATGTTGTTTTGTCCACATGATTTCTATGGCAACCGCTTGGCGCGCTGCAGTTTGTTTATGTTTGTTTATGGTGTGCTTCGCGCATAGCAGAAGTATGGTTTTTCTGAGTTGATTGTGTTGAGGTGAACACTTCTAAAATGCCCAAGAAAAGGCAATATTCTGAAGAAAGCCTAAATTATGAATGGATCAATATGATGACAGTAAATTCAAGCCATGATAAATGCAACATCTAATTGTGAATTCGAATGTTTTCATTCAAAAATGGAGATTTCTAAAACCGGACAAACCATGATCATTTTTTTGGGCAAACCATGATCAGAGGTGGTCAAACCATGATCATAATTCTTCTTTAAGGAAAATCGTTAAAAAACATAAAAATTTGAAAAATTTCAACACCTTATGGTAGTATTAGCAACTAGAGACTTGGGGCTTTTCAACAAACCCAAACTCGTATCGATTATGTGTGATTTTCATGAAGAAAAATCGATTTGCATTTACTAGTTGCGTAAAAACACCCCAAATTGGACAAACCAAGATCATTTACCCTATTCGCTTTTGCTATCGTTACAAAGACAGAAAAATATTCTTTTCGTCGACATTTTCACATTTTCATAAAATCAGTACCATAGTCATATTCTACTTAGAATAATCGACGGATTGGAAATCACTCTTGGCTTCTTGACGCAGTTTCTCCGTCAACATGACTTAATAGTCAGTCGGGCATTTAGTCGCTATCTCCCTCTACGACTCGACTATCTCATTTCATTCGTACCCGTCAAATGGACTTCATTGCATGTTGGAGTGACTCCCCTCAAATTTAATTCGTTTCTCCTTTTGAGGTAGAACTACGTCTTTCAGGAAGGGTACCAAATCAGAAAACAGATCACATTTTTATGAAATAAAGTTAACGTTAATAATTATTTTCACTGTGGACGAATTCTCATGATTTGAATACCAATCGAATCGGAAGTTCTCTAAGATTTGTTTGATATGCTATGCATTACAATTCGCTAATCTCTAAACGGTTCAAATTCATGAAAACTGGAAGAACTTCCTTTTCTCCCATACATTTGTTCTGCCGATTTGTGTGCTGACCCTACCCGTATTTCGAATGCTTATAACTCGAACATTTCTTATCAGATCGGAAAGATGTTTGCATCAATTGATAGGAAATATTTTTACGCGTCTATCACAATTAATGAGTTGAACAATTGAATAACTGTAAAATGACAAGCGTTGTCTAAACGCACTAACTGCCAAGTTTTGATTGGCCCGATTTACGGTTTCCCCAACACAGACTTCAAAATAGATGTCGGGGGTATCTTTGTTCCCACTGAGCTGTTTCCCTAACACGGACTCCAGAATTAATGTGCCTGGGAGAATCCGCTTTGCAAATACATGCATATCGGGGTATTTTTTGGTGTTGAGTACTTTTGTACCCGCTTGTCGTTGTGCAGACCGGAATATGTTTCCCTAAAACGTACTTTCAAACTGAGAAGCCTGGGAAAATCGTCATTTCAGATACTAGGGGTGAATGAACTTTCGCGGTTCGAGCACTGCGTAAACATGAGATGTGCAGTATTTTCAGAGGGAAATGTAAAATACAATGATCGTTTGACAATTCTTCCGGTCACATATTTTGGTAGTCCTAGGCATCATATCAAAGTGGTAAACAAGTGGATAGCATAATATAATTGCGTAGTTCTATGCCGAAAATATGCGGTTGTGTCCAAGATGCAACCCGTTACAACTTTTTTCTTTTCTCATGTATCCCGTATACATGTATCGATGTTTGAGTTTGACATATACTACAGGTGAGCTAGTTTTTTTTTGTATCGTGTACGAAAATTAATCACACATATAAAATAGCGTGCAGTGTTGTGTTCAGAATCACTTATTGCCATATTAGGCGTAAGAGTATTCCTTCTATACCATTGCATATGGTACATTACACAGTAGCCATTTAGGCGTAAGAGTATTCCTTATGTTCTTCCATTGTAACTGGACACCGGACAGCGGAGGCAGTTGATATGATCATTGATGTGTTATTAATAGAACAACAGTCCGATGTTTCTTGCAGAGCAGAGCAGTTGTATGGATGAATCGATCGTATTTCGACCGTCCATCGCTGATGATTGTTGCGTGGACATAGTTATTCTGTGACAACACAAAGATGGTCAATTGAAGATCCCGAGTTTTGAACTCACGATCGATCACTGCTATTAATAGCACTCAATGTGCTATTAATAGATACGACAAAAGCATGTGACACGTACACGATTAAAATCCGGCTCTGTTACAGCTATAATGCTAATGAGCCTAAATTAATAAAAAAATGAGATAAAACAAACCATTCGGCCACGGGAGCACTCAATTTAAACACCGTATATTACATTAAAAAAGTCTTGTTAAATGTTAAATGAATAATCATTTTCGGCTGTTTCGAACGCTAAATACATTTGTTTTTTTTTTATTCAATAATTTCCTCGGCAAGTGTTGTAATCGGCGGGTAACCGAGAATTGAGTTTCATACTTTGAAGCAGCATATCAAATACAAGGTTTCGATGATTTACTTTTCCACGAGGATTTATCCTAACCGCAATGTTTGCAACTACCCGAGTTTAGTGCAGCTCTGCATCAACACGGGACGGAAGTTGATTTCGGCTCGACAATTGGATGCAAACAAGCGTTGTTACGATGAGTTGTATCATTTGCCAGAGTATCGTCAAACACGCAGCTGGTTTATAAATTCCTTCCCGGTAGGACTGATACTTCTGTTTGTTTGAGCGTGTACGAAAAAATTAAATTAATCTCAGCAATACTGGAGTTTGAGGTTTCTCAAGAAAACTGAATAAAATTTGGTGCAGCAAACGATAACTCAAATTGTGATCTTAGTCAGAATTAGAACTCGCATACTCTAATTGACATACATTCATTGATATACGAATCCGACAATCACTCTTCACACTAAGCAAACCACATAATCTCAGGCGCCCCATGAGAAGAGCCTAGATTACTCGGAACAGCAAGAATATATGGTATACCAGCTGAGAGGCATAGTTTTCCCACGATGTTGTTACCGAACACCACTGTTTTTTTTTTCTTTTCTTCAAATCACCGCCTAGACAAGGCATGATTTCATTAGTTGTACATGTAGTTCTACTTAAACGGAAAACTTAACAACGCTAACGGCATTGCCGACCGATGTTACGCGGGGGGGGGGGGCGGAAAAACTTTGAACTCGTGCTGTGCGGGGCACGGGTGGGCAATTTGTAAGGCTGTTCGTACAACGCAAAGGGTTAAATGATTTCATGCAATGAGGTGAGGTGAACCGAAGGAAGGCACAAGTGCTGAAAGTTGTTGGACACCACTGCTGCGGTCTAATGTCATTCCTGTTTCGTTTTAGCGGTGGGAGACACGCGACAGGTAGCGGAATAGGTTGCGAACTAATTTTAGAGGTCGTTAAAAACTTTTTCCAACTACCTCTCACTGCAGCGAGTGGCATTGCCTTTTTTCTCCGAATGACGATGAGCCGGTCCGACGGCGTAATGTGCGGCTGTAGGATGGATGTCGAGCAGCGTAAACATATTTTCGATGGTAGAGTTGAAGGAGTTTTAATTGGTGCCACAGGCGGTGGCAGGGCCAGGGATTGGCCGTGGGATGATTCGTAGATGATGCAAGCGTAAAAGAATTTCAATTGACATTCTTGGGAAAGATTCTTGTTTGTTTCCCCGGCCGTTGGGTTAGATACTGACGGGAGGTGGTGCCGATAGTGAAATGTAATTAAAGTTGAGTTAAGTTTTTGGTGATTTGGAACTTGGGGATCCGATGGTAAAGGTTGAAATATGGTATTAGCAGCGCTATCACTTTAAAGATATTTAATAATAACAGATGAATGTAATTAAAATGAAATATGGGAAATGTACCATGTCCCGTAGAACTTCTGTTGAGTTTCGGTTGAGCTGTCGTAATACTTTGGAGTTTGTTTAGTGCTAATGTATGGGGTATGGGATAATGTATGAAGCCTAAGTTTAATAAGACTGTCTGTTAAAAGATTTCGAACAGCAGATTCCAGAATATTAATTTTTAGACTAAGTTTACAGATTTTATTTTCAAATTTGTAACTTAGAGTTCGAGATTTCGGACAAAAATGTCAATTTGATTGGGAGTACATTTGGTCGGTGTTAAGTCAGACCGGACCATGTGACATTTTTATGATTTCGAGAAAAACGAGTTTGAAGTTTGGTTCTATAAGGGGTTCTCATTGAGCGTTCAAAACAATTTCGATAAGTTATTCCTACTGTACGCGTGATTTTCTAAATCTGATAAATGTGGAATGTAGCTTACAATTTGTTTAATCTAATGCAATCAATAACTCGAAATTTTTAATTTTGCGACTTGGTCCGCTCTGGCTTAACACCGACCTTTTAGACCAGTGATTTTCAACCGGTGGGGATTTCCCCCCTAGTGGGGAATTTGAATATACATTTACTTTGCTTTGAAGATGACAATGATTAGCGAAAATTGCCACAAAAACTTTATTGAACACGCTAAAATTTGTGATCCTCGGCAAACATTTCCAAATCTGAAATGTAGTGTTCAAATGAACAACTTCGCGAATGTTTGAAAGACTTTCGTCAGTAAATGATGATGGAACAGACGATGAAACAGTACAGAAGACCATAAAAAAGGAAACTGTACAGCATTTGTCAAGACTTTTTACAACAAGTTAAACTTGAAACAAATTAACAAAAAACTTAAAAAATTCCTTATATTTAAGAATAAGATTTGGACATGATTTGAAATGCTTCCGACTAAACATTTGAAAATGTATTTTTATGGCAAACCGACGGAGAGTGTTTATTTCATTTAGTTTCGCGTTATAAACATTCATTTAATCCTCACTTTCCTCGTGGTGTTTATACATGGTCTTGCAGAATTTGACCTTGATGTCGTTTGACAACAGTACTGAGGCACTTCTCCTTCGGATTTTAACAAATTACTTCGATTTGACGATTGCGTTCACAGTTTCTGTAGCGAGACGGTTTCAAACTTTTGTTTTGGTCCCATTATATTGCGAAACAATACGGTTTCAATCACTACTATATTTGACAGTAGCAAAAATAGTTCAGTTCAGTTCTGTTCTAATTGTCTGATTGAGTTTGCTAATTGTTGCGTAAAATGATCAAATATTTAAACATTATTTTATCTTGTTCTTCTCTTCTTCAATGGCACTAACGTTCCTAGAGGAACTTCACCGTCTCAACGTAGTATTACTTGCGTCATTTTTATTAGTACTCAGTTGAGATTTCTATGCCAAATAACACGCCTTGAATGCATTCTGAGTGGCAAGCTCTACAATACGCGTGATCACAGTGCAAGCCGGAGGAAATTTCATTGACGAAAAATTCCCCCGACCAGAACGAGAATCTAACCCGAACACCCGGCATGTTAGTTATGACGCTAACCACTCGGCCACGGGAGCACAATTTTATCTTGTTACAAAATCTGTATAAAATCTGCATGAATATCCAATAATCTGTAATCTGTATTTACAGATTCTTGGTAAAAAACATGCTGAAAATCTGTATCATTACAGAAAAATCTGTATATGTGGCAACACTGGTTACGAGTGTTGTTGTCTTTCGCGTAGTATTTATGGGAATCTGGATTTCCTACAATGCTGCTGATGGAAACAAAACACCATAACAGAGTGGATATCGAAGATGACATGAGGTGTGCTTTTCGACAACGTTCTCAAGAATTACGATTTTGGCGGGAATAGTTCAGATGCAGGTGCCATACTGACATGCCAAACTTTATACACCTTTTTTGTAAACAGATACAAGTATAAAATCAAATTTGTTGCGATTATAACTTGAAACCCGTATTCTTTTATTATATTACTGATATGCTACAGACTTTCTTACAAAATACTGATAGAGGGGAAGCACTGGGATTAATTTTCGTAATGGGGGAATGGAGCATAAAAGGTTGAAAAACGCTGATTTAAACCATTCGGATGGAAAAAGTGAAAGATCTTGAACGTTAATATCTCTTCAAGTAATGGATGGTTTTTGACTCCAAATACACAAATTAAGCGAAAATAAGTTTTTTCCGAGACATGTAGGGTGGAAATTGAAGAACAGGTAAACAATGTATCGAATAAAAGGGTCAATTTTACATACGAAATATATACGCAGAGAACAAACGCTACCTCATCTGAACGGATCCCGTGGAGATAGAAAATATTGCAATTTAAACCCCGCCCGATGGCCACTCATTGGCACGCAACCAGATGGCAGCGACGGAGAAGGCGCCGAAAATGTCTTTTTTCAAGGGCGAGAGTTTAGGATAAGTATTGATTAAGATTGACCTTTCAAACCTTAAAGCGAACAAAATGCCAAAGTTTCATGCTCCTATAATTCAACACTTTCTTTATATTCTACTAGCTGACCCGGCAAACTTCGTCCTGCCCAACATTTGTTTTTTGTTATCAATACCTTCAAACATTCACGTTTACTTACTATGAGCAAGTTCATGGGTCCAATCGCAGAACTGTTCATTAATTGATCTTCTAATAGACCCCGTTGAATTTAGCTTTTACTATAAAATTCCTAGTATTTCTAACAAAACTCCTCATTATAATATCAGATTATTATCAGACACAATTCTCGTTCAAGATTTTTCAACCATTTGCAAATAACATGTTTCTCCGTTACATGGAATAAATGTTTTATACAGGAAATATGATAGAATAAAGACAGCCATAAATCGAGCAATTCCTTCCTCGAGTTCTGCTCTTATCAATACATCCGATTGATAACCAATTGTCCCCGTATGTCTCATTGAAAATCTCTTTAAAATTTAAAAGGTTCGAAATATACATAGATACGCCTCCAGTATGGACGGATCTCGACAAGCAATTAACCATTGTGTATCCAAATACATTGAATCCATTCAGATCAGTTGATTCCGTTAAATGTGTTTCAACAATAATTAGTAATTTCGGTTTTTCGTTGGATAACAAAATTTCTATTTCGTGGAAAGTGTGCGTAATCCAGCCACATTCAAATAAAGTACATCATATCTTATATATGCCCCTTTCTTGGATGGCTATATAGAGAAGTTCACCTGTTCCTTCTTCCTCTCGTAGTTTCGTAGGAATATAGGACAACTTGTACTCCACGCAAAATGTTTCGTATCTATGTCAATTCGTCGCGCTGATGATCGCGCTGTATTTATTATATTTCATCTTACTATTACAATAGATTTTCCTAACTTCGAAATGTTTGTTTTCATGCAACGATGGATTTTGTTTCATTAACGTAGCTTTCAATTTATTTTCGTTCATTTGTTCGCTAAATCCTATTATTTTAATCGTCGGTCTCAATGCTTCTGGTATTTTAACCTCGTAGTCTTGACCCAGTTTTTTCTCAACATTAACCTTGATCAATTCAATTGAATTTTTGTCTGAAGCAGAGACAACAACCGTACCATTTTTACCGTTTCGCAGTCCATTTATATTTAATCTCTTGGGATTGACATTCTCTTTCAATATTTTTCTAGTTATATCAGATTCCTGCTTAGTTTTTGGTTTTATGATCAAGATTTTTTCCCTGGTCAAAGCTTTCTTTCTTTCAATATTCTCAACATTAACTACATCCACAGTTGATGTTTTCCCAGCGTCTTTCAAAACCGCAGCAAGTGGAGTTGCATTTTCATTCTGAATAGCTTGCTCGTCCCGTCGGCGCTTTTTCGAATTTGAGCGCAAATTGTATCGCTGAGGTGTTTCCTCTGCATTTGTATTGATATCGATACTGTTTTTAAACAAATTTCCGATTTCCGCCCGTACTGCTTCTTTAACTTTAAGCTCAAAGTTGTTGGCCAAGTCAACCAAACACTTCAGCTCTTTAATATCGCTTAAAATTTTACCAACGGAATCATCAAAATGGTTATTTCCGAACCCATTTTCGTGTAACAATAAACATGTGTCACATACAAAAACGACATTTTTTATTTTTTTCAAAACATCGATATTGTCACGCACCGCGCTTGGTAAACAATCAATATGTATAGTCTCATGGCACTTACCGTAGCACGTTATCGCTTCTGTGTTTGGATCACTTATCTTCTCAAAGCAGCGACTACACATGTCTACTAGACCCATATCTACACATTCGCTATTGTTCGCATGTGTACCGACCATCGGCCGGTCCGTGCGAGGGAATGAAAAACAAACAACAACGCAATCGCCTGCTGTTAGAAAGTGCTGGGAGAACACTATGTATCAGCAGCAGATTGGCAGACTGAAGATTAAGGTACTCAAGCTCTCTTTTCAACACTACCACCACTACAGTGATGACTATGTGATTTAGCTACTTGACTACCCGTTTCAGTCAACTTTTTAATTATAATTACCGAATAAGAACAAGCATAAGAACTTATCTTTTTCTCACCGAATACATATGTGTATTTCACCAGCGAAGATCCCTGCGATAAACTTGAATCACAACACTTTGTTTTTCACCAATTTTACCGCTGATTCTGCACCAGTATAAAAACAACAACCGCTTCAACTCACAAGTTAAGAAAACTGTTTATACATAGTCATTAAAATCTAGTTAAGAATTCGGCTCCATAGAACTGAGCCTGTAAAAATAAAATTTAAAAAAAAGTCATAACTATTATTGGAACGTTATTTTAAAAAATCTGTAAATTTTGTAAATTCATTCCTGTCACGGCCTGTTTTTATTTCTTTTTTCTTCACTATGTAGTAAATGATCAGTACTTTTCAGGAATCAGAAACTGCTGTGGACTATCATGTTCTATTCAAGGTCCAGAGATACGTTTCCCTCAGTGAAACAGTGCTCCACACGACCCGTTTTGTTTTTATAAAAAGTGAAAAAATGGTGGTGGTGGTGGTGGAACAAACATATTATCGCATATATGTCAACTAGAATAAGTCCGTCGCGATAGCTGTTATAGCTTTAACCCTTTCCCGTACAACATCGAGTATCACTCGTGGTGTACTTGCATAACATAGGGCGCTAGAACGCTCAGCAGAGTAGTGAAATCGCTTGATGTGTGACGTATTGAATAATACGGAAAGGGGTTAATCCGAGAAAAAGCTTGCGATGCATTCTTATTATTCTCATGCTCGTCGTATTATTCTAGTGAGGAAAAGAATAAAACAGTAATATACCATTTTCAAATGATTCTACAAATCCACACGATCTTCTAAAGAGTTATTTCTAAAATGTCGATGCATTTTAAAAATGATATCCGAAGTGATAAGCTAGCTGCTAGCGAATTTAATAATTCATTACGACCGCACTACGGAATAATTTCATTCAATTTGCTTGTTTATCTCTTTCGGTATTATTTTACAATGAAAACAATCAACTCTTTAGTAGATTTTTTCTTTTTCTTATCATATTATCCTATTTAAATTCATATAAAAATAATAAAGTAAGGGTCAGTACTACGTGTTCTAAGTAATCAAATAATATGAAATGAAAAATTTCATTCAAATTTTGACCATTTAAAACTGGCTTCGGGTCAACTAACATAATGGAAATTAATTTGCCTTAAACGGATATCGCCACCAGACGTCGACACTGTACATTAGGATTCCAATGAATGAAGGGAAGAGAAAGATTTTCGAATTCTTGAACGCGAAAAAATACTCTGTATAAAATTTCAGCTCATTCGGTCTTAAATCTCGCGTAACTTTTGAAAAGGTCCTATGTAACAAATGTAAACAAATCGAGTTAATGGATGCACGCTATTAGTTTTCAATCATTGAATGCATTACAAAAACAATCGTTCACGTATCTATCTTCTTCATCTTTTAATCGCCGATGCAAAAAATATCCAATGTACAGATTCGGATTTTAAGCACTCGGCTGTTACTTCAGACGCCTCTTTCCTCCGACGCTCGAAACGTCCAATGTAACAAAGCAATCAAAACAACACGAAGTCGTACTTCGGTCGTTTTGAGTTTTTGTTTCTTTCAGGTGTTGTTATCTATGTCAGTGCAATTCAACGAGTGATGACAATAATAATCTGTCTTTAGAATGAAATGCTGATGTTTCGATTGTTCTTCAGTAGTTAGTTTCAAAATCTTATCGTGAAACGTAATATGTCCAATGTGCAAACAGGGGCAGTCAAAACGTCCAATGTAACATTTTTCGCTCCGAGGCTTCAAATTTAAGCTCAAATCACGGAACAACTGTTACGATTGGTTTTTCAGAGTTATTATTGACTGCTAGTGGTAAAAGTAGTGATAAAGATCGATACTTTTTAAGACAATTCGCGGAATAATGTTCGGGTCTTCAACTTCATTTTTCTCGAGTTGACGAAAATGTTACATTGGACCTTTTCAAAAGTTACGCGAGAAATAGTCTCGCAAAGACGTCCAAGTTTAAGTTTATTGAAAATCGTTGAAATCGGCCCGGACCGAACGATCGGACTCAAAAAATAACATCCATCGATGAAATTCTCAACACTTTGTTTTTACAAAAAAAAAAAAAAAACTGAACAAAACACGGTACTTTTGTATTAGCGTCACCGGAGCCGAAATACAATAGATGACATTTTTATTGTTCGCACTGGCATTCAAATATTATTTGTATTGTTGTTGCCTTGTTGTATGCAATGTTTTGTCATTTTTTAGTGCTACGAAAATGCGTATTTGGGATTTGGGAGTATTTAAGTATAAACGCCACCGGAGTGCAATTTTCATTATGAATTGGTTTTTCTTAATTAAATTTCCTCAGAACCTCAGAACAACGTGGTGAGGACGTAGTTCCCCCCGTCAGAAGCGGCGGCCTTTCGCAAACAAACCTGTGTTCCATCGATTACCCGGTTAGTTTGAAACATAGGAGACGATCCTTTAGTTAGGTCCGACCGAGCGTTAGCGAGTGACAAAGTGACAAAACTGATAAAGTGACGAGTGTAGTGACAAAACACTACAAACAACAATACAGCAACAATACAAAAGATATCTGAGTGCCAGTGTGTACAATAAAATTGCTATCTATTGTATTTCGGCTCCGGTGACGCTAATACGAAAGTACCCAAAAATCACAATCTAAAACACTAGTCAAATCCACAACGATGGATCCTTAACCCGCACCTGGGAAAACATGCAGAAATCATACTTGCACATAACTTACCCGTTTCGTCAGGAACATTCGAGATTGTTTAATGAAACATTACACGTATTACTCACTATTCGCATTCCAAGGAACACAAAACATTCATCATAACATATTGCTAAATCAAAACATCAACAATAGAACTGACAAGACGATTCTAGAAAGGAATCGGCCAATATTCATTGCTATAAAACAATGCTCAATTGTGTATAGCGAATGGTCCAGAAGAGGGATTCTCAATCTATTTTAGCAAAAGAGACCCCTTTTCCAGAATGAATTCATACCATCGACCCTTATAGCCGGATTCTTTAAAAAATATGAATAAGAACACAAAATACTTACCAGTTCAAAAACTTTGCAGGTCGTTAAGTGAGTAAACTTCACATCATTTTCTCATCAATAAATACACATAAAATTCAGTAAATATCAAGTGTGGTTAGTAATTAGTTAGTAATACCCCCTTAATTCTAGTGTAGAGACACGAATTTCGGACGTTTTTTCGAACTCCGTAAAAATAAAACAAAGAATATTTTTATTATCCATTATATCATTATTCGTTTATCTATCTTTCAACAATAAAACAAAAATAGGACGGAAAAAAAATATTCATAATTAGAATAGTTACATGCTGGTGAAGTGAGGGTGCTCAAAAAAAAGTTGTGCCATGGCGTACACGATTCCAGTCCTTCTGGTTATCTGAAACAAAAAAATCGAACAGATTCTGAATCAGTAAAGATGTCGCTATGGCATGAACCTCGGACAAGTCAAAAACATGGGTTTTAACAAAATGGCGGCCGTTTGAAAACAAAAATGCTGTTTAAAACGTTTTTTTTTTGCGTTTACCGATTTTTTAAAAATAGTAAAATTAAAAAGTTATAATTTTTTATTGGTTCATGCGATAGAGAGATGTATGCAGATTATTTTCATATAAATTTGACATAAATCGGTTCAGTAGAACTTGAGATATCGTGTACGCCAGTTAGAAAAAAACTAGTTCCGAGAGAAACGCGTTTGAAGTTCATTGTGATGGCCGTAACAGGTTAGATACCACATCACTAAGATGGCTCTAACTAGGTAAATAATAGGATTTTCGATAAGTCCTTTCTAGAGTATATTCTTGAATGCCTAAACTACAGAAATATGGTAAAAAAAAATTTCGATTTTTTCAGATTTCTAGACTAGAATACCCCCTTAATACAAATTTCAACAATAATACTTTCTCCTAAGATATTAGTCATTCTTATACAGCCATTCCATGCCAAACCGATATAGTGGTTCTGCGATTTTCGTCGAAAGTGGTTATTTTGTTCTTTATCGCAAAACATTAACATGAATGGATTTGAACAAAACATGAATTTTTGAAAAAGGAAATTTCTGAAAAAAAAGGAAAAATTATATTTCAGATCAACGTTGAATAATCATGACTAGTCAGAAATTGCGGGAAGTCCCGTTTGAAAAGTCAAGATGATCATTTTCATTGGCCCCTGCTGTACATCTGTCATCGTGGAATGGTATTGGAATTTAAAAATTGCGCTTCGCCGCTGCTTTTCGTCCTCGTCATTGACGACTTATGAACAAATCATGGAGAGATTTGATCCTGATACACCAATGTCAATGAATATCAACAATAAAAGAAGTGCCATAAATTTAAGAGGATCATTTTCGAGAAAAATGAAATATTCACAGCGATCGTAAAGCGTTGCCTGCAACAATTGTAGACATAAAGTTATATTCATGATAATTTATGGAGCGTTAATTTATTTTCATATTTTCAGGTCAACAAAACGAAGTTTACTGAAATTCCTAGTGTTACTATCCACGGGCAAACACAATATTTAGGGGCAAACAGAACATTAATTACGATTGCCTCATTCAGTGTGCGGTTTGATCACGTCGTAAAACTGAGCCTTCACATCCAATTAGTTTGCTATGCTTCGCGAAATAAGATATTTGTTTCGCAAAATCCCCATTGCTTGCTTTGAACTACTAACCTACCGTTCGCCAGAAAGTGAATTAATGTAGGTGCGACATTTATGGAAATCTGTCAGTTCTAATAATAGCAAAACTTTGCGACCTTGTGATGATTTATGATTATTTGAAATAGAGCATTGAGCGAACTAGATTTCTATTGCAAGTATACCGGGTGCCTTTTTTGTGGTTTATGAATGAGGAACAAACGATAACCTGTTTTTCTGTACGAAAAGTGTTTTTTTCATTGAACATATTTCACGTAAACCTTCAATGTCGACTTGCCGTTTGACGTAGTTTCGTGTCGTGAAACGTAGTTTATTAACAGCTCCTCTCATAATTGTCCTTTAAGCGTATGGCTACATAGAAGTGAATACTTCAATTCTCTTGCGTTGGAATTTCCCCCAATGAGTAAGCTTTTATTCAAACTTGGACTTCATTGCAACGAGTTCTAAATCCCTCGGCATGTCTGAGGGTTATCGCTTAGACCCACTCGAAGTGGAGTTCACGTCCAGCATCAGATTGGCAGATTAATGCACTGCCCTTCGTTCGGCCACCATTTGCCAGTGTATGCTTGGGCAATGAATTCCACGCGAAATGCGTCTCGTCATGGGCCACTGTCATCCTGTCAATTCATTCAATACTTAGCTGACAATCACTGCATCTCCGACATTCGACGTTCGTAAACGTAAACGTTCGCTGCGAAATAGCGCGCTTGAAGCGGCAAAATACAATTTGCACGAAAATAAAGTGGCAGGCATCGGCATCCACAACAGAGGATTTTCATCAAGTCGAAGCCCACACAAACAAAAAAAAAATAATAAAAGCTCAGTTGAGGATCTGCATGAAATGGTACTCGAATGAACCCGTTTGCGAAAGAGGACAAGCTCAACAATCGCACAATTGGGATCTGCCGGAACAATGGGGCATCGAGGGCTATCCAAGAGTGGATAAATAATTGGAAGTGTGCCTGTACATAAATCGAACCCTGCCCAGCATCATGGGCGGCGTAGGATGACCAAATGATGGGCATTGGATGGCCTGGCGAGGCATGACGTGCCCCGACCGATCACCAAATAATGGACGGTGGCCGGAATGAATGCAGTGCATTGCAGTGGAATGTTGCCCACTCTGGCAAGGCTGATTTGCATGTAAAGGCTCAATGAGCGACGGGTATGAAATGCACATGAAGTTATAGTATTCAATTTCATCATCTTTATTCAAGCCTGTGCCGTGCATGGAAATAACTGCCAGTCATTGCATCAAGGAGATCCTAACTGATTTACATACTTCAAATGAGGCCATATTATTGAGAGCTTCGAGAAGTAATGGCAGTATTCGTCATGCCCAAGGATTACAACGTCCATTTTTATATGAACTGATAACAATACTATCGATCGGTTAACATCAAGGTGTACATTAGCAGTTCGTTTGTTATCGGTCATGAGTGGAGATTTTATAATATTAAAATCACATATCAAAAATCCATTATCACCACTTGACTGTTTCAGTTTAATCACCGATGGTTAGGTCAAGTGATTCCATTCAATCAAAACAGTTCCTTATTTTATTCATTACAGATAAACCTACTCGACCTCTTTCGATTCTCCAATGTCTATACTTTTCAAAGTAATCATTGTGAGGATAAGCGTATTAGGGTTATCATTACTGCCCCTCGGCATTATCCAGATTTATTGATCCAAACAACGAAAGATGAAACTGGTCTTATAGAAACTTGACACTTCAAAAATAATACTGTATACTACAGGTGAGCTTTTTTGTATCGTACACGAAAATTACTCAAACATATATGTACATATATGTAAAAAAGCGTGTAGTGTTGTGTTCAGAAACATTGACAAAATTGTGAATTTTGTTGGTATAAACCCGTTATGTTTATTTCACAAAATTGAACTCGGAGACGAAGTGTACTAAAATTTTGTTTAGAATTCCTCCCAAACTGCACGTTATTTTGCACGCTATTTACTAATACAACGCGAGGACCTCTAAAGCATACCTGATAACTGTCTATGTTCGTTGGTTTGAGTTCACTGTGGGTAGACAATAAACAGTCCATTAATGGTGTAATAACTTTTTTGCATCAGAAATCATGTTTCCGTTCCACTTTATATGGACGTGAATATTGTGTTCGCGGATAACAAGATCCATGTCAGGGGGAGCAGAAGTGTGGATTGAAATTAGGTTGAATGAAGAGGCAGATTTGTATTCATTAGTCACGTCAATAAGAATTCGCTCTCCACGCTCGTCAATTTATTTTCTAGTCAATTCGAATCATGTTGATTTCGAATGCCGAAGTAGTCCTAGTCGAAGCGAAGCTACTGAGAGGAGAGGCGATTTTCATTTTTCATCTTCGAAGATATCGGACCCTGCTTCTACGTCGTCAGCTTGACCAAATATTTACGTTGCGAAGGATATGCTGAGTATTCGGTGTAACCTTGTGTTATTTATTACGAGCTAGTTCAAATCGAATGAAATCATCTGTGGGGAAAGGCATCGAATTGAATTGATGCGATTGAATTGAGCTCTGTGCGAAAAAATGGTCACAACACAAGCAAAGCACGAAAAAGTTATCCTGCAATGAACTCGTTAAAACTTACTTGTAAATACTCAAATGAAAAGTGCTACTCCTCGTCATTTTCTCCAGATATTGCGTCTTTCACGCATATGAATACGTCAAAAATGTCTTGATACGTGGATAGTATCGAAAGACGAAGACTTTTACCGCGACGTAATGAGATCGACTTCCTGGCAGATCTCGTTACGCCGCGGTAAAAGTCTTCGTCTTTGGATACTATCGACGAATCAAGTAACTTTTTGGAATTTTTTTGGACAAAATTTTGAATGATTAATTTGTAACCAATTCTCACAACAAAGTTGGATGTTCATTAAAGAAGACAGCAATTGGAAACTTTAGCAAAAATATGTAATCAGCAATACTATGAAAAAATGATGGTCGGAAAATATACAAATCTCGTGTCACGATGTTCGTGGTCGAACTCCTCCGAAAGGGCTCTTTCGATTTACGTCTTTCATTTCTATACCGGGGTGTAAAATAAAAGTTTCAAAAACGAAAGCGTTACGCCGAAGACCGAGATTTTGAGCGTTAATAGCTCCTAAACAACTGAACGAAATGGTATGATAAACACTTCATTCGAAAGGTAAAATGTCTACGCGTTATATACTTGTTACTTTTTGATCCAAAAACTAGTTTCAAAAGCCTTAAAATTGCTTTCAAAACAGGCTATTGAAATCACCAATCGGTATATAAGCGAGCGCCGATCGGAAATCCACTCAATTATAATTGAACAGCGATGTTGTCGCTGTTGTGGTGAAGCTCTTCGTTTATCATGAAAGCGCTGATGAACGGTGTCACCAAGAGCCTGTTTCTGCACCTTAGGCCAGAAGGGAATCCATTAGGAGGAGAGTGATGCCACAAACGGTTCCCCGGGAAGACATCGGAACAGCCGCCACACACACACATACACGCGCGGAACTCTTCGTTTGGATGCCATTCAGCATCGAGAAAATTCCGGAAAGATTGAATCGTTGCTAAAAATAATCTGCCAGTTCCCCTGGGAATTGAAAAATACATTCATGGGATTCATTACCTGGCCTGACCTGACCTGAAATGCAATCAGTTTGTTTAGAACTGTGAGAGAGCGCAGAAAAGCCGATCCATCAGAAGGAGAAGAGAAGGTGACCAAGAGAGTATCAGCATCGAAAAACGGTTCCCCGGGAAGACATCGAAGCAGCCGCCACACAAACACATACACGCGGGGAATTCTTTTCGTTTGCTGGTTATCGAGAAGAAACCTGGAAAGAAGTGATCGTTGCTGAAAAATAATCTGCATTGGAATTGAAAATTACATTCAAGCGAAAGAGTTTATTTTAATGTTTTCTATTCATATAATGCTGCGACCAAATACAATTGGTTTTGTGATTTTTCAATCAAGTGCAATCAACAGGTGGTTATCGAGTTAGTATTAACCACTAGTGGACTTCGAGAAGCATCGAGAAGTATCCGGAAAGATGTCATCGTTGCTGCAAAATGATCTGCCAGTTCCCCTTGGAATTGAAAATTACATTCAAGCGAAAGAGTTTATTTTGATATTTTCTATACATATAATACTGCGACCACATACATTTGGTTTTGTGATTTGTCAATCAAGTGCAGTTAGCAGGAAAGCTTCTGACGATTATTCTTCTGAACAAGGTTTTTTGTATCCAATATTGGATGCATAAAACCTTGAGCCTCCAACGTAACGCTCTCGTTTTCGAAGTCACCCAAATATTCATTTATTCATTCAGTCAATGGATTTAGATTCAACTTCAAACATATGATCTCTAAATCAACGATAGTCCTACGTCACCCTTGCGGTTATACCAAAGATATAACCCACTTCCTGTTTTTTATTTGTATTTTATTTTTCAATTTACATTGAAAAATACATGAAAACTCAATTTTTCATTCTCTCAATCCCATCCCTTATCTTTTACTTTTTATTTCATGATTTTAGTATTTTTGTATATACAATGTCCAAATAAAAAATTCTATCGAACTTTCATCCACACATGTACAAATGACCTAAATTTTCTTAAAGCCACGTGTATCGCCGGCAAGTTTGAAGCCTTATCGAATGAGCACACTGAATTATTGAAATTGTTTAAATCACATATGCTCGATAAACAATGAGATTCTACCACAGGTACTTCATTCATTATGAATCATCATCACTTATCTGCAGCTGTCTCGGTAATTGGTGCTTTTAATAACGCAACAATGGAAGCTTCATATCAATTGTCCCGCTGTGAATGGTTAAACAGTGAACATTCGAACAGTAGGAATACTTTTACGCCGAAAAAGGCGACATTGTGTAATTAACAACATGTTTAACGATTAGATAGAAATACTCTTACGCCTAAATGGCTAATGTGTAATTTACAACATTATCGATTATCGATGCAAAAATGTACACGAATAAATCTGGCTCTGTTACAGCTGAAGTGCTAAATGCGCCTAATAAAATAAACCGATGGCAAAAAAAATCATCACCCATTTCGGATTTATTTTTGAATAGGCGAAGTGGGAGCAAAGTGGTTACCCTAAGGAGTATGCCCATTTCCAGCGCCCACATACTGATATAATTCCCGTTTTTCGAAGAATATTATAGTTAAACTCATTGTTCTTCAAGATTGCAAACGGCTTTCACTATAAAAATTCAAAATAGTACACTTTTCATCATTAGAGAAAAAGGTGAAAAATCGAACTTTTTTTTTGCTTGGTAAAGTGGTCACCTATTGGGGGCGAAGTGGTCACCCACACATATCAAGCTAAATGGGAGAGATTTATGCGTTTTTTTCGTCCAAATTTGTTTAAATTATATTTGTTACAGTAGGTACATGTATGAAATAACCTTGGTCTGTTCACCTAGAGTCTCAATTTTAATTTTCTCTTGCATACAAAAACGTAGTAGGAAACACATAACGTTCCGCATAATGAGGCTTGGTTTAGTTGGAGTGGCATATTTATCCAGGGTCAAAACCAAAAAGGATCTTCTTCAAGAGCAGAATGTGATGAGGTATATCAGCTTTAGTAAACAGAACATTGTATGTTGTTATTCACCTATGACCACTTTGCCCAAAACATGAAAATAATTTGTATGCTAATTAATCGATGAAATTAAACAAAATATCTGTTCACCTCTCCTAGAATATGTGAACAGACGTCCAAACTGATGATTTGTTCAACATATCAAATTGAATAAACTAAATTTCATGAGAAATTCCTTAGATAAAGGGTGTGTCACATCAAATTGCATCACGGAAAAAACGCTGTAGAAATTCGCCCAGTAGACCGATCCTTTTGAAAATTTTAGACAGTAAAATAAAAACTATTAAACAACTTTTGGCATTTTCTTTTTATTCATACTTCGAGCCCAAGCCCGTATGCTCGCACCTTCCTCTTTACCCCGTCCATAAGGTTCTGTACAACGTCAGGTTGTAGTTTTTTTGAACAGAAATCCATTTTCTCTTGAAGTCCGTCTCCGATTTGACAACTTTTGGGTTCTTTCGGAGGGCCTGCTTCATAATCGCCCAATATTTGTCTATTGGGCGAAGCTCCGGCGCGTTGGGCGGGTTCATTTCCGAAGGTGACCCCGTTGGCTTCGTACCACTCCAACACGTCCTTTGAATAGTGGCACGAAGCGAGATCCGGCCAGAAGATGGTCGGGCCCTCGTGCTGCTTCAATAGTGGTAGTAAGCGCTTCTGTAGGCACTCCTTAAGGTAAACCTGCCCGTTTACCGTGCCGGTCATCACGAAGGGGGCGCTCCGCTTTCCGCAAGAGCAGATCGCTTGCCACACCATGTACTTTTTGGCAAACTTGGATAGTTTCTGCTTGCGAATCTCCTCCGGAACGCTGAATTTGTCCTCTGCGGAGAAGAACAACAGGCCCGGCAGCTGACGAAAGTCCGCTTTGACGTAGGTTTCGTCGTCCATTACCAGGCAATGCGGCTTCGTCAGCATTTCGGTGTACAGCTTCCGGGCTCGCGTCTTCCCCACCATGTTTTGCCTTTCGTCGCGGTTAGGAGCCTTCTGAACCTTGTATGTACGCAGGCCCTCCCGCTGCTTGGTCCGCTGGACGGATGAACTTGACAAATTCAGCTTATTGGCGACATCCCGGACCGAACTTCTCGGATCACGTCTAAACTGCTTAACTACGCGCTTGTGATCTTTTTCACTGACGGAGCATCCATTTTTGCCGTTCTTTACCTTCCGGTCGATGGTTAGGTTCTCGAAGTATCGTTTTAGTACTCTGCTGACCGTGGATTGGACGATTCCCAGCATCTTACCGATGTCCCGATGTGACAACTCCGGATTCTCGAAATGAGTGCGCAGGATTAATTCACGACGCTCTTTTTCGTTCGACGACATTTTTCCAAATTTACGAAAAATTGACAGTGAAGCATGGCCAACGTGATCTATACACTCTTATCTGATTATAAGCGAAAGCTGAAGATATAATTCCTAAAAATTAAATTTCTACAGAGTTTTTTCCGTGATGCAATTTGATGTGACACACCCTTTACCATGCGCACAGAACTACGGCCAAATGGCTATCGAGAGAGTAATTTCTGTTTTCATTTGTATTTTGACATGCGAAAGCTCTACTGAAGTAAAGAGTGACTCAAAAGTCAAAAGTCAATTTGGCCGTAGCAGAAATGTTAGTGAAACATATGGAAAAATAGTTAAGTTAGTGGCAGGACTATGTTTCTTAGTATTCAAAAAACACGAGTCATATTTTTAATGTTGACAATTTTAAATTGCTTCACAAAAATGGATACATTATTTCGACATTTGTTTTTTATCAAGGCAAAGTTGCCACATTTGCATAGAACGATTAAATTTAGGTCGAACGGATTTCTTCCCCGTGAATAAGGGAAGCAATATGTCTGTGTTTCAAATTAATATTGATTTTCTTTATTTCATTTTTCTCCTTTTTCACTTCACATTTTACTTATCATATCAACACTTTATATCAAACATGTCAGTTACTTATATGAAGTACATTGAAATAAGAAAATTAATGGTTTATTTTTTTATTGTTATCGACGGTCATCGTCTAGAGCGCTGCATTCCTCTGTATGTCACGAATCCCGTTCCCACTTATCTTATTTATCTTCATAAAAAATGAAACCATTCGAATACACTTACAATACATTAGTTATTTTTCACAACCAAACAATATTTATATTTCTTCTAATTTTCTTTATTTACAGTTTGTGTTGCGTTGATAATTATTATTCATAATTACCAACAGCTTACATCCTGAGAACAAGGAGAAGAACCGAAAAAAAGGTGAGTTTCCTGCAATAGATTTAATACATCCTCTTCAAATGTATGAAATATGAGATGCCCGCTGTTATTTTTGGAAAAAATAATCGACACATTATCGACTTGTCACTTTCGAAGCTCAGAAATGAAAATTATTTGGATTTGTTCCTTTCACTTCAGCCAGAGTCATTTTCGATCAATTAATTTTAGTCTGTTGGGGTGAATTGAAGTTTGTTTTATTCTCTACGCATGCCGGAACATTGTCTCTCATTGTTCATAATCGAAATATTGTTCTGTCTCGTTTATTTCTGTTGTAGTTTCCTTTCAGTGCATCCGTGGCCGAGTGGTTAGCGTCTCACATTATCATGTCGGGTGTTCGGGTTCGATTCCCATTCTGACCGGGGGATTTTTCGTCAGAGAAATTTCCTTCGACTTGCACTGTGTTCACGCGTATTCTAGAGCTTGCCCCTCGGAATACATTCAAGGCGTGTTATTTGGCTTAAGAAATCTCAACTAAATATTAATAAATGACGCTAGTTAATGCATACGTTGAGACGGCTAAAGTTCCACAGGGAACGTTAACGCCATTCAAGAAGAAGAAGCTTCCTTTTAATTGGAAAGCTGAAGCTTCTGTTGAAACCTCATAATAAAATGAAGTTAGAATGTGTTTTCTAAGAGTTACTACTAACTACTAACACTGTAGCTTTCAATACGATGTAACGAGATGATACGAGGGTGCGCGGTAAGTCCTGACAACCTGCCAATAATAAATCAACTTCCATCCGCTTCATTATTCAACATAATCAATTTTTGGTAAAGATATTTCGTTGCTGTAGAATCATTCACGTGAATTGATATTTGTCTCGGTCAGGGCCGTGTATATGGCAAAGTATACGAAAAGCTTTATTGCGTGCTTTTTTGCAATATGTCTCTTTTTTCGCTCATTCATATTGTTAGGCCTTAGGCTGAGGACATAGTAAACGCGGTGCTATCTATAAAACCAAACTGACGTTTATGGATTTTTTCCAACAAAAAATAAATATAACGTTCTAACGTTCTAACCTTAGCACCAGTACCAGTTTCAAAAATAAATTGATTAAACCCAACCATTTTTCGGAAATATTCAATTTTTTTCTGAAAATTGTGACCAATTTGGTATATCGACAAGGGCGTTACAGTGGTTCCCTAGGAGACGAATACGGACAAAACGCCGGAGCTAGCGCCAATTGAGGAACACTGGTTGATTGTGAAACACATACTGAAGAAAATGGATGGAACTGCAATTGAACTGAAGAGTTTCAGCCAGAAATTGAACTTGGAAAATTAGTGGAAACAGAGTTCGTGCAAAAAATGATGAACCGTGTAAGAACCGTCTTAACCACAACAAAATTTTCGTGTCCACATTTTTCCATGTGGCCCTTTACGTCAGTTTAATGCACTGGATTCATTCTAACATTGTCGTAAATCGTAGGTGTTACCAATGAAAAATTTAACACTTTGTCCGGACTCTTATATTAGAGACTAAATGAATATAATCATAAAAATGAGAGTGTGTAGGTTCAAATATGAGCCTTCCCAAAAAGGTGTTTGAAGCACACCTACGGCTGTTCTCGTAACATTGATCTGTTTGACTAAAACTGAGCGAATAAAATTAATAAACAAGCAAGTAAATTTCAAGGAAATCCTTGATCTCGATTTCCACCTGGCAGGAGGAAAACAGCGAACCGAGCATGTTTTCTTATGTTTAAATCACGCGGGAATTTCACTGAAATCGCCCCGCTCGAGATAATTGACGCGAGTGACACTTGTTTGGCGAAGTAAATCATGCTGCAACATTATATGGAATCGTATGATGTCGCTTTGCGCGATCACGCTTGCAGGATGAGGCCAGCAAAAACTAAAACACAGATCCACTTGAGTTATAACACGTGCCGCAGACAGGGCGAAATTTACGAGTTCCCGAGAGTAAACAAGAAGTTTTTGTGTCTCTGGTGAGACCATTTGGCTGTGTGGCTTTTCATAATATGGTCTTGCGAAACATTCACCGATCGGGATGACGCTTGGTGGGATAAAAGAGCCACATAATCGTACCCAGTGGCGATGCTTATGGTCGATCAAGTTACTGTCGCGTAAAAACAAGAAAAGAAACCGTGAACGAAGGAATATGATCTCGATCTCGATACATTAATGCCGAATGTGTATATTGGTTTCTATATTTTATCGCTCTTGAAGTCAAAACATTTTCCTCGGCCTCTCGACATACGGTAAACAATGGTCCAGATTCGGATGACGCACATGACCGTTCTGCCGCTCGCGTTCCGCGAAAAGGGGTGAGCGAATTGTTTATCCCTGGTGTTGCGAAAATTGCATTTCATTGTGTTGTTCGAAACCGTGCCGCTAATACACCGTGAGACGTAAATTCCCACCGAGTTGACGTGGCAGTGCATTTGTCCAAATGCACTCGGCCCTGTCTGTTTCGGAACGTAAATAAAGGTCCGTCACGGAACGGGATATATTTCACATCTGGAGGTAATATTCGGGATGTGGATCTTTCACCGTTTGGTTGGGCCGGCGCTCTACATGACCCGTGTGGTTGGCGTTTACGAGCTGTGGGTTAATCGAAATTTAATTTCGTATCTATATTTTGTGTACGAGGCCAGTTCTCATGCGATTCGTCACCTGTAGTTTTATGAGGTTTTAAGTGAATGCTTGATTGGCACCACACATGTGAGAACACGGAATCTGTTTGAGTTTATATACGAAAAAGTGTTTGATGGATAATTATCGAGTGGATCAAGGTAAAAGAATAATCTCAGAAAGGATCGAGTAATCACATGTGATGCACGCTCTGTCGGTCACGAAAAAATTATTGTGAGTTCATTGTTTCAGCCTTATTTCTAACCAGGGTCTAACATTTTAGAAAACGAAAATGAAAATCGGCTCTCCTCTCAGTCGCTTCATTTCGAATATGTTTAGTTCGGCTTTAACCGTCAACATGACTTGAATTAATGAACGTTAAGAGCGAGGATGTGTGATGAACTATTCTAGCAAATGTTTATTGTTGCAACACTTACCTCAACGCACCTTCCAATCCGATCATACTTTAGTCAACACGTACTTACAGTGACAGGCAGACCAATAGGTCACTGGGTGAGTAGAAAGAAACGAAAAAACAAAAACATAGAACAACAATTGGAATCATCGTTTAAGCATTGCTCATAGAAACTTTATGAATTTCTAACTAAATTCAACTTAAACTAACTAGGACTAAGACTTATTATATAATTACGAATTACGACCACGGCTAAGACTACGGACTACGACTAGGAATTACAATTAGGCACTACGACTAGGCCATATGACTAAACCTACCGAAGATCAATCGCTCGGAAACTTAATAAATTAGGAAAAGGGAAAACTAAACGTAAGTTTAAATCTACTACTTACCTTCAGGAATTGATGAGCAAAATAGTTGATAATAATAATTGTAACAGGAAATTATATTCTCGCAAAATTGTATCAAACGACTTTTAATCGCTTCCGAGAATTCGAGAATTATAAGTTCGGAAACATCCTGTTGAAATTCATTTCAACAGTTATTCCAATTCACGTGACGAATGGATACAAATCTGCCCCTTCATTCAACCACCACTACTACTCCACCCTGACATAAATCTCGTTGCTCGCGTACACAATTTTCATTAACGTCGAAATGAAGTGAAACGAAAACTTGATTTCTGATACAAAAAAAGTAGTTACACCATTAATGGCTCCATTGTTCACCCACCGTGTACTCAAACATCGATACATGCACAACGTAAATAGAATACCAGGTATATTACTCCCCGCTTTCTTCATGTAATCGTAGGCAAAGAGAAATAGCAAAAAATTATTACAGCATGACAGTTGTACCGAGATGAAGAATAGAAGGTGGGAAGATTCACGGGTTTTGGTTGTGTTGAACTTTGATTGTGTTAGTAGCCAAGAAGATATGTTCACATACCAGGCATACCAGTCAGTTACTCAAATGGTACAAAATTGAATGTGTCAACGAATAACGTTGAAAGAGGATATACAGAAGCTAATTACAGATTTCCAAATCACATTTTTCGCATTATGAAAAAAAACAGAACATATCTCGAACTAAAATGCTTAATTTTTTCTTTGATTTCAAAAATAGTATTCTAATGTCTACTATGTTTGGATTCTAGAGCAACTTCATGGAAGTTTGACTTTTGTCAGCAATTGTAGTTACTTTTTTTTCACAATTAGGGTGCTGAAAACTTCAGTCGTCTAAAACTAAGACGAAAGCGAAAAACTTTTTGTCTCAATCTAAGTCATACGGAGTCAATTAAATTGAATTTTGAAGTTCATTTTACATGAAAAAACTTGCAACCTTTTTTCCCATGCACTGTCAAATGTTTATGCGTAAAAGGAACAAAAGATTGTGTGACTCTGACTTTGTTCGTTTACGTTTTTGGTCGACGTAACAAGAAGTAAAATTGAATTGAAATTGAGTTTAGCACACTTCAAAAATACAGAAATTTCAGTTTCTGTTAAAATGTCGGGCCTTTCTGATTTTGAACGCTAGCATTGATATAAGAAAAAAACTAGTTCGTTCATTTCATTTGCTTATTTTTACTATTAATAACAACACTTTTCCTATGTAGTGGACTATTATAAGAAAAGTAACATACATAAACAAAATCTGTGACGTCACAGATTAAAAAATCGTCCCACCATCTCGAGTTGTACAGTGTATTTAAAATTAGTTTCTTTGTATTGGAGAGTGTGTGTATCACACAAGCGATATAATGTACCTAATGATATATGAGAGAAAGAAACGAATGCAGTCTGGGGGAAGTCACTTCAATTTGCCGTGGAGTTATTTGACGGAGAAGAATGGAATGAGGACGGTGCTTCTTTAGAATAGTTAGCGATGAGCCCGAATGACTGTTGATTCATGTTGACAGAGAAACTGCTGGAATATGCAAAATAGACTCATTTCCAATTGGATGCGAAGGCTTCATAGTACCCTGACTATTTTCAGTTGAATATGACTTTGCCGAGCCCTGCGGCTTACCATTTTGACGTAGGACTACGTCTTTCATTTATATACCGGGGTGTAAAATCAAAGTTTCGAAAACGAAAGCGTTACGCCGGAGACCGAGATTTTGAGCGTTAATAGCTCCTAAATAACTGAACGAAATGGTATGATAAACACTTAATTCGAAAGATAAAATGTCTACGCATTATATACTTGCTATTTTTTGATCCAAAAACTTGTTTCAATAGCCTTAAAATTGCTTTCAAAACAGGCTATTGAAATCACCAATCGGTATATAAGCGAGTGCCGCTCGGAAATCCACTCAGTTATAATTGAACAGTGATTGAAGCATGTTGTCGCTGTTGTGGTGAAGCTCTTCGTTTATCATGGAAGCGCGGATGAACGGTGTCATCAATAGCCTGTTTGTGCACCTTAGGCCAGAAGGGAATCCATCAGGAGGAGAGTGATGCCAAAAACGGTTCCCCGGGAAAAGATCGGAACAGCCGCCATACACACACATACACGCGCGGAGCTCTTCGTTTGGATGCAATTCAGCATCGAGAAAATTCCGGAAAGATTCAATCGTTGCTGAAAAATAATCTGCCAGTTCCCCTTGGAATTGAAAATTACATGCAAGCAAAAGAGACTGATTATTTTAATGTTTTCTATCCATATAACACTGCTACCAAATACATTTAGCTCTGTGATTTTTCAATCAAGTGTAATTAGCAGGAAAGCTTCTGACGATTATTCTTCCCCATCAGTAGGATATTGTCGTATCCAATATTGGATGCATAAAACCTTGTACCTCCAACGTAACGCTCTCGTTTTCGAAGTTCCCCAAATATTCATTTATTCATTCATTGAGAATGAATTCAGATTTAACTTCAAACAAATGATCACTAAATCAACGATAGTCCTACGTCACCATTACGGTTATACCATAGATATAACCCGCTTACTGTTTTTTTAATTCTTTTCCGAACACTACCCATCATTCTTTGTAGCAGTCTTCCTTCCTTCCTTCTTTGTTCTTAAGAGGTTTTAAACTTTGCAGTTCATTCGCCTCTAGCCCTGAGAAGAGCCATTGATAACCAGCCTTGAAGAGGCTGGCGAAATTGTAGCAGTCGAAATCCATTACTGCCATAATACTTTCGTCGCCCGGCGCGATTCGTCCGAGTTTCTTGCGGGGCCCAAATTCAACGGTCGGTGCACTAGAGAAATAAGCGGGTGACGATTATAATGAATTCGGGTTCGATTCAGTAGATTCGTAGATTCGATTCTGTAGAATCCGAATGAAATCAACTGCCTGCTGATTAGAAAACTTTTGAAAATAATGTTTCAGACAATTGTACAGTGTTGCCAATGATAAAAAAAAATTAATTCAACCGAACGTACTTGCTCTATATAATATATTCGATGACGATGAGTGGCTACAATTTTATTGGAGAATATGGAATATTCTGTTCAATCGATAGCGAAGATTCTGTGAATAAATCATATCAAGAACATATGTACTTTTGTGGGAAAATAATCATCATAAACTATATCACATTTGGTAACTCCGATTTTTCACGTGATTCGTTTTCTTTGTTATTAACGCTTGGTAGGTAAAAAACTGAATGAAGAAGCAAGTTGAAGAAGTTTTCTGAGAATGAAAATAATAATTGCGCCACTCGGATAGGCCCCTGTTTATTCCTAAAAGTTTTTGACGTAAGACTATGTGTTTCATTTCTATACTGGGGTGTAAGTTCAAAGTTTCGAAAACGAAAGCGTTACGCCGGAGAACGAGATTTTGAGCGTTAATAGCTCCTGAACAACTGAATGAAATTGTATGATAAACACTTCATTCGGAAGATAAAATGTCTACGCGTTATATGCTTGTTACTATTGGTCCAAAAACTTGTTTCAATAGCCCTAAAATTGCTTTCAAAACAGGCTATTGAAATCACACCAATATTGAAAAATAGATGCGACCTGTGGGTACTTTTGTACTCGTTTGCGTTTTTGCAAATTGGAATGTTTCCCTAACATAGACTTCAAAATCCTGAAGCCTGGGTAAATAGTCATTGCAAAATAAATGCAAGCTGCGGGTACTTTTGTACTCGCTTGCGTTTCTGCAAACCGGAATGTTTCCCTAACACTGATTTCAAAACCACAAAGCCTGGGGAAATCGACATTGCAAAATAGATGCGGTCTATGGGTACTTTTGTACTCGTTTGCGTTTCTGCAAATTGGAATGTTTCCCTAACACAGACTGCAAAACCATTAAGCCTGGGTAAATCGACATTGCAAAATAGATGCGAGCTGCGAGTACCTTTTTACTCGCTTGCGTTTCTGGAAATTGGAATGTTTCTCTAACACAGATTTCTAAAACATGGAGCCTGGGGAAATTGGCATTGCAAAATACAGGGTTTTCCAACTTTAAATTCCGAAAGTAAATTGAAATAAAACACACTTAGAATTCGAATTTCGATGAAACTTTTATTTCAAATTAAAGTTTGGTTTATGCCATTATGTGTGAAATACAACATCATTCAAATGTCCACCTAGGACTTCCTTGCACACCTTGATCCGGAACAGGTAATTTTCGATGACTTTTCGGCACATATGGGGCGGTATCTCGGACATAACTTCACGAATGTTGTCTTTCAAATGTTCATGAGTTTGCGGAGAGTTGGCATAGACACGGTCTTTCGCATAACCCCACAAAAAATGTCTAGCGGGTTCAAATCGCATGATCTGGACGGCCAATTGGCATCACCAAAACGCGAAATTATGCGTCCCTCAAATTTCGTTCGCAATATGGCCATGTTCGGTCGTGTTGTGTGGCATGTGGCGCCGTCCTGCTGAAACCACATGTCATCCGTATCCATATCTTCAATTTGTGGCAAAAAAAAATCGGTTAACATGCGGCCATAGCGCTCACCATTCACAGTTACCGTCTCGCCGTCCTCATTTTCAAAGAAATACTGCAATGGCCTCTCAACAATCACGTGTGGATTTTCTGAGCCCCATATACGGAAATTTTGGGTGTTCACATAGCCACCGAGCACGAAATGTGCCTCATCGCTGAAGAAAATTTGATGCGAAAATTCAGCATTTAGCTGCTGTTGTTCGTTCACCCTATCGACGTATGCCCGACGCATTCCATGGTCACCACGCTCTAATTTTTGTACCAGTTGGACTTGATATGGATGTAGGTGCAAGTCCAAATGCAAAATTCGCCACAATGATGTGTTTGACAAGCCCAATTGCTGAGCACGCCGTGGAATCGAAACATTCGGGTCATCCTCCACACTGGCAGCAACAGCAGCAATATTTTCGGCCGAACGCACATTACGATGATGCACAGGTTTCACAATATCCGCTACGGATACAGTTTGTTCGAATTTACGCACTACATTAGCGATTGTGTGCTCTGTAGGCCGTCCATGACGACCAAAATCCGTCCGTAATGCTCGAAAAACATTTGCCGGTTTTTCATCATTTTTATAGTATAATTTAACAAAATTAACACGTTGTGCGATGCTAAAACGATCCATATTGTAAAATGGCAGACATTCAACTAACGATATGACGCTTTGGTTGATAGCTATGTCAAACGGTTGTCAGCGCAGGGCTGCATACTTTCGGAAGCCCGGAATGGAAAACCCTGTAGATGCAAACTACGGGTGCTTTTGTACTCCCTTGCATTTTTGAAAAACATTCAAGTCGGCAATACTTTCATACCCCCAATCATTTTTACACTCCGGAATTCGTTTTGCTATCACGGTCTACAAAAGCGGGTACAAATGCATCGCTTTGGCTCGATTATTTAAGACTGTATTGGAAGATATCTCATCATGTCGCCAGCTCACTGAACTTCTACGTTTGATTATTAGGCAAAATGATGATAACTATTTGCTGGGCTACCTACTACCATAATACATGAATTGACTTAAATTGGGATTTGTTTGAAATATAGAATTAGAAAAAATATAGAATATAGAATTTGTAAATAGTTTCATTCATCCACTAGTTTAATCAATAATTTAATCAATACACACAAAAGATAGCACTGCGCAGCGGCGGTATTGTACCCAATGAGAAACATCCGAGGTGGGATTATTACTAATTGAAGAAATACGATTAATTACTAAGCCAACCCATCCATAGCTTTTCTTCTTAGACGCACATGTGTTTTTTCATCCTTGAAATGTTCACTGGACGGCATAATAGTCAGTCTGAAGGCGAGGGAAGTAGTGACGACGAAATAGTGAGAAGCGTTAGATGAAAAGTTTCGAGTGTTATCTCAATTTTCATTTGAGAATGATTTTCTAACGGTACATTCAAAATGTGATTTTTCTTAAACAGTATATTGATTTTCCAATAACTTGGCAAACATCTGGTTTTTGAGTTAAAATATTTTGAAAGAAAGATCAATCATTTTTATTACGGCCTTTTAAAAAATCAGTCGTAATTTTAATTGGTCATATAATAAGGAAGGTTATAATTTTAGGTAATTTCCATCATTTGTATCAAGTTTTAAAAAAAATCGTAGAGGGTTGGGTCACCAGTCGGCAGATTTGGGGTGAAACTGCTCTATACGGGAGTTGTATGCATGAGAAAAAAAAAATATATATATATATCACCATTTTGGATTAGCATTTTCACAAATAACTATTTTCTACTAGTTAAGCCCCTTTCGTTTGATACCCGTATTGATGAATTTAAAAAAATGTCGCCATTTTGTGATGGCGGCTATTTTGGATTTGCATTTTTCATAAAAAAACTGTGTGCTACTAGTCAAGCCCTTTCATTTGATACCCATATTGATTGATAAAATATGTGGTCCGCCTTTTTCAGCGGCCGCCATCTTGGATTTTCAAGATCATAAAAATCCCATTTTCAAAGATGCGAATCCAGATGGTTTAGGGAGAATTTTCTCAAAAAGGCCTGGTTTAGATAGCTTACCATCAACACGAATCAACAGTCAGAAGTGCAACGAAGTACTTCAGAATCATTGACGTCTGTTTTTGCATCAAAAACAATAATAATTTGGCATCAATTCATAAAATCCGGAAGGTTATGGCATGGTTTAAGTAATAGGGACTTCAGATTCTGAACTGGTCAGCTTGTTTACCAAATCAAAGCCCTGTCAGAAATTTATGAGGGTGATCGGACGAAGAGTAGATGCAGCTTACAAGCAGTATGATTGATTTGAAGAGTTCAAACGAGCAGTATTCTCTGCGTAGAACGAGATACACACTACAACATGGCGCACCTTGGTCGTAACCACCCCGAATGGGTTATTTGACCTGATTGAGAACTAAGAATTAAGAATTAGAAACTTATCGTAATTCATGTTAAATTGTCGTTTATTTTGTAAAGGAGTGAGAGTTTTTCCATCTGGTTCGATTGTTATGAAACACTAGAATTTTAGTTTTTTGAATGTTCGCGCTCAAACACTAGAATAAAGTTACAATGGCCAATCCTATAAATGAAGATAGTTATTGTATTCTACACTATATACTGCAATTCAACCGACTTCTTACATATCACTGTAAACTCAGAAAAAAATGAGTGGTTCTATAGTTGTGAAACGCAGTGTATATGGAAAAGTAATATAGATTCGTCGCAATTATATACCTGGTTGAAACTATCCATTACCCGATAATCGGTTGAAAACTTTCCACCACAAACAATATTCGAAGCTTACTCTTTTTGAAATTAAGTCACTACTTCACTAGAACGAGGCAGGTGTTCCAGAATTACGTACAAATTTATTAGTTAGAATCATTTTTTAAAATGTTATCTTTGATGTCTTTCTGGTGCTCTTGTCGCGTAAGTCTTGACATGGAAATATCCACTTCCTATAACATTCAAGTTGGATATCGTCAAAAAAAACTAGTCAAAGCTCACATTAATTAAAATATACCATCGATTCGATCAGAAGGATTTTTTATCTCGCCTATTTTTTGTCCCAAAGGAATAAATACAAACTCCAATTCGCAAAATCTGTCACAAAAATGTACCGTCGGGCACCTTCAAATGGAACTTTAACAATCGACGAAATAAAATACTGTATAACTGATTCTTACACGAATCAAACTTGAGAAACAGCACATCTCATTCCAAACAATCAAAGAGAAAGTTGCTGATTCTGAGCTTATGAAATTAGTGCGAGAAGCTTTCATAAGAAATGCGCAATATTCGCTACAAATCCCAAATTAAGAAAACTTTTCGTAAGCCGCGTGAATAGGGCTGATCACTGGAGGCGGTATGAATACTTAAAAATCATTTTTTCTGCCTAATTCTCATTTTTTGTTCAATAGCTCAACGACGAATTGAAATTTTCATATTATTTCTTGTGTTTCTAAAAACGTGATATAAACGAAACATTTTCAGTGATAAAATCGTGAGTGATATAAATGAGACGTGATAAAACGCCCAGTGATATAATCGAGACGGCACTGTACTGCTTTCTCATGTCCAATCTAAGACGAAAAGATGCAAAAGTCTGCATCATCGGCTAGTTTTACAATAAATAAATTTTAATGCGAATTTTTAAGTGGATACCATCAACATCGTCAAATTCATAATAACTCTGCCAATCAATGATACTGCTAGATTATGCTTCAAAATTGAACTTATAAATTTAACCCTTTGTGGTCGTATTTAGATTTGACATGTGTGTCGAAAATGTTGAGGAAAAAACTATGGATGGGTTATACCTATGATATAACCGCAAGGTTGATGTAGGACTGCCGTTGGCTTAGTAATCATTTGTGTTTTTTCAATTAGCAATAATCGCACCTCGGATGTTCCTCATTGGGTACGATATCGCCGCTGCGCAGAGCTAGCTTTCGTATGTATTGAATAAATTATTGATTAAACTAGTGAATGAATGAAACAATTTACGAATTCAATTGCAAACAAATTCCAATTCAGGTCAAATCATGCATAATGGTAGTGGTTATCGCAGCAAATAGTTATCAACATTTTGCCTAATCATCAAACGGTATGCTCAAAAGTTCAGTGAGCCAGTGACATGAAGTGATATGCAGTCTTGAATAACCGAGCCAAAGCGTTGCATTTGTACCCGCTTTTGTAGACCGTGTTAGCAAAACCATTTCCGAAGTGTAAAAATGCATGGGAGTATAAAAGTACTGTCGAGATCTGCAATGCCGATTTTCCCAACTTATTGGTTTCAAAAGTATAGTAGAGTACAGAAATACTCGCAGCTTGCATCTCATTTGCAATGCCAATTTCCCCACGCTTCATGGTTTTGAAATCCGTGATTTGAAGAAACGCAAACGAGTACAAAAGTACTCGTTGATTGCATCTCATTTGCAATGCCTAGTTTCCCCAGGCTCCATGGTTTAGAAGTCTGTGTTAGGGAAACATTCCGATTTGCAAAAGCGCAAACGAGTACAAAAGTATTCGTTGATTGCATCTCATTTACAATGCCAGTTTCCCCAGGCTCCATAGTTTTGAAGTCTGTGTTAGGGAAACATTCAAATTTGCAGAATTGCAAGCGAGTACAAAAGTACCCGCTGCTTATATTTATTTTGCAAGGCCGATTTTCCCAGGCTCCATGGTTTTGAAGTCTGTGTAAGGGAAACATTCCGATTTGCAAAAGCGCAAACGAGTACAAAAGTACCCGTTGATTGCATCTCATTTGCAATGCCAGTTTCACCAGGCTCCATGGTTTTGAAGTCTGTGATATGGAAACATTCCGATTTGCAGAAATGCAAACAAGTACAAAAGTACCCGCTGCTTGTATCTATTTTGCAATGCCGATTTCCCCTGGCTCCATGGTTTTGAAGTCCGTTTTAGAGAAACATCCATTCATTCCAGCGATGGTATCTCGATCGTTGCGCAATCATAACTGAGTGGATTTCCGAGCGACACTCGCTTTTATACCGATTCGTGTGGTTTCAATAGCCTGTTTTAATAGCAATTTTGAGGCTATTGAAAAAAGTTTTTGGATCAAAAAGTAACAAGTATAGAGCGCGTAGACATTTTATCTTTCGAATGAAGTGTTTATCATACCATTTCGTTCAGTTGCTTAGGAGCCATTAACGCTCAAAATCTCGGTGTCTGGCGTAACGCTTTCGTTTTCGAAACTTTGAACTTACACCCCGGTATAGAAATGAAAGACGTAGTCCTACGTCAAAAATGTTAAATTTACTCCAATTAATTGTAGCGGACCGGGTTTCCAAAGACAACCCGGAACCTACGGCATGCTCGAAAAAGGCTAAGAAGTTACTTTTCATACCCGTCCTCTCTTAAGCGATTGGCTTAAGCGCCACCTCTTTTGAGGACCAATCGCTGTGTTCGATTGCCCAGCTAGAGGCCTGACACGCAGGCCCAAATTGTGTCCTTTTGCAAGGATTGGAGAACGGTCGAGCTGTATCAATTCAAGTCAGCGAATGCTGACAGAAGACACCCGTAGAGAACTACAGGAAAATTACTAACAACCCAGAATCACTCCGAATACGACGGAAAACCACTTCAGGGTTTTCTCAATACAGGTAATGCTCAACAAAGAATTTACTAGACTGGCACGGCCATCTGGGAAACAAAGGATCACCTAAGAAAACTTTGAACATTTACCTCGGATACGATAACGGGAAATTTTGATGACAATAAAATGACCGATTACAGGCTTACATTTATATTCATGACTTTCACTTCTACAAACATACCAATCGACAAACTTTCCGATTTTGGGTGGACTACGGCTTACATATTTTACATTTATTGTACATTGAGCTTTTACTTAAATCTAAGGGACATCGCATGTGCACATGGACAAACAGGGTACCTGGGGAGTGCGGTGAGGACACAAATTTCCTCACCCACTCCTTGTAGTTTACTGGTTGCGGATTTCCGCCGGTTGGTTCTGTCCAGCGGTTCCTTCGAAGGCGCGATGGTAACGGCGCTGCCTTTTTCCGATGAGTTTTCGATCGCCAGGTTTCGTCAAAAGGAATTGCCCTATTATTGTACTTATTCCGCATTTTAAAACAGTCCCTAAATTACGTAGTTTATGTACCTGTAGTTTCTTTGCAGCTTGTTAACTATGTTCGTTCATTTATTTAGTCTTAACACAATGCTCACACTGAAAACAATTCAATTTATAGTCACAAAAAACTCCACGTTATACAAAGAAAACTTACAATTAAAGATCGCGAACAAAACGCACAATGGTTCCGCGACGTCGGACAGTTCTTAGTAAAATGGTCGAAGAACATTGTAGTCCTCAGATAAACCGCAGGGTATCTCGCGATTCAGAGCTCAAGCTCAGTCGAAGACAATTTCCCCAAAGCATCCCCTTGTGTGCATCTTGCTTGAACTAACCGTCCTTGAGTACAACCTTCTCATTCCCCTCCCCAAACTCAAGGCTACGAAAGTAAGCGCTGCGCGAACAACTTTGGCGATTGTGCTTTCGCCCTGATCCAGGGAGGTGGGATGGGAAATCTAAGCTCTTAAGTATACTTTCTGCAGTATCTTTCAGATTACTTTCAGTTGTGACTTAGTGGAGGTACACTGTAAATATTTCAGCGTGAGTTTTTGAATTTAAATATTTGAATCTGACCTTATTAATAATTACTAACTATCCTAGCCAATAAATAAATAAATGAGTATATAAATAAATAAATAAATAAATAAATAAATAAATAAATAAATAAATAAGTAAATAAAGTAAATAAATAAGTAAATTAGATCCAAATGTTTCCTTTCTACCTCTTTCTTGAGTAATAATATGAGAAATTACCCATTATGAGCAATATTAGATGAAAGGGGGGAGGGGGGGGGGTTGAATTAACTGTTCGACCAGTTCCTGACCCATTTTCAACTATACTTTTTGGAAGAAGTAAAGTGATAAAGGGGGGGGGGTGAAGAAGTAAAAATTTTATATTATTTTTTCGTGGAAATGTTATATCAGGGGCTCCTAATATTAAAGGAACTAATCAATTACCAAATCCTCCAATTATAATAGGTATTACTATGAAAAAATATTACAAATGCATGGGCAGTTACAATTACATTATAAATTTGATCATTACCAATAAATATTCCTGGTTGTCTAAGTTCTAAACGAATTAAAATTCTTATTGATGTTCCAATTATTCCTGCTCATGCCCCAAAAATAAAATATAAAGTTCTAATATCTTTTTGATTTGTAAAAAATAGCCATTGTCGCGATTGAATGGCTGAAGGCAATAAATTGTAAATTTATTTATAAGAATATTTTCTTTTCAATCAAACTTTATAGTCAATAATGATATTAGATTGCAATTTTAAAGGAATAATGAATAATGATTAAAGTTTAAGAATTAAACGATTTTACAAGTATTTTTTAGCCTTGAAAACTAATAGTTTTATTAACTTAAACTCTTTATAGAATTAAATAGAATGAGAAAATTATTATTACCTTATAATATAGATAAATTTATTAAATAAAATTAGTGGAGAATTGTTATTGAAAGTTTTTATAATTCATGAATTTTTATAGAAATTTAGTATAAATGAAAATTGATGAAAATTATAAATTTGATTAAAATAGTATAATTTAAAATTATTAAAAATTAAAATAATAGATGATGAAAGGAAAGAGTATATAAAGAAATATAATAATCATAAATATTCATTATATATTATTGGTATTAGTATTAATCTTAAATGATTAATTGAAGAGAATGCTATTAATTTTCGCAACGAAGTTTGATTTAATCCTCCTAATGCTCCAATAATTACAGAAAATAAAATGAAAATAAATAATAAAGGGGCAATTTATAGTAATAAATATATTATATATATAAATTAAAAGAATTAATTAATAAAAATTATTTTATCGTTAGTGTACTATCTATAAGCCTATTCGGCCTATAATTAAAGAGAAAAAAATATTTATATACATATAAATAATTTATATATAAATATATTCATTGTATTTTATTCATTTATATTATATAAATTATTTATATAAATAAATATATATAATGAATTTATATAAAAGGGGATGTAAAAAGTATTTAATTAATAAAATATAATTAAATATTTATATATAAATATAAAATAAAATTATTAATATAAGGTGGTGGGGAGAAAATTGTTTGTTTTTTTGAAGTTGTTTTTTATTAAATTAATTAATTTGTTAAATTATGATGAATACGTTAATGAATTAATTTTTTTTTATTAATAAATTGACAAATTTAGTTAGTTAAGATATTTTTATATTTAGGGGTGTTCAAATTTTTGACACTTGGAAAGAATTGAAGTCGTACTGGTCGCAATTATTTTTACTTGAAAAAGCAGTTATGTATAACTTTGTGAGATTATGAAAGATGAACAAGATTCCTTTAATTTTTGTAAACATAAATATAAGTATAAAATTAACACAAGTATTTACTGAATAATGTTTTTATGTTTATGTTTAATATTTGCTATATTTTTTTTCGTGTGATATCTGTCGCATATATCACTGAAATAATTAGTTTGGCGTATTTCGCCTTTTAGCTTCCTGTTTGAACATACAGAACAATGCTCTTTACATCTACATAGTGCCGTAATTTCCATTAATCCTTTCCTGAAGCATGGTTCACAACTTTTGTTTATATTGGGTACCGTTGTCCATTATTCATAGTAGCACTGTTTTGGTTCGTGAATAAGTTCACAAGACATTAAAATTCGTTTAGAAAAAGTGTGAACTGATACATTGTTGCATAAATTATAATGTTAGTTTACTTCTTTGCTGTCATGGCTGATAGCAGAAAAACGACCACAAGGGTCAATACAGATTTCGGTACAGATTTTCTGAGGAAAAACTCAGATAAAAAGATTTTTTGAGAACAAAAACCAAAATTTTATTATGGCAACCCTGGTGGTAGGTATATCTCGTAAAATTATATTTCAATTCGTATTGTTTGTCGATTTTGTAATATACAAAATGTGTGAATAAAAGTTTTCATCATAAATACATTGCTATAAAGGGTGTGTCACATCAAATTGCATCACGGAAAAAACGCTGTAGAAATTTAATTTTTAGGAATTATATCTCCAGCTTTCGCTTATAATCAGATAAGAGTGTATAGATCACGTTGGCCATGCTTCGCTGTCAATTTTTCGTAAATTTGGAAAAATGTCGTCGAACGAAAAAGAGCGTCGTGAATTAATCCTGCGCACACATTTCGAGAATCCGGAGTTGTCACATCGGGACATCGGTAAGATGCTGGGAATCGTCCAATCCACGGTCAGCAGAGTACTAAAACGATACTTCGAGAACCTAACCATTGACCGGAAGGTGAAGAACGGCAAAAATGGATGCTCCGTCAGTGAAAAAGATCACAAGCGCGTGGTTAAGCAGTTTAGACGTGATCCGAGAAGTTCGGTCCGGGATGTCGCCAATAAGCTGAATTTGTCAAGTTCATTTGTCCAGCGGACCAAGCAGCGGGAGGGCCTGCGTACATACAAGGTTCAGAAGGCTCCTAACCGCGACGAAAGGCAAAACATGGTGGGGAAGACGCGAGCCCGGAAGCTGTACACCGAAATGCTGACGAAGCCGCATTGCCTGGTAATGGACGACGAAACCTACGTCAAAGCGGACTTTCGTCAGCTGCCGGGCCTGTTGTTCTTCTCCGCAGAGGACAAATTTAGCGTTCCGGAGGAGATTCGCCAGCAGAAACTATCCAAGTTTGCCAAAAAGTACATGGTGTGGCAAGCGATCTGCTCTTGCTATGACCGGCACGGTAAACGGGCAGGTTTACCTTAAGGAGTGCCTACAGAAGCGCTTACTACCACTATTGAAGCAGAACGAGGGCCCGACCATCTTCTGGCCGGATCTCGCTTCGTGCCACTATTCAAAGGACGTGTTGGAGTGGTACGAAGCCAACGGGGTCACCTTCGTGCCAAAGGAAATGAACCCGCCCAACGCGCCGGAGCTTCGCCCAATAGAGAAATATTGGGCGATTATGAAGCAGGGCCTCCGGAAGAACCCAAAAGTTGTCAAATCGGAGGCGGACTTCAAGAGAAAATGGATTTCTGTTCAAAAAAAAACTACAACCTGACGTTGTACAGAACCTTATGGACGGGGTAAAGAGGAAAGTGCGAGCAAACCGGCTTGGGCTCGAAGTATGAATAAAAAGAAAATGCCAAAAGTTGTTTAATAGTTTTTATTTTACTGTCTAAAATTTTCAAAAGGATCGGTCTACTGGGCGAATTTCTACAGCGTTTTTTCCGTGATGCAATTTGATGTGACACACCCTTTAGTCACATGTATTCCCTTTTTGGTGTTGTTGGAAACGTTCAAAACAAAGGCATCAAAATAATAGCTGCACTTCACGTTCAGTGGAATGAAAACTGTGTTAGACAACAAACTTTATTTTGTCATTGAGCGACGCCTACATACTAAACCACAGTGTGATAAAAACACTCATAGTTTATTGCATGTTATTATGTTGGAATTTATAGTATTGCTAGACATCTATTTGGACTGATGATTATCTGAATTCCGGATATATAACCGCTCAATAAAATTTGATCCATTCTGGGAATTTCATAGAAAACAAGCCTCCGAAATTAAAGCTTCCTTTACGATGGATCGCGGTCGGAAGCATCAGACAGCAAACATAAATATTGGTATTAATACTTTTGAAACGATCGATCGATACATACGAGTATGTTGTCAGTGCATTTTTCCGTAACCCTTAGGCTGACGATATTCTAGTTTGGAATGGTGTTACAAGCAAAATATGTGTAATTAATTTTGACATCAATGTTTCACAACATCAGTTTCCCCAAAAGTACAACATTTTTAACGACAATTAGTCTATTCATCCGACGCCGCTTTTCTGTTGAAAGAGCTGTTCTTGGTAAATTATGTGATTTGAGACTGCCTCTTAGAGAATTTTATCGCTTTTCAAGTAAATCTAAACATTCATTCTCATCACCACGTATGAGCCTGCCACAATTGCCTAGGGAGACCCATCAATGTGGCTTACAGTGCGTGAATAAAAGTCAACAGTTAAAGTCGAAACTGTAAAACCAAAAAGCGAGACAAGTAAAACGGGAATGAATAACTTTTACGATTCCCCTTTACGACACTGGGTGACTGAGTGTGGGTGGGGAAAAGCTAATCTCGGCGAAATCCTCACTCGACGCGAAATGTCTTTGGAAGATGTACATTAGACGAAATGTTGATGGTCGTCACGGGTATTAACGTTTACAGTATCTTAATTTCGGATGAGAAATTATTTGTTAGAATCTGACATTTTTTTGACACTGAGAAATGAAATATGAGAATAATTCAAACGCACTGAATCACATTCAATGCACTGACGAGCAAAAAATATAGCAATTGGTTTGAGCCAAGTCAAGTTTGTCAAGCTCGCTTCAGACCGCCTTTTTTTCCCGCCATCGACACCATGTCAACGTAAAAGTATCGAACCGCTCCCAAGACCTCGGCGTATGTGACCAGGGCAATCCCACCCTGCAAACAAGTTCGCCACATAATGTCTCTCGTGCACATAGAAAATTAATCAGAAAGCTCATAAATCTCCGGCGTAACACTTTTTGAACATGTAGCATTTTATTTCTTTGTACGATTGCTTCGGTACCGTTGTTGGATTCGGTTGGCACAATAAAACTATTGCTCCACGGATAGAAATCGGCGGGCAGTCATAAGTGGAACTAGCAGTGCTTGTTTCTGTGGCTGCAAATTGCAAAAAGCGACATCAGTTGCACACGCGATTCCACATTTAGTGAGAGCTGAGGTACCCCATGTAACTAATGGCATTATCGAGAACAAGACTTTGCGACAACCCAATTTGACAAAGCGGCATCCGGCTGAGACATATGGTCGTTATGTTCTGCAGATTGAATCAATAGAACGCGGTGTCGTGTTCTCACGAATGTTGCTTTTTAATTCGAAGCTAGATTTTTCCACGCTAGTGAAGAACGGCTGAGGTAAGAAAAACGTCGACAGTGGAACAATTTGTTCCGTTAATAAACGACAAAGAGAAGCAGTAAAAGTTTGACAAGTTGAAATCCGATTCAAGTAAGAGCAATACAAATATTCATTATTTGCGTTAACTCAATCCTTAAATGTGTTTTAACTCTTCGTTATAGTGTCTCTAGTTGTGTTGCTTGGTGGTGGAACGAATTCAGTCTGCACACTCTAATTGTGTTCAACCGTTCAGAGTCAACGAAAAACATGCCACTTGTTCCAACTCGGCGCGAAAAGAGGGTCATCGTCAAGCTTCGACAATGAACAGTAAATGATATATATGTCTGATGTCTCGTTCGTGCTGCACTGAACGAGGCATCATATATTCACATAATTTCTTTCTGTTCCATTATTTCAATCGATTTCTTACTGTCCTCGAACAGTGTGAAAAATTTATATGTTGCAAGCATATGAATAATTGATACTTGGATAAATAACAGATAGACTATTGATTCGTTGGGTTATAAAGCAGAAAGCTTCTAACATCTGGCCTGTCGTGTTGAGGGGGGGGGGGGGGCTGTTGTTTCTATCTATTACACAGTAGCTGTTTAGGCCTAAGAGTATTTCAATTCCATCGATACACAACACATGCCGCCTTTTTGCGGCGTAAGAATCTTCCTATTGTTCGAATGTTCACAGTTGGACTGTTCACAGCGGGACTGTTGATATGAGGCTTCCATTGTTGTGTTATAAATAGTGCCAATTACCGATGCAACAGATCGTATAGTGAACGGTAAGGGGCTGAAATTACCTTCACATGATTATTGTTGCGTGGACATAGTAGCTAGAATAACACACAAAGATGGTCAGTTGAGGGGCCCTGAGTTATGAGCTCATGATCGTTCGCTTAGTAGCGGAACGCAACTAATTAGATTACGAAGACCCCCTATTTTGTTTTTTAATTTCCGTAAGTATTGCTGTACGAATTTTTAAACGCGTTTTTCTCGAAACCATGTCTCAATTTCGTTGGGTAGATGTAGTATTGCTGTACGAATTATTAAACGCGTTTTTCCCAAAACCATGTTTTCCCAGTTGGTGGTATCGATATCTCAGGATCTACTCGACCGATTTGGCTTAATTTTTTTTATCAGCATGTGAAAATGAATTATCTTAAGTTTTTTTATGATTTTCTTTACAGCGATTTTTCATGAAAAATAACTCATTTTGAGCTTGAGCTTGAGCTTGGGTAGACTGCACATTTCGTAGTTGCTCTCCGTTGTTGACCTGAATCAGCAAAATTGCACAAAGAACACACTGAATGACGCTTGGGAGTAGCAAACCATTATCATTGTGCACGTTTCGGTGATTCGACTCGGACTCTTCACCTCAAACTGACTCTACATTAGAAAGTACGCTACGGAAGACGATTCTGATGCTTTCATTTGAAAGATGGGAAAATTTAGTACAGGATATAGTAGTGGAACAACTAAATTAGTGGATTTTAATAACATGTTGGAAGTGAAAAACTTAAAAGTTAATAATTTTTAATGTATTATTTTTAAATTTCTCCTAAAAGTTTATATTAAACTAGATTGTTTCTATCAATTAAATTGAAGTTCTTTAACCGCTCTGCAGTTTGTTTTGACGCCCAACTTCTATCTTTCTTAATTTGGCTGCAATATCGATATAAACAATTCCTGGTGAAAATTCAGGCAAAATCTTCAAAAATCGCGATTTTTACCCCACTGTACATGTAATAGCCGCTTAAACTTCATCTTAACGTTGAAAGGTTACAGTTATTTTTTTTTTTTTATTAAATTCGTTTATTTTTACAGGCTCAGTTACATAAGTTTAAAGGAACCGAATTCTTAGTTATATTTTTATTACTATACATAAACATTTTCTAAATCTAAGGTAAGTAAGGTAGAAAACCGATTACTCGCGGTCTACTCGAGTTTAGTAGGGTGACATATTTGTTCAGGAAAAGGATGGGATATAAGGAAATTGTTACAATAATGATAATCTCACACACTCAATTCTTAAATCTATTCGTATATCTATTGTTTATTTACATTTCAACTTATTCTACTGTTTGTAGCAAGGGGACCAATTGCACGCAAAGGATATAAGGATATAAGGATAATCACACACGAACATCGATAGCTTTAAGGAAAATATAGATTTGGGACATGTAATCAAGGTCTAACCGAGCCAACACATCTCTCACCGGCACATTGGGCTGTCTTCCTCTAGCCCTGAGGGAGTTTTCTAAATTCGATCTGGCGACAAGATACAACTCGCACGACCAAACAACGTGCTCGATGTCGTGGTAACCGTGGCCACAAACACAAAGATTGCTGTCGGCAAGATTAATACGAAAGAGTAGCGCGTCTAACGAACAGTGGTTGGACATGAGTCGGGAGAAGGTGCGAATAAAGTCTCGACTCAAGTCCATACTTTTGAACCATGGTTTGAAGCTAACCTTAGGGATAATTGAGTGGAGCCACCGGCCCAATTCATCTTCGTTCCATTTGCGTTGCCAATTAGCGATGGTATTTTTACGGACTAAAGAATAAAATTCATTGAAGGCGATTTGACGCTGATAAATATCGCCTTCAATCGCACCTACCTTTGCTAATGAGTCAGCCCTCTCATTACCCGGAATTGAGCAATGAGAAGGGACCCAGACAAAGGTAATGACATAACAGCGTCTGGTTAAAGCACTCAAAACTTCTCGTATTCTCTCAAGGAAATACGGCGAGTGCTTTTCCGGCCTCACTGAACGGAAGTACAGTTATTTGAAATATAAAAAATATTTTTTTTCCATACTGTATATAATAGAGTCTAAATTTGTATATAATCGAATCACATATAGTCGAGTCTGTATATAATCGAGGCTGTATATAATCGAGTCCGACCTGTATACTATGATTTTTCACGTCAAGTACTCTATTTTATTGCCAAATCGCGACGCCGGCGGTTAATAAATTGACTACCTGAGAAGGTAACCGAATGGACTCCTCTATGATGGTTCACATCGGATATATAATATGTGACTTTTCACGCGTAGTACTCAATTGAATACTCAAATCTTGACGCCAAGGATTGTAAGAGAGCTACCTAAAAAGGCAACTGAACGAACTCTTCTATAATGGATCGAAACAGCGATATATTCGATGGTTAGTTCCCTTATTTACCGAGTATACTTTTTATTCGTTTTTTAAAACTTCGATCGGGACGACGGTGAATAATTCTTGGGAAACCTGAGAAAGTAACCGAGAGAACTCCTTAAAGTCAATTGAATCGGCGACATATTCCGCTAATCAATTTCGCGAGCAATAATTCGAGAATTAAAAACATGAAGCATTGAATAATTAAATGATTAAAGAATTAAATAACGAACAAACGGTTCTGTTCATTTGTGGGCGAGGAAAATCGATCATATAATATGTATTTCGCGACGGCAAGATTTAATTTTTTGCGATTTTTCTTGCATACAAAATCACAAGAATATCTCCACACTATACAGATTGGATTCACATAAATATGTTTGTATAACAGGACATACGCGTTATTTCTATATAGACAAACGCAGAACAGTATCGAAACTAACACGCCAATGCTCACATCTGTTTTTGAGTTCTATCAACACTGAACGAATATCCCTAAATTATTTCATAGTTTGTAGTTAGCTATAGACAAACACAGAACACACACTAGAGCATTGCCATTTTCTTAACTGAAACTAAATATGACAGGACTACTATGAAATTGAAGAATGATTTTTGTATTTGGAAACCAAAATATAAAAGAGTATCTGAGATCTTCGAGATCTACAAATTGAGCCAATGCTTGGAATCATTGAATATTTTTAGATATCATTACGCATAAGCACACTCACACGTATAAAATAGCGTGCAGTGTGTGTGCTGTTTTGCACGCTATTTACTAATACTAACGCGAGGACCTTTATAGCATACCTGATAACTTTCTAAGTTCGTTAGTTTGAGTTCACCATTGGTAGACAACAATGGTGTAACTACTTTTTTGCATGAGAAATCAAGTTTTTGTTTCACTTTATATGAACGTGATAATAAGATTGCGTACGCGGGTAACAATTTCGTTCCTAGGGGGGGTAGAAATGCGGATTGAAGTCAGTTGAGTGAAGAGGAAGATTTGTATTCATTAGTCGAGTAAGTTAGTGCACCCGTGGCCGAGTGGCTAGCGTCTCACATTATCATGTCGGGTGTTCGGGTTCGATTCCCGTTCTGGCCGGGTGATTTTTCGTCAGAGAAATTTCCTTCGACTTGCACTGTGTTCAAAGCGTATTCAAGAGCTTGCCCCTCGGAATACATTCAAGGCGTGTTATTTGGCTTAAGAAATCTCAACTAAATATTAATAAATGACGCTAGTTAATGCATAAGTTGAGACGGCAAAAGTTCCACAGGGAACGTTAACGCCATTCAAGAAGAAGAAAAAGTCGAGTCAGTCAGTGGTAACCACTGACTGGACTAGTTCACCAGTCATCCTCGCTAGTCAACGCTATTCAATTCATTTTTTATTCGAGTCACTTTTTGTTGTGGGCGACTGTCGAAGCAGTTCTAGTCGAAGCGAAGCTACTGAGAGTAGAGTCGGTCTTCATTTTTACCTTCGAAGATTTCGGGTCCTGCTTGCAAAACAAAGTATCAATATGTTTGTGTACACCTAGCTGGCCTTCTGTTAAAATTGTAGATAAAAACAAAAAAGGAATCTACAAAGAGCAGCTTGAGGTAAATTTTCGTCTGCAGAAAATAAGGTTCTCATTGTTATTGAGTATTTTTTTGGGATATTTTTCGTTACGTGAATGTTTCACTATCACTTTCCTTTCAGTTTATCGGATCAGCGTTGAGTTTTCTCCTTTTTACTCCAGAAATATTGACTAATCAAGTCGGGTAAAACGGACATTCCACCGAAGGGACAGACGAACATTTTGTTTTGAAAACAAATTGATTATCTCGTCTTTCTTTATCTTAACAGATGCCTACTAATTGCGTTTGTGAGAGCAAGAGCAGGTATGGACGAACCATTGGATGGAAGAGGCTGAAAAAGTTGTTAATGAAGGGGTCCCCATGCACACTGCTGCTTTGAATTCCAACATTCTAAGAACAACAATCATACGGCACCTCAAAAATCCCGATTTTTCACCACAGCTGGAACCACTTTCGACAGTTTTCAGTCAGCAGTATGAACAAGAGCTAGTGTGACATCTGCTCGATCTAGATTCTGTGGGAAGTCCATGACGGAAGTCATAAAATTGGCTTTCGTACAACTGAAACATTCTTTCAGTAAACCAACTCAGATGACTCAGATGGCTCAGTGGTCTGAGCATGTTTGTGTTGACATAGCTATATATTTTTGTGACATTCACGAAAAAATCAACTTTTACTTGAGGTGTGTTTACCACCCTGCCCCTACAGCTAAAACTTTTTGAGAAAATAAAATAATGGTGGTATTAACTCAATGGTCTTAATTGCATTATATATTATAACCAATTCCGCAATAATTGGTTCCATTTGAAAGGTGAGAAAATTTAATACAGGATACAGTTGGGAAACATTGAAATTAGTGGATTCAAGTATCATTTTGGGAGAAAAAAAACTTAACAGTTTTTTTTTTATTAAATCGTTTATTTTTACAGGCTCAGTTACATAAGTTTAAAGGAGCCAAACTCCTATCTGTATTGTTACAAGTATATATAAACATTTTTCATTAATTCTAGTGTTAATGAAGTAGAGAACCGATTACTCGCGGTTTGCTCGAGTTTAGAAGGGTGACATTTTTTTCAGGAAAAGGAAGGGATATAAGGATATGTTGACAATGTTCACACTCACATTCGCACTCACATTCATCCTACTCAATTCTTAAGCCTATCTTATATCTAATACGTATTTACATTTCACCTTATTCTATTGTTAGTAAGAAGGGATTTGCTTTCTCGCGAAGGAAAAGGAAAAGGAGAATATAAGGATATAAGGACAATCACACACGAAGATCGATAACTTTTAGGAAGACATATATTTGGGACATGTAACCAAAGTCTAACCGAGCCAACACATCTCTCACCGGCACATTGGGCTGTCTTCCTGTGACCCGAAGAGAGTTTTCTAAATTCGATCTGGCAACAAGATACTCCTCGCACGACCAAACAACGTGTTCGATGTCGTGGTAACCTTGGCCACAAGCACAGATATTGCCATCGGCAAGATTAAAACGAAAGAGTAGCGCGTCTAACGAACAGTGATTGGACATGAGTCGAGAGAAGGTGCGAATAAAGTCCCGACTTAAGTCCAGACTTTTGAACCATGGTTTGAGGCTAACCTTAGGGATAATCGAGTGAAGCCACCGACCCAATTCATCTTCGTTCCACTTACGTTGCCAGTTAGCGATGGTATTTTTACGGACTAAAGAATAAAATTCATTGAAAGCGATTTGACGCTGATAAATATCGCCTTCAATTGCACCTACCTTTGCCAATGAGTCAGCCCTCTCATTACCCGGAATTGAGCAATGTGAAGGGACCCAGACAAAGGTAATGACATAACAGCGTCTGGTTAAAGCACTCAAAATTTCACGTATTCTCTCAAGGAAGTACGGCGAGTGCTTTTCCGGCCTCACTGAACGGATAGCTTCGACAGAGCTAAGACTATCCGTTACAATGTAATAGTGTTCAACAGGTCGTGAGGCGACGCTGTCCAGCGCCCAATGTATTGCTGCCAATTCAGCAATATACACTGAGCAAGGATTTTGAAGACTGTGGGAGGTGCTAAAAAATTCATTGAACACTCCAAATCATGTGGACTCATTCATAGAGGACCCATCAGTAAAGTACATATTATCACAATTGATACGCCCATACTTTGCATTGAAGATCGTAGGAACGATCCCCGATCGATGATAATCTGGAATTCCATGGATTTTCTCCTTCATGAACAGATCAAAATGTACAGAGGAATTGATGTAGTCAGGGAAACAAACACGGTTGGGAATATACGAAGAAGGATCAACCTGCATGGAGATGAATTCATGATATGAAGTCATGAATCCAGAATGAAAATTTAGCCCGATCAGCTGCTCAAAATTTCCGATCACCAATGGGTTCATAACCTTACACCGAATGAAGAACCGAAGAGATAATAAATTGAAGCGATCTTTTAGTGGGAGTACGCCTGCCAAAACCTCGAGACTCATGGTATGCGTTGAGGGCATACATCCCAACGCAATACGGAGACAAAGATACTGAATTCGCTCGAGTTTAATGAGATGTGTTTTGGCAGCTGATTGAAAACAGAAACTGCCATACTCCATCATTGAGAGAATAGTTGTTCGATACAACATTATAAGATCTTCGGGATGGGCTCCCCACCAGGTGCCGGTAATTGTACGGAGAAAGTTTATTCTTTGTTGGCATTTTTTACTCAGATACATAATATGGGCCCCCCAAGTACATTTGGAGTCGAACCATACCCCAAGATACTTGAATGACATAGCATGAGTGATCGGTTTACCCAAAAGTTGAAGCTTTGGTTTTGCTGGTCTATGCTTCCTAGAAAAAACCACCATCTCTGTTTTCTCCGTGGAGAATTCGATCCCTAGCCCAATGGCCCAGGTTGAAAAATTGTTCAAAGTATCTTGTAAGGGTTCTTGCAGGTCGGATTCGTTTGATCCTACGACAGACACTACTCCATCATCTGCAAGTTGTCTTAAGCTGCAATTTAGTGTAAGGCAATTGTCAATGTCGCTTACATAGAAGTTGTACAAAAGGGGGCTTAAACAGGAGCCCTGAGGGAGGCCCATGTAAGAGACCCGACTCACTGCCGAATCTCCGTGAGAAAAATTCAAATGTTTCTCACAAAGCAAGTTATATAACATATTATTCAACAGAGGCGGCAGACCCCGAGAGTGTAATTTGTCTGACAAAACCTCTATTGAAACAGAATCAAAGGCCCCCTTTATGTCCAAGAATACTGAAGCCATTTGTTTTTTTTCGGCGTAAGCCATTTGAATTTCTGAAGAAAGCAACGCAAGACAATCATTCGTCCCCTTGCCCCTGCGGAACCCATATTGTGTATCTGAGAGTAAGCCATTCGTTTCAACCCAACGATCAAGGCGAAACAAGATCATTTTCTCCAACAATTTCCGTATACAAGACAGCATTGCTATTGGGCGGTACGAATTGAAGTCGGACGCGGGTTTTCCGGGTTTTTGAATAGCTATAATTCTCACTTGTCTCCAATCATCTGGAACAATATTATGCTCCAGAAACCGATTGAATAAATTCAACAAGCGATGTTTCGCCACATCAGGGAGGTTTTTCAGCAAGTTGAACTTAATTCTATCCGATCCCGGAGCAGAATTGTTACATGAAAGCAGAGCAAGAGGGAATTCTACCATCGAAAACTCGGAATCAAGATCGCACCTATCTTGTGGTATATCTCGAACAATTTTTTGCACAGGAACGGAATCAGGACAAACCTTCCGTGCAAAATTAAAAATCCATCGATGTGAATATTCTTCGCTTTCATTCGATGAAGAGCGATTTCTCATGTTTCGAGCCACTTTCCATAATTTTTTCATTGACGTTTCTCGTGACAAACCTCCCACGAAAGTTCGCCAATAAGCACGTTTTTTCCCTTTGATCAAGTTTTTAAATTGATTTTCAAGGTCCAAATACGTTTGAAAATTCTCAATGGTTCCACTTTTCCGAAAAGCTTTAAATGCATTCGATTTTTCTACAAAAATCTTGGAACATTGGCTATCCCACCATGGATTGGGAGGCCTTCGACGAATAGTGGAACCTGGGATGGGTTTCGTTTGAGCGCGAACCGCGCTGTCATAGATCAAACGAGAAATAAAGTTATACTCCTCCAATGGAGGCAAACCATCTCTGGAATTGATGGCTAGAGCAATCGCGTCCGCATATTTTTTCCAGTCAATGTGTCTTGTGAGGTCATATGCCATGTTTATAGATTCAGAAGAATTCGACCCAATGGTGATGGAAATTTTGATTGGCAAGTGATCACTACCGTTGGGGTCCTGGATTACATTCCACTTGCAATCTAACGATAGTGAATTCGAGCAAAGCGAGAGGTCAAGAGCACTTGGGTTAGCAGGAGGTTTAGGTACACGTGTTGTTTCCCCAGTATTCAAAACGGTCATATTGAAGCTGTTACAAAGGTCATATATCAACGATGAACGATTGTCGTCGTACTGTTCCCCCCAGGCAGTTCCGTGAGAGTTGAAGTCTCCCAAGATCAATCGTGGCTCAGGAAGGAGTGAGCACATGTCAACAAGTTGTTTGCGGCTAACCGCAGCTCTCGGAGGCCAATACAAGCTGACAATACAGAGGTCTTTGCCTCTGATGGTTGCGTGACAAGCAACAGCTTCGATCCCTCCAATAGGTGGAAGTTCAATTCTAAAAAATGGGTGGCACTTATTAATCCCCAATAGTACCCCTCCGTATCTGTCATCGCGGTCCAAGCGTATTATATTAAAATCGTGAAAAGAGAGATCATTTTGAGAAGAGAGCCAGGTTTCGGACAGAGCAAAACAAACTTAACAGTTAGTTGTTAATAATTATATCCCAAAACATAAAAAAATATATAAAAATAAACTTGCATGATTAACTTGATTGTTTCTAGAAACCAAATTAAAGCTCTCTAACCGCTAATTTAATTCTCAAATGCAATTTGTTCTTTGACACCTAACGCCTATCTTTTTGACCTTCGCTTCAATATCATTTGAACTCCTATACTCGCGCGCCAAATCGTAGCTCGTATACTCACAGACTGTGTGTGTCTCTGTGATATTGATATTGTGTATTTTTAGGCGTTTTTGGTATTTATTTGAAGGAAAAAAAATAATTGAATGAAAAAAAATCCAGAAAATATTTTTTCTTTGAGGGAATATTCTAGTGTAGACACACGAATTTCGGACGTTTTTCGAGTTCCGTAAAAATAAAACAAAGAGTATTTCTACTATCCATTATATCATCCTTTGTTCATCTATATTTTAACAATAAAACAAAAATTGAACGGAGAAAAAAATATACATAACTAAGGTAGTTAAGAGCTGATGAAGTGAGAGGGCTCAGAAAAAAGTTGTGCTATGGCGTACACGATTCCAGCCCTTCTGGTTATCTGAAACAAGAAAATCGAACAGATTCTGAATCAATAAAGATGCTGCTATCGCATGAACCTCGGACAAGGCAAAAACATCTTTTTTGACAAAATGACGGCCGTTTGACAAACAAAATGCGGTTTCAAACGTTTATTCTTACGTTTTCCGATTTTTTCAAAATAGTAAAATTTAAAAAATCCCATTTTTAGAGGTTCATGCGATAGAGAGATGCCTGCAGATTGTAATGTATATAAATTCGACATAAATCGGTTCAATAGAACTTGAGATATTGTGTACGCCAATTTGAAAAAAAACTAGTTTCGAGAAAAACGTTCATTGTTGTGGCCGTACTAGGTTAGATATCGCATCGCTGAAATGCCTCTAACTCAGCAAATAACAGGATTTTCGATAAATCCTTTATAGGGTATATTCGTGAATGCCTAAACTACAGAAATATGAAGGAAATAAAATTTGATTTTTTTTTTAATTTCTAGACTAGAATACTGCCTTAATTTCATTGAGTTTTAGTAGTCATTTAATTCAGCCATTTCATTTATTCTGGGTCTGTCAGACCTATGTGCGAGTATAGGGAGGTTAAAAATGCTTGTTGAACCTTCAATTAGAAAGTTCACAAATCACGATTTTAACTCCACTCCACTTACACGGACTGAGCTTTTTTGTTTTTAATCATATCAGGATTCATGATTTGTAGGTACCAAACAAGAGTAATCACAAGAAAAAGTTTTCTCTAATCCTCAGAAGACACAACTTGTTTTTCCTGTGAGCACTGTGAGAGTGGTCATATTTTCAATGTAAACAAATCGACAAAACGATCGACAATATTTTGACACTCTCATCAGCTGATTTCTTAGGTGGAAACCGTTACCATTCAAGGTAATACGGTGAATGGGCTAATGAATACAGACAGAGATTGAGGGTTGACTGAAACTGTAGACGGTGGATAGCTTGAGGGTGTGAATGTTGCAGCATCCGCCCGCCTGTCTCGTGGAATGCTCAATGCGGTGTTTTTGTGTTACACATGTTCGGAAATAATTTATTTCGATGCTAATCCGGCCGCTTGAACGCACTTCTATGCTGACTTAACGCATCGCTTGAAAAAAAACGGTATTAGTATTTGCAACTAATCTCATTAATTGCAGCGAATATCTTAGGAATTTAAGTCGCATTTGTTACAATCAATCTTACGGTTAGGAACGCTGGTTCAAAAACGATTTGAAGTGCCAATCAACGATCGTTCCGCGCAGCCAGGCCGATCTTTGCTTGAGCACATTAATGTTGCGCAACAGTGTGAATGTCATTGACAGGGTTACCTTTCCGTGCACCGATTAGCCTTACCCAAATGCGAACAAAACTAACAGATCGAACAAACGCAGAAAAAAAAATGAATCGTGTGCCCAGGAATGCGAATCATGACTAATGTTGGCGAGCTATTAATAATTATATATATCTGGCACACCGAGACTCCTCTGAATACATGCCCGCATGGAAGCTGTGTCTGGTAATGGCCAGAAGCGGCGCAAAACTTTAAAGTGAACATGGACCAGAATGTCGCAGCGGGCAAGAAGCACCGCGCGCAGTTGTTGTGCTCAGAATTAGTTGTAGTGTACAGATGGTGCGAAATGACAAGATATCGTGAGAAAAAGCGGGTCACCAAGTCACCAGCCAGCCAGTGGCCCGAATGCTGTGGCCACGGCGGCCACTGTGGGGTAGCATACCAATGGTGGTTAACTTAGCATACCGGTCGTCGGCTAATGGTCATACTCTCGAAATTGTGTATCATGCTGTAACGGATAAACTATTTGACGTGTAAACGCAGTGCTATTTGGTTTAATGTATTGAGTGGTGGAGAATTCTATTTTTCAACTGAACACGTCGAACTATGTTTCGGTACAAAAATTAAATACAACATAGACTGTAATATTGCTATTATTTATTATATCAACTAGAATTCTTACAAGGTCAATCTAAGTACATTTGAAGAAAATGAAGAAAATAATTCGGAAATAATCTATTTTGATTCAGGAATATTTAAATATAACTTTGTTTCGATTTATGATGATAACATTCTCGCACTTCTTCAATACTCGAGTATTCAGAAGTCACGATGTCTGGTGAGTAATCCTTGTGGAAAAGAGTCTCTCTGTTTGAAAATGTTCATTTTAGGTCCGAAATCTCTTGTGTTCATGAAAAAATGCGATCACTTTCCTTAAGTTTATCCTGGTCCGAATATTCAACGTAACCAGAACGACAAAACTGTCAGATTAATTCGCCTTTCGTCAACCACTTAGCAGTATCAGCATCGGCTGTCACACTGCATTTTTGACAGCCCGAAAGTATCGATCATCATCGGGAGTTGTATATGTTAACATGTACACATGTGGTTTCAGCGCGTGTCAATTCAGAATGGGAACAGATGTTTCTCTATGTTGTTTGACACATAAACTGAAGCGCCAATCGAAGAGTTGTCGTTGTCTGTGGTAAAAGAAAAAAAACACCGCTAATGTTGTTAAGTGAACTACTCAACCAGCATTCGCTCTGACATTCAAGAAAAATGACAAACCAATTAGTTCGCAACTTGGCCGACTGTTTGGTTGGGTTAATGAGGCGAAACATGTCGCTGGTGGTGATATGTTGTGACAGAAAGTTTAGCCCCTCGTCAAGCAGCACTGATACAGTTCGATTAGACACCTTGAGATTGCGATGACTTTGAAGTGTTCAAAGATAATTATAGTCATGCCATTAAATTCACATCATCATGGAATGTTTAAACTTATTTTCGCTCAACATCTTTCACAACTGGCAGACCTGATGCTGCCGCCGAGAATCGCTACTGTCAAATCGTTTCGTTTTGTTAACGTAACCGAACCTAGAACCGACACAAAAATAGTTTGTAAACAACTAATCCATCAAGTGGCGCAAAAATCACGTCAGAGACCAGACGTAGCTTACATAGCAGCATAATTTTGGCGGCGTGGAACTCCATTTCTCATCGCAACAGTGAATGATGATGCGTCCGAATTTCGGTACGATGAAGTGTGTGCACACGTTCGTCACGAGCGTTTTCGGAGGGAAATTTTCTAAAATGAAAAGCAAATCAACACATTAGATATGCGATTCGTGAATAAATCTGACGACGACGAGGACGAAGACGACTTATATTTATTTTTATAGCTTAGGCGCTTAGACTGCTGTCTACACGTTTCCTTCTGGTGCTCCGCGCGACGCACCGGATTTGATGTATAAAGCGCCAGTTTATATTTTTGGTTTGGTGGCGGTCATTGGCTCTTGCGTAGAGAGAATCGAGATCTGACGACGAAAAAAAAACTAATGATCCACAGTTTGTTTATTTTGGCTTCGATTAAACACCAGGAAATATGTTATACTTGTGGCTGGCCACGCGCTGCGTACTAGATGGCTAATCTTTAATGTTCCGACTTATTTATGGATACAGGAAAAACGTGCGAGGGATGTGCACGAGAAAAGAGCGATCGTGGAATGATTAAACTAATCCAATCACGGGCTGTGTAAGAGTGCAGATAACACGAGTGTTTTGGTATTTTGGTATGTTTTTACTATGGACGAGTTTCATACAAACTCGTCTTAGGAGTTGGCAACATCATCTCAGATTGCAGTGCAACGTTGTGGGTGTGAAGACATTGTTCATTGCAGTCTTCCATGTTTCACAAAAAACACTGCGTCCGGAATAAACACGTCCACGCTGCTGTTCACAGTTTTGTGTTTGAGTACAAACATGATTTTTTCGTACCTATGTTAGAAAATGTGACATGTTTGTATTCGTGGTATGTTTGGACATACGATGTTTAATCCCAATGTTTCACATGATGTTCGAACATGGTGTACAGTTTCTCTTGCATTTTCACCCCAAGCACCGGCAGTGCGTAGAGTAGAAGAAGCGAATCGGACACCACACCACCACCACTCAACGCGTGGTGTGTTGGTATGTTGACATGGAAAAAATGCTTTCCTTTCATGACAATGGGTGCTTCATCAAAAATATTGGGCAAATAGAATAAACCTCTTTTTCTGTTCTGAACAAAATAAACATCGATTTATATGAGAGTTTTTCACATTTGATATCATTATTTAGTGCACGCATAAATTTATATTTTGAATTCATGTAATATTCGCTATTATAAGCTATTTGAACAAGTACTAAAATTGAATTATTCAGCAGTGACATGTTAGGCGTGACGCTAACCACTCGACCACGGGAGCAACAATTTTGGCTGGATCTTTGAATACAAATGGCCAATACTGCTTGTTCGCGACGATCGCGACCCGAGCTATAAAACGAGCGGAGAAGAGGAGAAGAAAGGATGATGCAATCGCATGCACACATAGCATATGTAGTGCAGTGTAAGTGTAGCTTTTAGTTTTCTCCTTCATTCAGTTTGTGATAACATCGAGAAATTAATGGTGTGTTTTAGCCGCTGAAATTTCTCTGCTGGTTCTGCTGTGTGCCGCTGAAGGTTGCATCTAAAACTAATTTTTGGGTATTTATTTTTTTGGTCAGCATTTGTACGACGTCGCCCGCTATGCAGTCGGCTCCCCAGACTTTAATTGCCAACATGCACGCAAAAAAAATAGAAAGCTTCTTTCTTTTCAGAGAATGTTTTCTTTGAACGAAACCAAGGATTATTTAATCAGACTTGCAAAATGTGCATGAACGATCTATAAACTTTTACTTAGTCGCGGCAATACATACACACACTCTTTACAGATACACGGGCCGAAGGTTGTGCAGTCCACTGATGATTCAACAAGAGCCAAAGGTTGTACCGCTCATGACAACTCTACATGAGCTGATGATTGCGCCGGCTAGTGATCATTCTATCCTGGATTCCTCGAGTCGAAAAAGACGCACCACGCTATATATGGGGTGCAGACTAGGGGGTCGTTGCTGATTAACGGTCAGCTGCATCCCAATAGGAAGTATCCCATGTCGGGCACATGTACAGAGCACTGAAGACTGAAACATCCCAATTATGAGAACACTTGTAATACTAACCTCGAGCCAACCGCGAGTAATCGGTTACATATTACTAACATAGTTGTAAGCAAACATTGTCAAAATATTGAACTCCCGGCCCGTTAGGCTGACGCCATATGAGCCTTAATAAGAATATATATTTTGGTGCATGAACTTATAGCCTCTTAGTTCGTGCAATTTTTGAAATGCGAACTAAATTTCAAGTTCGTTTCTGTGAAAAAGTATTCTACGAAGAAATGTTTTGGGATGAATAATTTCTTTCCGTGTATGAAAAGAAACGAAACGAAAGCAATGAATACTGCGACATCGGGTGATATGTTTGTACATGATGTTCTTGAATTATAAACATCGTGTTTGTTTTCACATGTCTATGTTTGTGTATCATTGTTCGTGTTGGGGATAGACACTCAACACTAGCGAGAATCATGTTCAAATTCAAACAAAAGCATGGAATTTTCACATCGCGTGGACATGTGTAAGTGTTTTTCGGAAGACTGGTTCATTGTTTCCACAAAATTTTGGTCAAAGAATTAAATGAAATGTAATGTAAAGTAATTTGTATAATTTTTTAAAAACTTTTTTCATGAAAATGAAATTTTCAAATGATTTTAAATTTTAACAATTTTTAAATTTTATTCTATTTTTAGTGAAAATTTTCTACATTTCCTTTCCTACAATTTTCTATATTTCCTTTTTGACCACAAAATTTTGTAGATCTTAAGCTTATAAGTTTGATTTTTTTGTACGAGTTTACGAAAACTTCGGCGCTTTCAAAATAATGTCTAATTTTTTTTTGCATATTTCAAGTATGCAAGGTTGGTTAGATGACAAATGTATTCACACCCACAACGTTTCACTGCAGTTCAAACTAAATATTTTCAGCTATACTAATGATGTTGTGTATTTCCAACCACCGTTTTTGTGGAAATGGATAATTTCATCAACTATTGGGAGTACATTCAGTCAATTTGTTAGTTTGTGTTTTTAAAGAAAATGCTTTATTTTCAAACTTATGTTATCGTCTTTAAAATGGGCCTTTTCAGAGGCAATACACTTTTTTCAACGAACAATTTAATCATCGAAACACTTCTTATAGCTGTATTCAGGAAATGCCTTCAGTTCACGCAGCGATGTCGTTTTTATGTCTTCAATGGTATAGAAACGGGTCCCACGAAGTGGTAATTTGAATTCTGGAAATAGGAAAATGATAACGCGGGGCCATATTTGGAGAGTATTGTGCTTATTCAAACAAATCTGGCCGTTTGCGACGAATTTTCTGTCTCAAACACCTCATAACGCCAACTCTTTATTGATCGTTTTGCAATTGCGAATGAACAACATCATACCAAAAATCGCCGAACAAAAAAAAATAACTTGTTGTTAATGTACAGCGTCAAACTAAATGACAGATCGCACTAAAAATTTACATTGAGACCACTGCACAATGGTCCAGGAGATGCATTTAAGTGGGAATTAGCATTTAGAGCTTGAAAGTTATTCTCTAGACCAAAACTGTCTTAGACAAAGTTGTTACATATGATAGAGCGTTCGTTTTTATGGTGTCAGAAAAAGGGTGATCAAAATTGTCGACGAAATAAAAAATCTAACTTTCTTATCTTTATAGATAGAGGTAAACACAGTTCGACAATGTTATAGCTCCAATTATTTGAGACATCTTTGTAGAACTAAATTTTTTCTCTATACCGATATAGCGCCTTTTTCTAAGTTACGTTAGGGTCACCATGAAAAAAACTGTTTTTTTTGCTCTAACTTTTATTTTTAAAATTTTAAATGCAAACTGTCTTCGAAAGACTTTTAGAGCATACTAATACTAATATAAATCGATGCATAACTTGTCAATATCTCAACTTTACTCAAAGTTATTGATATTTCTTTCCAAAAAACACGCTCTTCTCATTTGTTTGTCATTCTTTCTGGGGCAAACATAAAAAAAATTGATTTCATTCTATGTAATATGATTTTCAAAATTATGTTATTTTTTGTGTTTGAGTAAATTAAAATTGAAATCATGAGTTTTTTGAAGAAAACCCATCAATAACTTTGAGCAGGATTAAGATATTGACATCGCAAAATATTGGTATTGATAAGCTCTAAAAGTCGTACGAAAACCATTTTGATGTAGAATTTTATATATAAAAGTAAGAGTGAAAACCCCCGTTTTTCATAGTTACCCTAATGCAACTCAGATAGAAAGCGCTAAAAACAACGTTGTGAGATATATTTATTGTTTCGACAAAAACTGTCTGAGACAAAGTTGTTACATATGATAGAGCGCTCATTTCTATGTTATCAAAAATAGGGTGACCAAAATTGTCGATGAAATGAAAAATCTAACTTTCTTATCTTTATAGATAGAGATGAACATAGTTTAACAATTGTTCTATCTTTCAAAATAATCAATTTAGCGCTTTTTTCTAAGTTGCATTAGGGTGACCATGAAAAAACGTGTTTTTTCTGCTTCAACTTTTATATTTCAAATTCTATTCTACATCAAAACTGTCCTCGTATGACTTTTAGAGCTTATCGATACCAACATTTTGCAATGCAGAACTTGTCTATATCTTAATCCTACTCAAAGTTATTGATGGGATTTACACAAAAACTTATGATTTCAATTTTAAGTAACTCAAACACGAAAAATAACATAGTTTTGAAAATCACACATCATGTAGAGTGATATGCTCTTTTCAAATGCCGCCAATAAACTTTGTTTACGTTTGCCCCAGAAAGAGTGACAAACAATTAAAGAGAGCGTTTTTTTGGGAAGAAATATCAATAACTTTGGGTGAAGATATCGACAAGATCTGCATCGAAAAATGTTTGTCTTAGTAAGCTCTAAAAGCATTTCGAAGACAGTTTGCATGTAGAATTTGATATATAAAAGTTAGAGCGAAAAAATAGTTTTTTTTCATGGTAACCCTAACGTAACATAGAAAAAAAAAAAGGGTTACATCGATTATTTTAAGAGATAGAGAAAAACTTTGTTCTACAAAGATGTCTCAAATAACTGAGACTACAACATTGTCGAACTATATTTGCCTTTAACAATCCATTTTTAGTATTTCTTCACCTTTAGCCAACGTTGTACGAATAATCGCTTGGGACTCTGCAGATAATCGACTGAACTCTCCAAAGCAAGAGAATGAACAATTTGCATTTTATTTCATATTCCGTGAATATCGACGGAACGGATTTTGCCGACCGTTTCTAGCTTTTTTAGCAATGAAACGTCAATTGCCTTCAATTTTCTTATTTATATTCCCGACAGGAGGATACAACGCCGCCGGTCCTAGATCCGAAGCATATCATTGGCCGCACGCAAAGTCGACGGGTTAGATGTTTTTGTAATGTTTTTCACCTACAGTATGACGATTTTGTGTAATAAAGGGTGGACCGAAAATGTATTTCATCAAAAATGGTTTTCCTTCTGAGAATGAGCAGGTGTTCAACTCTTTAGCTGAACTAAGGTTCCTACACAGAATTATTGCTTAAAACTCTGGTGTTCTGGTCATTTTTTTCCAGTTCATTTGGATGTAAATACATAACATCCAATGAAATATGAAATGGAAAGTGGGTGAAAAGAGTGTAACGGATTAAGCGGGACCACACCCTAAAAGAAAATTAACTTTTAAACGACGGTGTGGGATTGATCTCAAGAGGGTCTCATTAATAAAAGTTTAGAAAGCATGATATTTTTATGCGATGTGGAAATTTGATGATTGAAAAATGATTAAATGAAAAAAAAAATGAAAAAAGTTAAGGAAATATAGGAAAAATATACCATGCCAGATCGTTCATAATTTCATTCTTCGGCATAAGCTTCGAGTAACCGGTCATGTGCTGTGAGCGTCTCCGTTAAAGCATTGTTTTCGGTTACCGTTGGCTGTTATTTTTTTTTTTTTTTTATCGCCCGGGTGTGCTTTTTTCGCGCGTTTTCGAACTGTTCGAGATATCGTAAAACGCAGTGTGAACTCGGAATTAGTGAGAAAAGCAGAATCATCAAAGCCTGGCAAGGCCAGCCGGCTTTCAGTTTTCGCCGATTTGTCGCCATCGCAATCGAAGTCGGACATCGGTGCTCAGTTGCACGCACACAATACCAGCGCGATTCGCTGTTCACTTACAGCAGTGTGAAGGAGAGCAACACTTCTTAGTGGTGTGTGATAGTGCCGAGCGCTCAAGCGCTCCGATTGAGAAGCAAGCAGCGGTTGCCAGTTCATCAGCACTGGGTGCATTGTGATTAGGTACCAATTACGGAATGGCAGAAGGAGGGGGAGGATCTCCAGATATGGAGATCTCTGATGATGACTCCCCTCTGGTTGAAAAAACAAATAAAGGAACAGCGAAGACACTTAAACGCGTTCCTACATCAGAGGATGTTTCGTCCGGGGACGAGTCTGCTAACTCTAGCAAGCCCCCCTCTAAAAAACCCGCAAATATCTCCTCTCCAACCCCCCTCGCTCCTACCCCAGCTCAGATTTCGCCTCCCCATCCTGTTGTCCCCGATCCCCTTCAATCCTCGTCATCTCCTTCTCCTCCTGTTGTCTTCTCTCCACGTGTCAAGGTCTATCCTGAAGATGCACCTGGAACTGGTCCGTGGGTTGTTTTCTTCAGGCCTAAGCCAAACGGAAAAGCACTTAATGTTATTCAGATCATGAAAGATCTGGCAAGATACTCCTCCGTGACAGAAATTACGAAGGTTAGACCGACCAAACTGTGTGTTGTCGTGGCTGATCGGAAAGACGCAAACGGTATTGTCGTCGACCAGAGGTTTACCCTGGAATATCGTGTCTACGTGCCTTCCCATGACGTAGAAATCTCGGGGGTGATAACCGAAACGGGTCTGACGTGCAAATCAATTATGGAAGGAGATGGCAGATTTAAAAAGCTGCCTTTGATTAAGGTTAAAATCTTAGAATGCCGACAACTCGGCAAAGTCTCCCAGGAAGGGAAAGAATCGAAATTTACGCCGTCCGACTCGTTTAGAGTCACTTTTGCTGGCTCCGCCCTCCCTGACTACGTTATGGTGGACAAATTGAGGCTACCGCTGCGACTCTTCGTGCCAAAGCCCATGACTTGCCTGAAATGCAAGTCAGTTGGTCACACAGCAGCTTACTGCGCCAACAAGGAGCGCTGTGCCACTTGCGGAGAGCAACATGTGGACAAATCCTGCAGTGCGATTGAGCAAAAGTGTCCATATTGCGGAGGAAATCCGCACGTGCTCTCGGCTTGTGAAACTTACAAGAGTCGCTGGGAGAAGAAGAAGCGCTCTTTAAAGGAACGCTCGAAGCGCACTTTTGCGGAAATTTTGAAGGGCGCTTCTCCATTGGCCCAACAGCAACAACCTTTAACCGCAAACAATGTCTTCGCTTCGCTGCCAGTTGACGAAATGGAAGCGGATACAGCTAACGAGGGCACACCGTACATCTTCCAAGGGAATCCCCGGCGCAAAAATGTGACCACTCCCAAAGTTCAAGGACAAGCCCCTCCGGTTATACCCTCTGTTAGCATGCCTAAAAAATCGAGTGCAGCGGACAAGCAAAATCAGGTTCCTCCTGGCTTCCGTGGGAATAATTCACCTTCGAACGACCCAGCACTCGAAGGGACATCAAAAACCCCAACTGTCCCTATTTTACCGACCAGTTCAACTTCCCAATCGGGATTTATAAAGTTGACTGACCTTGTGGCTCAAATCTTCACATGCTTTAATGTTTCCGACTCCATCAGAACCATTGTCATATCAATGCTTCCAGTATTAAAGACAATTTTGCAACAATTGATGCAAACATGGCCCCTCCTTGCAATGATTATCTCTCTTGATGTCTAATTCAAATAGAGAGGTCGGAGATATCACTGTTTTACAGTGGAATTGTCGTAGTCTTATCCCTAAATTGGATACATTCAAATTTTTAATTCATAACTTCAATTGTGATGTTTTTGCTCTGTCCGAAACTTGGCTTTCTTCGCGAGATGATCTCTCTTTCCACGATTTTAATATTATACGCTTGGACCGTGATGACAGATACGGAGGGGTGCTATTGGGGATCAATAAGTGCCACTCATTTTTTCGAATTGACCTTCCACCTATTGGAGGGATTGAAGCTGTTGCTTGTCATGCAAACATCAGAGGAAAAGACCTCTGTATTGTCAGCTTGTATTGGCCTCCGAGAGCTGCGGTTAGCCGCAAACAACTTGATGACATGTGCTCACTCCTTCCTGAGCCACGATTGATCTTGGGAGACTTCAACTCTCACGGAACTGCCTGGGGGGAACAGTACGATGACAATCGTTCATTGTTGATATATGACCTTTGTAACAGCTTCAATATGACCGTTTTGAACACTGGGGAAACAACACGTGTACCTAAACCTCCTGCTAACCCAAGTGCTCTTGACCTCTCGCTTTGCTCGAATTCACTATCGTTAGATTGCAAGTGGAATGTAATCCAGGACCCCAACGGTAGTGATCACTTGCCAATCAAAATTTCCATCACCATTGGGTCGAATTTTTCTGAATCTATAAACATGGCATATGACCTCACAAGACACATTGACTGGAAAAAATATGCGGACGCGATTGCTCTAGCCATCAATTCCAGAGATGGTTTACCTCCATTGGAGGAGTATAACTTCCTTTCTCGTTTGATCTATGACAGCGCGGTTCGCGCTCAAACGAAACCCATCCCAGGCTCCACTATTCGTCGAAGGCCTCCCAATCCATGGTGGGATAGCCAATGTTCCAAGCTTTATCAGGATAAATCGAACGCATTCAAAGCTTTTCGGAAACGTGGAACCCCTGAAAATTTTCAGACGTATTTGGACCTTGAAAATCAATTTAAAAACTTGATCAAAGGGAAAAAACGTGCTTATTGGCGAAATTTCGTGGGAGGTTTGTCACGAGAAACGTCAATGAAAAAATTATGGAAAGTGGCTCGAAACATGAGAAATCGCTCTTCATCCAATGAAAGCGAGGAATATTCACATCGATGGATTTTGAATTTTGCACGGAAGGTTTGTCCTGATTCCGCTCCCGTGCAAAAAATTGTTCGAGATATACCACAAGATAGGTGCGATCTTGATTCCGAGTTTTCGATGGTAGAATTCTCTCTTGCTCTGCTTTCATGTAACAATTCTGCTCCGGGATCGGATAGAATTAAGTTCAACTTGCTGAAAAACCTCCCTGATGTGGCGAAACATCGCGTGTTGAATTTATTCAATCGGTTTCTGGAGCATAATATTGTTCCAGATGATTGGAGACAAGTACGAGTTATAGCTATTCAAAAACCCGGAAAACCCGCGTCCGACTTCAATTCGTACCGCCCAATAGCAATGCTGTCTTGTATACGGAAATTGTTGGAGAAAATGATCTTGTTTCGCCTTGATCGATGGGTTGAAACGAATGGCCTACTCTCAGATACACAATATGGGTTCCGCAGGGGCAAGGGGACGAATGATTGTCTTGCGTTGCTTTCTTCAGAAATTCAAATGGCTTACGCCGGAAAAAAACAAATGGCTTCAGTATTCTTGGACATAAAGGGGGCCTTTGATTCTGTTTCAATAGAGGTTTTGACAGACAAATTACACTCTCGGGGTCTGCCGCCTCTATTGAATAATATGTTATATAACTTGCTTTGTGAGAAGCATTTGAACTTTTCTCACGGAGATTCGGCAGTAAGTCGGGTCTCTTACATGGGCCTCCCCCAGGGCTCATGTTTAAGCCCCCTTTTGTACAACTTCTATGTAAGCGACATCGACAATTGCCTTACACAAAATTGCAGCCTAAGACAACTTGCAGATGATGGAGTGGTCTCTGTCGTAGGATCAACAGAATCCGACCTACAAGAACCCTTACAAGATACTTTGAACAATTTTTCAACCTGGGCCATTGGGCTAGGGATCGAATTCTCCACGGAGAAAACAGAGATGGTGGTTTTTTCTAGGAAGCATAGACCAGCAAAACCAAAGCTTCAACTTTTGGGTAAACCGATCACTCATGCTATGTCATTCAAGTATCTTGGGGTCTGGTTCGACTCCAAATGTACTTGGGGGGCCCATATTAGGTATCTGAGTAAAAAATGCCATCAAAGAATAAATTTTCTCCGTACAATTACCGGCACCTGGTGGGGAGCCCATCCCGAAGATCTTATAATGTTGTATAGAACAACTATTCTCTCAGTGATGGAGTATGGCAGTTTCTGTTTTCAATCAGCTGCCAAAACACACTTAATTAAACTCGAGCGAATTCAGTATCTTTGTCTCCGTATTGCGTTGGGATGTATGCCCTCAACGCATACCATGAGTCTCGAGGTTTTGGCAGGCCTACTCCCACTAAAAGATCGCTTCAATTTATTATCTCTTCGGTTCCTCATTCGGTGTAAGGTTATGAACCCATTGGTGATCGGAAATTTTGAGCAGCTGATCGAGCTAAATTTTCATTCTGGATTCATGAGTTCATATCATGAATTCATCTCCATGCAGGTTGATTCTTCTTCGTATATTCCCAACCGTGTTTGTTTCCCTGACTACATCAATTCCTCTGTGCATTTTGATCTGTCCATGAAGCAAGATATCCATGGATATTCAGATTACCAACGATCGAGGATCGCTCCAACGATCTTCGATGAAAAATATAGGGGTATCAATTGTGATAATATGTACTTTACTGATGGGTCCACTATAAATGAGTCCACAGGATTTGGAGTGTTCAACGAATTTTTTAGCACCTCACACAGTCTTCAGAATCCTTGCTCAGTGTATATTGCTGAATTGGCAGCAATTCATTGGGCGCTGGACAGCGTCGCCTCACGACCTGTTGAACACTATTACATTGTAACGGATAGTCTTAGCTCTGTCGAAGCTATCCGTTCAGTGAGGCCGGAAAAGCACTCGCCGTACTTCCTTGAGAGAATACGAAAAAATTTGAGTGCTTTATCCAGACGCTGTTATGTCATTACCTTTGTGTGGGTCCCTTCTCATTGCTCAATTCCGGGTAATGAGAGGGCTGACTCATTAGCAAAGGTAGGTGCGATTGAAGGCGATATTTATCAGCGTCAAATCGCCTTCAATGAATTTTACTCTTTAGTCCGTAAAAATACCATCGCTAACTGGCAACGCAAATGGAACGAAGATGAATTGGGCCGGTGGCTTCACTCGATTATCCCTAAGGTTAGCCTCAAACCATGGTTCAAAAGTCTGGACTTGAGTCGGGACTTTATTCGCACCTTCTCCCGACTCATGTCCAATCACTGTTCGTTAGACGCGCTACTCTTTCGTTTCAATCTGGCCGGCAGCAATATCTGCGTTTGTGGCCGAGGTTACCACGACATCGAACACGTTGTTTGGTCGTGTGAGGTGTATCTTGTTGCCAGATCGAATTTAGAGAACTCCCTTCGGGCTAGAGGAAGGCAGCCCAATGTGCCGGTGAGAGATGTGTTGGCTCGGTTAGACCTTGATTACATGTCCCAAATATATGTTTTCCTTAAATCTATCGATGTTCGTGTGTGATTATCCTTATATCCTTATACCCTCCATTTCTTCCTTTGTGAGTAATTGGCCCGCTTGCTATAAACAGAAGAATGAAATGTAAATTCACAACTGATGTACGAATAGATTTAAGAATTGAGTGTGTGTGATTATCAACATTGTAATAATTTCCTTATACCCCATCCTTTTCCTGAGAAAATGTCACCCTTTTAATCTCGAGTCCACCACGAGTAATCGGTTTCCCACATTACTAACCATAGATTTAAGAAAATTGTTCATATATATAGTTTTAAAAATATATTTAAGATTTCGGCTCCTTTAAACTTATGTAACTGAGCCTGTAAAAATAAACGAATTTATAAAAAAAAAAAAAAAAGATCGTTCATAATATTTGTAAAAGCTAATTAAAATGTGAGCCATATGAAAGGTGAAATGAGATAGCAATGATTGTTTTTTGTTTCGTTTGGTGTCCAATCCGATATCTAGAGTGGAAGTGACATTTTTGGTTCATTTCACCTTCAACTATCGGAAATATACAAATGTGTATGTAAATGTGTTGTTGATGAATGGCCAATTACGAAGCTGGGTTATCAAATTTTCTTCTGACAATATCGATTTGTGAAAAAAGCTGGAGGCTTTGTGTTGTGCCAGTCTCCAGTGCAAAGCAATCTCTGCATCGTTCAGTCTAAAATCACTCCACATATTCAAATAAACATATCGGTGCGTGAATATTCAAGCGTCAAACGCATAATGGATTGACCTGAGAACCTGCCTGTTCGCCACGATACGAGAACGATCGATTGATACAAATCACCGGATAACAACTAGAGACAACTGGGAATGTAAATTCATCGAATTAGATTATTCATAACTCAGTATAGAAAAATATTCCGTCTGCCTAGCAAAAAAACTTTCTGAGCAACAATTATTATTCCTTATCGAACTCAAATATCCAAGAAACACTCAATGTTACATTATATAATATTACCTTTTGCCGTTTTTAGAACTAAACATATTAAGGAACACGAATAGTAACGTTGATCTTTCAAAATGTAAATCATTATTTGTGTAATTAATTTAGTACACGTGATGATAAAACATTTTTTTGAGGTTTGACCTCTTTTTTTCGTGCGCAACCACTGTCTGACACACATTCTGAAACTCTCCCGGGAGACACAACTAAATGTCGACACCTTTGATGAGGTGGAACTGATGAATGTTCATTTGCTAGTTGCGACTGCGGAATATGTTGACTGTGTCCGCTGTCTGCGTATACTTTGTTCCACGAGACGTATTAATTTCCGTTGATAGGCCAATCCTGGTGATATATGGTTTGGGGACTCATTTTTGGAAAATCTATGATGTATATTTTAGGTGGGAGATTTAGATTCGCAAGAATTATATACTTCACTCACAGATGTGCCGTACACCGTAACGCAGGTCGCTTTCGGTGAATTAAAATTTCCACAGTCGTTGACTTCTTTGAGACGAGTTGACAAATTAGATTTGCTTGTAGTATTTTGGTTTTTAGATATCTATATCTATATACAGCCATTCCATGCCAAACCAATATAGTGGTGCTCAGATTTTCGTCAAAAGTGGTAGTTTTGTTCTTTATCACAAATGATTAGACCCGTATTTTTTATTTTTTTGTTAGGGTGACCATTTCCATTTTAGGATAGTCCGAAAAATCCATTTTATCGCATTTTTACCAAAAATGATTTTATTCAAAAATTCGTAACTTTCGAACCACTGGACCAATTCACATGTTCGACATATTAAATTAAACTTAAAAAATCATTTTTAAGGACGTTAACTTTGAAAAATCATAACTCAAAAACGAAAAAAATGCCTCCCTGGTTTCGAGATATGTTATGTAAAAAATCCTCATCTTTCCAGAAAAAAATATAAAAAAATATAGCGCCTTTGGTCCCGAGACTATGAAAACTATGAAAAACAAATACAACCAATAATAACGAAAGCATAATTCAAATTTTCTGCAACTGTAGTATTTTTCCAGAAAAGCTAATTGGCTTTAATTTGATATGTCGAACATGTGAATTGGTTAAGTGGTTCGAAAGTTATGAATTTTTTAGAAAAGTCATTTTTGGCAAAAATGCGATAAAATTGATTTTTCGGACCACTCTAAAATGGAAATGGTCACCCTAACAAAAAAATAAAAAAAAATACGGGTCTAATAATTTGTGATAAAGAACAGAACTAATACTTTTGACGAAAATCTGAGAACCACTATATGGGTTTGGCATGGAATGGCTGTATATGGCGGGAACTTATTGTTAATCTATTTTGTAGAATTAGTTATTATACACAACAAAAAGCCTAATAAATCAAGAACTACAGTTTCTCTAGAAATTTCAATACATTTTTATTTTTTACTCCGGCAAAGTTATCATTTTTTTGCAAAAATATTGGAGCGTTTTAATTCGACGTTTGACGGCGTTTTAATGTCGACAATTCGGTTTCAATTCGAATTAAAAAATATAATAAAAAAAGTTGATGGGTCTGAGCCTAGGGGCACAGACGGAATCTTGACATAGGACTGTGATTGTGTGTAGTAATTGCATTTGAATTGAGTTTTTCATTGTTCAAAATCTGTATTTTTCTCTTTTGATACATCAAATGGATGCCCTGGAAAAACCGTTTCCTGTATGTACTTGTATCCTTTAAACGGGTTAGATGACAAAACGTGGTAGAATTCGGTACCGCATTCTGTTCAAAAATGTACACAAAAATACCATTAAAGCCATTACTACCCTTTTCTTCTGTTTATTCAATCATGCAGAAGAAGACAAAAAGTCATCATGTATCATTTTTAAACACAAGTCTAAAAAGTTAAGACCTACATAATTATAAGCCTGAGTCAAATCAATCTATGACTTCAAAAATATATTAAAGTTAAAAATAGCATTATCTCCTTCGTTACCACGTTGTCCGGAACATTGTTTGTAATGGCGAAAGTGCTGAAAGGAGAAATTGATGCCCCGAATATCCTCGCCGAAATCAATTTCTATGTACCAGAGAGAAGACTGCGACAGCGAAATTTCTTACAGCTTGGTACACGAAATGTAGAATATGCACAACAAGAACCAATTCGATATATGTGCAGTATTTTTAATGACAATTTTGAGCTATTTGATTTTTACTTGACTACTAAGACGTTTCAACAACGACTATATTCAAGACGATAACTGTTTGTAAATATTGTTTATTGTGTGAAATTTTGTTCGTAGAGTATAAGAATTGAAATGTTCAATAAGACAAAAAAAAGTCAGTTGAAGAAATATTAAAAAATAAATAAATAAAATAAATAATAACTTTATAGCCCTGTAAGATCGCGACTACTCAAGCTATGATAATCTGATTTACATGGGTATACCCTTTCGATCTTCTAAATCAGCGGCCATTTAAATTCATTTATTGCATTTTCACATAACCAAACAACATACTTGATATTATGACATCCTGGACCACAATTACATAAATTGTTAGTAGTGAGACCTACTCGATAAAAACATGAATTCAGCACAAATTGATTGGACAACATACAATCTATATATATAAAAATCTCGTATCACGGTGTTTGTTACCGAACTCCTCCGAAACGGCTCGACCGATTTTGATGAAATTATACTCAAAATACTTGGTAGGTATGAGAATAGGTTGTAAACTATATATGATACCGGTAGGATAAAGATTACTGTATATTTACCGTATATATACCAATTAGGGCGACACTATGCGAAAAAATCATTTTTTCTGCATAAATTTAATTTTTTTTTGTATTTATTCAAATTTGGTTTCAGAAAAAAAAATAAAAACACAAATTTTCATCCTTTTAACCCCGTCCCATTTTCTTTATTTTTTATTTCGCGATTTTAAACGAAAAGCGATAAACACTATCCAAATATCCAAACAAAAAACTTAACAACATTGACCTTCGTGTTCTATTTCTGTAAAATAGAAACGGAATTCTGGGTGGAATAAACACACTTTTTAAACGAAAAATATTGATGGAAATTTGCTATACTCTTTCAAATATGTTTTGTATGTAACAAAGTGACACATTTTCTACAAGTGTACAAAAATTCTGTCTGATAATGTTTTTTTTTATATTATGGATAAAGTTTTAGCGGAAATATAGTTAAAAAATAAAGAAAAAAAAAGTTGAGTTAGGGTCAGGACTATGTCATCTAAGTATTCAAGTAACATGAAAAAATAATCTGTATTCAAATGTTACCAATGTAAAATTATTTTCGGTTTACTAATCGGATAGAGAGTAGATTGCTCCACAGATTTCAGAATGCAAAAGCCGATTTCGTTCAAATCGTGGAATCCGATCGGCTTTCAGACCAATCGGATTCCGGGATATGGGTTAGTGTTTGATATTGTTCCCCCCAAACATGGTTCATGGCCTATGCGGTGATTTGAAGCTTTTACCGCCTTGCGTTGCAGATGGAAAACACGATCACAAGGGTAGGTAAATATCCAATGTAAAAACGAAGAAACGGACAACCATTGACAAATACCAGTAACGCAGACTTTGATGGACTGAAAATCGTTGGGTATTACCACATTCGCCTCAGCTGAGCAAAACGTTCAATGTTTTTATTAGTGTTAAGTTTCGCTGTTCAGCGAAAATCAGTATAAAAGTCCGTGAATAAGGCAAGCAATATGGCTGTGTTTCAAAATCAGAATATCGATTTGACTACTTCTCGATTGAATGACAACGACAAAATAATGCGCCAACAAATTGGCCAGTATATCAACACCAATGAAGTTGTCATATCTTTGGTTTCACAATTCATGAACGGGACCCAACAGTCATGAATGGATAGCCAACCATTCAGAAAACCTATTTTTCACTAACGAAACCTTAATTGAAAAAAAATGAATATTGATTTTCTTTATTTCATTTTAAACTTTTAGATAAAAATATATTACATTCTTTCACTTCACATTTTATATATTAACATTATTCTTTTTTTACTTATTTACATTACATATTTTACATCAAACACATCAGTTACGTAAATGAAATACATTGAAATAAGATGGTTTGATTTTTTTTTATTGTTGGCGGTCATCGTCCGCTCAACTCCTCTATATGGCATAGCTCTTATCGCCACATATTCGTTTGATCTTTATCAGCGAATGGATCAAAAACGTAAAACCATTCAAACATACGTACAATATATTAGTTATTGTTTATTCAATTACCAAAATATTCACTAGAAACAATTTATTTGGCAGAACAACGTTTGCCGGGTCAGCTAGTGTAATATAAAATTAATGCCTATTATCGGTAAATGGAAAATAAATCATTTTACGCATCAATTCACTTTATGAGATAACGCCCGAATTTAGGCAAAAAGATTGCTGGTTGCGTCGGTGAGAGAAGCGAGTGGATAGTGCAATCGAAAGAAAACATACCCAATTAAGGTGAAGGTGGAAGCTAGCCACAAATGGCTGCCACAATGGGACTCATTTTTTTACTCTCCATCCCTTACCCCTCGCCTAAAAGTCAATAATATTGTGAAACTGTGAAGAAAAAGATCGTTTGCACACACTTCTCACCAAGTAATTTTAACCAAAATCTAATCGATTACTCACCAAATATTAAATTTTCATCTGCCGTCGCAATGTATAGTGGAAAACATCGTAAACATTCAATAAAATGTTATTCCTGAGTCATAGCGTTTCATGTCATGAAAATTAATAAAATAAAATTGTGTAAAAAATACAATTATTATTTTTACGTTTAATGGTTTTAGCAACTTTAACATTGGTTAAGAAAATTGTATTGCATAGGCTGCCACGGCTGCCTATGCATTCAAAAATAGTAAACGGAAAAGTATTACATTCAATCAAAATGACTCGGCCAATGAAGAGAAGGGTTAAGGCTCTCCAACGTGAATATGTGAAAACAATAGGATCAACGATGGAAAATATTAAGGAATTATCAACATCGAGTTACTGTGCGGAAAAACTTGTTAATACCAAAAGAGTTCCAGTTAGCATGTGTTATAAATTTGCTCATGTAACGCTCACGTATAATCAGAATTTTACTTCATATGCAAATACACCTTGTATATATATTTATATTTGTAATTGTTCATCGGAATACATCGTTCATACATTTTGCTTCAGTATCGAATTGTTATTTTTTTCAAATGTATTCTGAGACTCGTGTCAGTGGAGCGCTACACAATCTGATAAGTCTGGAGGGCGCTTCCTAATCGGTTCACGTATCGACAGGCGAGAAACCCCGCGAGGGTGGCTGTGACGGGTGGCGCGTCAAGTTGGAGGGCAATTCCTAATCGGTTCACGTCTCGACGGGTAAATGGATGCCTGCGAAATGGACATAAGCGCAGTGGAAAGAAATGGAGAAAAAAAAATATTGAGAAAAAAGGAAGGATCAACGCTATTCAGCGTTGTAAACTCGAGAAGTGCATGAGCACAGCCGCCCCCTGAAGTAGTCGCCTAGATGTGGTCCCAGGGGGAATGAGGCACCGAGTAGAGGGCTTGGTTTTTGTGGGTGCGATCCCCACTCGACGTCTGGGTTAACCCTTCCCAGGTAAGGCTGGTAGAGCGTTCCTCACCTCTATAAAAAAACAAAACAATCTGATAAGTGAATTGATCTATTCACGTACAAAGATAAAAACAAACGAAACAAATTGCCCTTCTCTCACAAACACTATTACCCCATTTTTACACGTGGGTTTACCTATACTACTACAATGGCTATCTTCCACCTTCACCATAAATCGTCAAATTGTTAACCTTCATTTACTATATTCATTGTTCATGTTTTAAGCAAAAAAAAATCTGGATAAATTTCCTGTCTAATGATATACACAACATATGTCGCAATAACGATTTTGAGTAATATGCGTTTGAAAACTCTTAATAAATCGTTACATTTTTCGTAGAGTGACCCCTCTATATAGAAATCAAAGACATAGTCCTATGTCAGGAAATAAGACGTTTCAAAACAAGTCGAGAAACATGTTCAAGTAAAACCCTGTTGCGCTACTGAAACTCGCTACCTCTTTGCGGAGCCTACGCAATTCGATGTAACGCCACAATGGAAGCACAATTTTCCCCAAAGATTAACAAAAGCGCCAAACAGCTTTTGTTGTGATATCATTTCGCCCATCAGCACGTACAAATCAGCTGCGGAAACCAGCTTGAAACACTTAAAATTATTTCCGCCGGCTTGGCTTGGTAATTATCTGGCTGCGGGAGAAAAACCACAAAGCCCAATCAAGATAATACTTTCATTCCTCTCGAAATTGTGAAATTTAACGACTTTTGAGCAGCGAAATATGGGGGAGCACGTTACCAGCTTTTGGAAAGTTTAAAGATACCATCACAGCTTCCCCGTGGATCAATCGTTCGGTTGTTTTTGGAAAACTAGCAGTTTCCACAAGAGCAATAAAGTTGGGATTTGTTTCTCATAGTTTCCCCCGCGGTTTCAGATAAAATATCAGTGTATGTACCCGAGAAGCAACGGAGATAACTGGCACTTGAAACACTAGGCCTTAAGGATGACTTTTGCCCAGCTCGTGAAAATCAAGAAACAAAGAAAACCGTGAACTTCTTCTCACTCGTCTTTCTTACTTGTATTGCTACAATGAAAACTAAAAATGTGGGCACAACCACGTGGTGTGACCATTGTATTGATGGGTCGTTTTGAGTGTTATTCTTTTATAATCCGTTTAATGACACTTTGTATGAAATGGTTATGGAATTCTCTATGTAAGCCCTCCTATGGAGTATAGAAATTCTGATAGAAAAAATGCAATATGGTTAGTTTTTGATCTTAATTAGTGTGTGAAACATATGATGATGATCTTATTCAATAATAAATTAAACTTTTCTTGTATGATTGATATCCCGATCGCATGGTTATCGGTTATGATTATATGAGACGTCGTAAGGACCGATCCAATCATTACTGCTATGTTTAAAAAAGATCAACATTATCTGAGACGCACTCATAGAGTTATAATGTTGAAACATGTTACAGATAAACAGTTCGAACAGACTTTTGAAAGACCTTGACTCTAGGTCAAATACAACTATCGATACAAACAAACAAAAACAACCAGAATCTAATGAAATCAAGCTGTACACATTCGAACTCTGACTGGGAGGGAAAAAAAACAAATCCTTTGTCAACCAAGTCATCCACCGCTATGAACCAGTTTCGGCTCAAGGTGAGCGGCCAACTCATACTGGTGCACATTTGGCTCATGTTTCCAATCGATCATTATTTTCCTGACCTTTCTTTTGTTTACATTTTTGGTCAATCAGATAATTTCAGTTCACTGCCAACCGAGTGCCGATCGCACAACAGGTTCTCCGTCGATCGCCTCCGAACGCACACAGACACGTAGCGAACGCCATTTATTTCGGGAATCAAACTGATCGAAATTACCGTACGATCGTTCAGCCGCGTGGACCCGAGCGAGACAATCGACCGCTGTCGTGCGGTCTCAAGTAACATGAGTCGCGACATGAGCCGACTGGCCAAATTACGTAATGGGCAACAACGAGCCCCGTAAAGGCTTCGTGAGGCATTTTTTTGATGCCGTGTTCTTATTATACGCGTACTTTTCAAGATCTATTTGGATGGACGTCATCATCGACCTTTCGCCTAATTTTGAATTGTGTTCATTGGAAATTAACTCTGATGTTTTTTTTATCTTCTAATCATTAGGAGATTCTCTGTTGTTAAAAAGGTCAAGTAACTCCAAGAAACGTAAGCCCTCTGGCAATGAAATGATACTTCAATGGATGAGCATCACATATCTACACTAGCGAATATGACGACGGCAAAAACGGCAAACAACCAAAAATTTAATCTATCACTGTCACCTATTGAAAGGTTATCGATACTCTGACTCCACTATTATGCTTTCCCTGTTTCATAGGCGGGTCAGGTCTCATCGGTAATTTTATTCACCCACATCCTTTACAGACGCAAACACACAACAGAAAAAAAAATCTTCTGTTATCATCCATCTTGTGTCATCAATCAGTGAACAAAAGAGGGACATCATGCCACCGAGGATGCCCTCAAATTGAGCCACGTTCAGTCGATCCGTACAAGAGTTATCCAATTTGGCAGGTAGTAGACCGAATGTCAGCAAATTCGTCGACTTTTACATCGTTAGCATCATGGCATCAGCGACTCTTCATGTAGAAAAAGGTCAACATAAAGACTGAGGCTGAGGATGGGATCATTATGGAACCGTGCGGCAGGAGAGAAAAAAAAAGTTGATCCATCAACCGCAGAAAGGTGAGATAGCCACTGAAAGTGAAATCTGCGACTAGGGATGATGCAGACACTCCAGAAGTCTCTGACTCTGGGTAAGACAAATAGAAAATATAGGCAAGATGGCAACATGACATTTTCGTTTTATGATGATACATCACTGACACGTTTTTGGCTTAATTGAGGATGGTATCGATTCCAGATGGAAAACAACAAATGGAAAGGTTTAATTTATGATATTTTCTTCATATTTGGTATGAAGAGGCTTTAATGCACTGTTTTAGCAAATAAAAGTGGCAGTGAAACTAATCCATATTTTTTGCATTAGATTGAAACATAACATAGTTAGAATAATCCTATTTAGGTGAAATACGTACCGTTTAGCACATGTAACTACAACGCAAACTACAAGAGATTTACAGGAAGATTTTAACACGCTGAACCCGGTTCCTAGGGGATCACTCTACGAAAAATGTAATGAAAAATTAAGGGATTTCAAATGGATAATACGCAAAATCGTTATTGCCATACATGTTACCGTTGTGAATCATATGTGGGCACGATACTTCTGTAGTTGCTAACACTATGACTTTAATTATAAACTAGCTGACCCGGCAAACTTCGTCCTGCCCAAAATTTGTTTTTGACGTAGTATTACGTCTTTCGGGAACATATTGGGGTACAAATTGGAAATCGAGAATCGAGCACATCGCGAAAATTGTCCAATTTCAAACGCTTATTGTTCAGTCATTTCATGATGGATTGATGAAATTTTTGCGTCAATCGATTTCGGCACTCCATAACAATTTTTTATATTGAATAAAATTATATATATATCATTAAACTAACTATCAAACAATTGAAAAATCTCAACCTAACGGAAATACCCACTTCTGATTGGTCGAACTTGACGACACATGCGGCGGTTCCCTAACAAAGGCATCAAAACCAAGCTGCCTGATGGAAATCGGCATCGAAAATACATGAAAGTCGGGGACATTTTTATATTGCAAGTAAGAAGAGTGATACGAATAATTCTAGCAAATAAAATTTAAATTTGGAACTTTAATGTTGGTTGCTTCGTGAAACTCCATATCAATGTCCGAACGTGTATTTTGAAAAATTTAGCACAATGGTAGGTGTAAAATTGTATACTATAGCCGTTGTGTTAACCCTTTCCCGTACAACATAGAGTCTCATTACATATAGTACATATAGTATTAGGTATTGTTAGTCCAATTAAAATTCGCATTGGGTTGAATAAACAATCAGAAAGTAAAAATTATAAAAGAAAATTACCTTTCCCATTTCAAATATATTTTCGCTATATTAAAGTAACATGTTTTTACTGATAAGAAAAATTGATAATTGTGTTCGATATTAATAATTATCTTATATTAAATTGGTGAATTTTTTTTCTTTATTTCATCAATACATATCACAAGAGGCATCTCGTCTAGGATTATAGAGGGCGGTTCTCATAATATCTCGTTCCACTTCGGTATCCTTTATCTGATACGCACCATCCAACGACTCTTTATCATCCTTCTGTCATCATCACCCGTTAAACATTGGTGGAATGAACAAATACCCAACGACCAAACAAAACGGCCCTTTTCGGGTCCACCTAATCAATATAAAAGAGTTTAACGATGTAATTATCCAAAATTAACAGATAACCTAACGGAATCCTACGTCAATTATGCGGTCGTGTCTCGGACACAACCCTCCTGTGACTTTTTGTTATCAATACCTTCAAACATTCACGTTTTCTTACTAAGCGCAAGTTCATGAGTTCAATCGTAGAACTGTTCATTGATTGATCTTCTAATCGACCCCGTTGAATTTACCTTTTACTAAAAAATTCCTAGTACTTCTACCAAAACTCATCATTATAATATCAGATTATTTTCAGACACAATTCTCGTTCAATATTTTTCAACCACTTGCAAATAGCATATTTCTCCGTCACATGGAATAAATGTTTGATACAGAAAATATGATAGAATAAACACAGACCCCTCTCCTCTTCTCCCCTTAGAGAGAGGGGGGAGTGTCTATTCGCCATAGAAACGTTTCGTGCCCCCCAAAATCCCCCCTAAGAGAGGTTGGTGGAGTGTCTAACCACCATAGAAACATTTATTGCATCCTAAAACTTCCACATACCTAATTTGGTTGCATTTGCTTGAATAATTCTCGAGTAATGTAGAAATTTGTGTTTCATTTGTATGGCAGTGTCTAATCACCATAGAAACATTTATTTCACCCTAAAACCTCTATACGCCTAGTTTGGTTTCATTTGCTTGGTATGGCAGCACAATCCCCCCTCACCATAAAAACATTCACATGCCAAATTTGGTTCCGCTTGCTTGATTAATTCTCGAGTAATGCAGGAATTTGTGTTTCATTTGTATGGTAGCCCCCCCTTAGAGAGGGGGAGGGATCCCAAACTATCACGAAAACCTTCCCCGGCCCCAAAAACCACTACGTACCAATTTTCATGTCGATCGGTTCAGTTTCCGAGTCCATAAGAATCAGACAGACAGACAGACAGACAGACAGACAGAAATCCATTTTTATATATATAGATTTTCAACCGACCGATTGCGCTTTGCTTCGTAGAACAGTCTTTTACTGTAAACACTACTGCAAGTAGCCGAATGATAAAGTTCAGGTAATCTTTTCAATTTGGGGTACTGCTTAGAGTTTAATGACCACCAAACGTATGGAACGTAATTGCGATCTATTCGAAGTTTGTTCGCATAGCAGTCGATTTCGTTAGCAATGGGATGTATGTCCTGAACGCGGCGCTGACTATAATTTTCGCTTGACGCTTCGTGGGAACAGTCCCAAAAGGTGTCGTAAGCTTCGCATGTAGTGCATCCTTCTGTGCTTATATAAATTCCTAGTACAGATCGGACTCGATTATCCGGAATTTGAGAGTCGATTATTCGAAGTATTTTATTTTTGAATTCCGGAAATTTTGAATAATTTGTATAATAATTCTATGTTGAATAGCTAACATGGGTATCAAATGAAAGGGCTTGAATAGTAGGATGCAGTTATTTATGAAAAATGCAAATCCAAGATGGCGTCCACTACAAAGTGGCGGATTACATATTTTCTCAGAACTCCATCAATATGGGTATCAAATGAAAGGGCTTGACTAGTAGAACACAGTTATTTATGAAAAATGCAAATCCAAGATGGCGGCCACTACAAAATGGCGGATTACATATTTTCTCAGAACCCCATCCCCATGTTATATCCTACACTATTTTCAATTTTTCTATATTTCAATTCAACCGACTGCTTACATATCTCTGGAATCTCAGAAAAATGATTGGTTCTATAGTTATGAAACGCGGTGTATTCCGAACACTAATTTTAATGAAAATTACTGCATGAAATATCATTTTATTTTATCCATTTATTGTAGATTCTTACAATTTCTAGCACTTAACATGAAAACAACAAACTAAATAGTTGAAAAAACTACAAAAACTGAAAGATTAACGATACTTGTTTTTTTACAGAATTTTCTAACGCAAACATTTTATCATTTGTTTTGAATGTTACTTTTTTGCAAATGCTTAATATTAAAAATCATAGGCTGTATCGAGGCTGCTCACGAGTCCGCTTTTTCGTTACCTGGAATGGAGCAATGGGCAAGGACCCAGGCTAATGTAATCCTATAAAATTTTTCCACTAGTCTGTCCAATAGCTGTCTTATTCTAATAAGAAAGGTTGCAATCCTTGAGGACGGAACTTTACATGATGAATCTTGACGCTGGATTCAATTGAAGAAGTTCTTAGAATTTATCAATTACCAATGGATTCATAATCTTACAGTGAATGACATATCTGTACGATAGTTCTATAAATCGAGGAGACAGAGGAAGTACTCCAGCCAGAACCTAAAGACTCATCGTATGGGTCGATTGCATGCAACCTAAAGCAATACGCAAGCAACGGTAATGTATCCGCTCCATCTTTAGAATATGAGTCTTAGCTGCCGTGCCGTATATGAGTCTTAGCAAAAACAACCGTACTGAAGGACCGATAATATCGTTGTTCTGCACAAACTTATGAGGTCTCCAGGATTGTGAATAACCCTTACGGTATTTTAAACCATGAAGCTACAGAATAAAAAATACCAATAAACGACGAGCATTTTGGAGGAAAACAGGGAAAGGGGTAAATGCTTGCAACTATCATAAAAGAGGTTGTTGAAAATTATTTCAAGTTAATAAAAAAAACAAGTGGTAGAAGTTCTATTATAAGATTCAAAGCCATCAATGTTTGTAGACAATTTTAAGACACCTGTGTGTGTATGGAAGGTTGCAGTACACTGAGTTCTTTTTTACGCGATCGATGCGTGCGCGCAGAAAAATTGCATAAAAAGTAGCGTAAATTCGAGCAATTTGCGTAAAAAAATCGCGTAAGTTCGATAGAACCGCGCGATTTCGAGAGAATCGCGTGAAGAAAAAATCGCGGATGGTACTAAAGAACTAGTTCGCCTTCTCACAAGTTTCTGCGACTTTAAAAGAAGCAGCTTTTTCCATCAGTAATAAAAAAACAATGCAAATTTGAAATGCCAAGACATGTATCAACGTATCAGGTTGGGGAAATAGTAATTCATTATTTTTAGATAAAATTCAAAACTTTTCTGAACGTTTCTCGACAATTACTAGGCTCAAACGGTCCAGTAAACAGTACACAGATCTGAAAAAAATTTAGAAAAAAAAATGAAAAAATGAAAAAAATTGGAAATTATTTTTTTTATCCCATTTATTTATTTATTAGGCTCATTAGTATGTTAGCTGTAACAGAGCCGTGTACATGTACATATGTTTATGTTTCTATAAACTGTAAATTACATAGTAATTAGTAGTAGCCATTTAGGCGTTAGGTTTTCTGTTCCATTATATTATGGTAAATTACACAGTAGTAGCCATTTCGGCGTAAGGGTATTCTTTCTGTTCTTCCATTGTTCAGCAGACCGGACAGCGGAGACAGTTGATATTGATCATTGTTGGGTTATTTATAGAACAGCAGCCCGATGTTTCTTGCAGATCAGAGCAGTTGTATGGATGAATCGATCTAATTTCGACCGTAGATTGATTTCCATCGCTGATGATGTTTGAGTGGACGTAGTTATTCTATAACAACACAAAGATGGTCAATTGAGGGTCCTGAGTTTGAACTCACGACCGATCGCTTAGTAAGCGAACGCGTAACCAAGTGGCTACGAAGACCCCCAATTGGAAATTATAAATTAAAACAAAAACTAAAATTGCACGTATTTCACTGTTACAGTATCCGCACCATAAACACCATGCACAATTTCAGTGGTTTGGCTTGCATTTTCGCCTTTATAAAAAAAAGTGTAAAGTGTGCTGAATTTCCTTTTTGTTGGCTTCCATTGTTAACATCCTGTAACTCAGAACTGCATGGAACAAACAAAACAAAAACAGCAAAATAATTTTTTGTAGTGTCTAATGTCACCTTCATCACAACGAGTCTAAACTTGAAATTTTACGATCGATATTAAGCAAGATATCGATCACTACAGCCAGCCACTGAGAAAATAATGGATTTCCTTTTCCCCAATCTTATATCACTGCTAGGACATGATTAGCTATGAATTTACTTATGTTTGTAGGGTTCTGGCTACCATTCAATGTTTTTCTTGATACCGGTATTGAAACCACTGAACGAAAGAGCGAAATAACGGTTGAAAAAACAAGTGAACGGTTAGCGCCTGAGGCATTCATCATGCTTTACTCATCTCTACATGCTTTCTCTTGACGAACAAGGCCAGTCGATTCATATTAAGAATTTGCCGATAGCAAGCACTTATCAGAATAAAAAAGGAGGATTGGATGATGGCGTCGCTTTATTATCCTCAAAGTTTCAACGACAACCTAGTTTAAATGTTGATAGAGATTTCTTTAGCAAGATTATTGTCTAATCATATTGTGTTCAATGCAAGTGTAAGAAATCGAAAGAATTATGCAATTCAATTTCAATATCGTAAACGATCGAAGGAAGGACAGAAGGAAAACATGATTCGGTTAGAGCGAACCGTGTGTACGATCCAAAAATAACAATCTCACCTATCGGTAGCCAATGCAATAGAATAACGGAACGGAAAGGGACCAAATAGATCGCACACATTTCTTATCGTGCTAAGTTCGTTGCCCTTAGAATGCAGTTATGAGTCAAAAATAATGAATCACAGATAAGCGATAGGTAAAGGACTTATTTGCAAAGGAGTAAGAACGTTTATAGTTTTCTCTTTCTTTCACACATTAGATTTGAAATTAGGCTAGAATTAGGATAGGATAAAAATTGTATAAAAACCCAAGGTTCTCTGAATTCAGCAAGTAGTCTTTGGAATCGTGTCGTACGATTAAGTCCGAAACTTCCTATTGAATCGACTGACAAGAGTTCTTCAGATTCAAGTTTTCCAATGTCCGCAACAATAGTTGTATAATTTGCGCTCGGATTCTGTGAGGATCTTGTACCGTTGATCCTCCCGCTTAGTTGATATTTAATATTAGGCTGTCAAAAAAATCCTGCGGTATTTCCGCGAGGTGTCGTTGTAAGCGCGTAGTTCTAGTTGTATTCATTGTATCGAGTCATACTATAGCTTGTTGGAAAGGTGTTTTTGCGATAATATAGTTATAATATAGTCCTTGACAGTGTTTTGTTTGGTTAAGTCGTTCGTGAGTTATAGTGTCGCAAATATGGAGCAAAATAAAGAGAAAATCCGACATATTTTACAGTACTACTATGACAAAGGCAAAAATGCATCTCAAGCTGCCAATAAAATTTGTGCAGTTTATGGACCCGATACAGTTTCCATTTCCACCGCACAACGATGGTTTCAACGTTTTCGTTCTGTCTTAGAGTTCGTCGAAGATGCGACTCGCTCCGGAAGGCCTGTCGTCGAAAATTGCGACAAAATCGCTGAATTAGCCGAGAAAGACCGGCATAGTAGCAGCCGTAGCATCGACCAAGAGCTGGGGATAAGTCATCAAACCGTTATTAACCATTTGAAGAAGCTTGGATTCACAAAGAAACTCGATGTATGGGTGCCACACACGTTGACGCAAAAAAACATCTTTGACCGTATCGACGCATGTGAGTCGCTGCTGAATCGCAACAAAATCGACCCGTTTCTGAAGCGGATGGTGACTGGCGATGAAAAGTGGGTCACTTACGACAACGTAAAGCGCAAACGGTCGTGGTCGAAGCCCGCTGAAGCGGCTCAGACGGTGGTCAAGCCCTCATTAACGGCCAGGAAGGTTCTGCTGTGTGTTTTGTGGGATTGTCAAGGAATAATCTATTATGAGTTGCTTCCCTATGGCCAAACGCTCAATTCGGACCTGTACTGCCAACAACTGGACCGCTTGAAGGTAGCACTCATGAAGAAGAGGCCATCTTTGATAAACAGAGGCCGCATTGTCTTCCATCAGGACAACGCCAGGCCACACACTTCTTTGGTGACGCGCCAGAAGCACCGGGAGCTCGGATGGGAGGTTCTTTTGCATCCGCCGTATAGTCCGGACCTTGCACCAAGTGACTACCACCTGTTTTTGTCCATGGCGAATGAGCTAGGTAGTCAGAAGTTAGCCACAAAAGAGGCCTGTGAAAATTGGCTATCCGAGTTTTTTGCCAAAAAGGAAGCGAGCTTCTATAACAGGGGTATTATGAAGTTGTCATCTCGTTGGGAACAAGTCATCGAACAAAACGGCGCATATTTGACTTAAAACAGATGATTGTAACTAATTTTATGAACAAATGCAAATTCAAAAAAAATACCGCAGGACTTTTTTGACAGCCTAATATGTTGCTCTATGTAGTAGAATAACAGGTTTTCCGCAAATGGTGAAAAAACCTTGAACTAAAATAATATCTGGGTATAATTTTATTTTATAATTATGAGTTTTAGAAGGGATTCCAGAAAAAATATAAAAAATTGATTAGGTAAGGTTCAGTGCTACGTGTTTTATGCATTCAAGTAACAACAAGCAATAACTTTCATTCAAATTTTAGAGATTGAAAATTCTCTTGGGCCCACTAACCTGACAGAGAGTAAATTTCCTCACAAACATAGATTTTAACACAAGATGTCGCACAGCATCCTAGACACCACGAATGATAGTGTCCCTGCCCTATCACAGTAATGATGGAGCGAGATCAGAAAATCCGGATATGCATCATTATTGTCCGTCATTTCAATTTTGTCAACCTTACACGATCATTTTTATTGTCATTCTGATGAAGTAATGTCATTATTATTTATCGTGTACGGGACCCTTAAGGACGAGATAAAACGATTCGAGCACCCATGGATCGTTTGTGCACCACTTTTACTTTCTATGATTACGGGCATTGTCAGAGACGAGGTACAGTGCGTGACGACGCACTTTTTGAGTCGGTTGAATCATTAGTTCAGTTTTCTTCATAAATTATTGATTTACTTCTAAAATATGTGTGAATTTCGTCGAAAATAAAATAGAAATTGGAAAATGGAATGGATTAATCCAAATTCTACATCCAAAAGTTGTAATCGAGGAGTTTGAAAAAAGATCGAAATTTGGTATCACATTGCATAATAGTCCAGGAGATGTATTTTATTGGAAATTAGACAAAACTATTTCATTGGAAATCTAGACAAAAACTGTCTTCGACAAAGTTGTTACATATGATAGAGCGCTCATTATCATGTTATCAAAAATAGGGTGACCAAAATTGTCGATGAAATAAAAAAACTAACTTTCTTATCTTTATAGATAGAGGTAATCATAGTTCGACAATATTGTTGTCCCAGTTATTTGAAAAATCTTAGAAGAACAAAGTTTTTTCTATCTCTTGAAATAACCGATATAGCGCCTTTTTTATAAATTACGTTGGGGTCACCCTGAAAAAACGGTTTTTTTTGTATTTCAAATTCTAAATGAGGGCATTAGAATGCAAGGGGTGTAAGTGACTTGATCGATTTCTCTTCATCAACTTTTTCTTTAGTTAGTAACTCAACTGCAAAAAAGTTCCAATTTGAGTTCGCTATAGAATCCGATAGATGATGTTCTGACCTATCTTCCACATTGTCAAATATAACTGGGAGTGTATTTGCAGCTAAGTTATGACCAGAAGAGAGAGTCGATGTAGAGAAATCGATCAAATCACTTACACCTCTTTCATTCTAAGCCCCTCAAATACAAATTGTCTTCGGAAGACTTTGAGAACTTACTAATACAAACATTTTGGGGTACCTCTCACGCTCAAGGTCACGAGTTCAATTCTCACTCCCGACATTCTTCCAAAAATGGAAGTAAAAGTGAGGAACCAGCCAGAAGTGTTGAAAGTCACTATAATACAGAAAAAAAAACACTTTGTGATGCAGAACTTGTGAATATCTCAACTTCACTCAAAGTTATTGATATTTTACCCCAGAAAAAACGAAAAACTCATGATTTCAATTTAAATTTACTCAAACACAGAAAATAACATAGTGTTGAAAATCACATATTATATACACCCAGTTTTTTTTTACGCGGGAGATACGTACCTCGTAAAACAAAACGCGTAAAAAAACTGCGTTAATTGGAAAATCCGCGTAAAAAAAACCATGTCAGCTAATGATAGATATCAAATTGGACTATCCTTACGTTACTCGCTTCCGAAAACCCGTAGTTTTTTCTGTAATTTCGTTGGTTACTGGTAGCTTTTGTTCGGGTTTCCTCACGCATGAGGACATCTCGCAAAGTGACGCAAGCGCCAAAATTGACATTTTCCTTTTTATGTTATAAATCGATAAAGAATACCAAATCCTTTCAAACGACTGCGAAGTTTTATAAAAATGTGGAAATGACCCCGTAAAAGCTTGAAAACGGAATGGCGTAAGCGCCATTTCCACAGTGATGTGGCGAAAGCGCCACTTCCCTTATAATGTGACGTAATTTGGAATTTGATGCGATATGATTTTTTATCCGTCCTGATGGCATAGAATGAACGAGAAGGGACAACAAATTTCAAATAACAACATCAATCAAGGGAAAGCATCTAGACGATGTTCACTTACCTCACTTGCTCAATGTCTTTTTCGGATGAATTGAAGCTGAGAGTTGACCGAAGGGTAATGTCTAAAATCTCCATCGAAACGCATCTTATAACAAAACTCAGAACATCCTCGCGTAAACTGTATTTGCTTTACATCGGATAATTTCGGACGGAATTATCTTATTCAACACGGATGTTTTCAATTGCATTTTGGATTGGAATAGAAGATGCTGTCCATAGTTGTTACAATCGGGCTCTCAACTACGTTGGCCCGCTCGACACACGCTACAAAGACGGAACATGTGTAGAACTCTTCTCTCTGATTCTACCTCATGCTCCACTCAACGGTGTTGTAGAAAATATTTGGAAACAGATTCTCCCATACTTTGATGGATGAACGCCAATCGGCTGTGGAAACAGCGATTAAAATTTGCTGTTTTCACAACAAACTGGCGTTGGTAACATAGCTTAAATAAAACTGCATTTTTTCAAAAATCGAGCAGATGGCAATGTTTTTCCATCAATTGTACACAATTTGTACAGAGCAGATTTTCGTAATGTACGCGTGTGCTGATTATACATGCAATTTTGCCAAAAGTCTCGTACTGAAAATTTCTCCCTCTGGCGCTTGCGTCACTTGGCAAGATTACGGCAGATCTACTGTTGCTAGAAGATTCCCTTTTGATTTGTACACTCTACTGCCGATGCACGTGCAGTACCACTGTTGGACCATCCAGAGCTAAGTAAACAGGGAAATCCATTCACGAATAGCTGCCCGTAAAACCCCCGCACCGTTGTACAGCCCGCTAAGCTACCCGTTACCTAACACCTAAAATCCACGTAAGAATCGTGATAAGGTCCGGCACTAATTTCCTTCATAAGCGCTAAGCTCCATTTCAAAGAATAATTACCGTAATATGCTCTGAGGGAACATAAGAGAAAAATGTCAGCTGAGAGGGAAATGTGATATTGCACTGGTCCTTTTTTACGCGGGTACCGCGTAAAAAAAAACCGCGTTAATTGGAACATCCGCGTTTATTGGAAAATCCGCGTAAAAAAAACTCGTAAAAAACCGCGCAAAAAAAATCGCGTAAAAACCTGGGTGTAGAGTGAAATTTGTTCCTTCAGATTCCGTCAACAAACATTTTTTGTGTTTGCCTCAGAAAGAATGACAAACAAATGAAAAGAAAGTTTTTTTCTGAGGAAAAATATCAATAACTTTAGAAAAAAATAGAAAAAAAAACTTTGTTTTACAAAGATGTCTTAAATAACTGGGACAACTACATTGTCGAACAATGTCTAACTCTATCTATAAAGATAAGAAAGTTAGATTTTTTATTCCATCGACAATTTTGATCACCCTATTTTTGATAACATAAAAATGAGCGCTCTATCATATGTAACAACTTTGTCGAAGACAGTTTTTGTCTAGAGAATAACTGTCGAGCTCTAAATGCTAATTTCCACTTAAATACATCTCCTGGACAATTGTGCATTGTGACTAGTAATGAGCCTCGAGACTTAGAATATGGTCCTAAAATATCCCATTAGAGAAATCAAAAGGTAAGGTTGGTTCACTGGACAATTCGAATTCGGACTTCAGAGCATTTCATGCATTTCGCCGAACGAATTGAACTCTGTTGATTAGACATTAAACATTATATGAGTTTTCACTGCTTTAACAAAAATCATTTGATAGCAAATAGTAGAGTTGATTATTCAAGAAAAAAAAAATGATTAATGAAAAAATATAGTAGAGTGTTATAAATGTTATATAAGCGGGTGTCTTTAAACTGTTACCTATCTTAATGTTTCATCTATCTAATGTTTCGTTTTTTCTCTCATGTTTCCAGTGAAGAGCTACTGCTGCCAACTGTGCCGGGATCGAAAGCCAGCTCGGCAAAACCTAATCACGGATTGAGGGACATCGTGCCACTGACTGTGTGGCCGCTGTTTGCGTGTTTAGTGTGCTCTGTTTGCGTCGTAAAAAAGCTGCGAATAGTTGCGCCGCGTGTGACCCACTGAGTAGCGGAGGTGTTCCGCGCAAAACATTCGACGCTTAAACTACAGTAAATCTTTACGCCGAAAGCAACAAGTTGCAATAAGAACAATATGAAAACATCATTTCGGCACCTTTTATTTCTGCTTCCCGTCAGTAGTGGCAGTGGTACTTACGGAGGTTACCGTCGTTGCCGTTTAGTGTACATTTACAACAAGTGATTTATTTTCCGTCGACGAGAGGAAATAATTTGTCCGATAAGTCCGTGTGTGTGTTCAGTGATTGGTGCTATGGTGGTACGGTTTATCAACCACTCAACGATGAAGGGCCACGTGGTCCTGGTGTTGTTAGTGTTACTATTTTTCCACTGTTGCGTCCGGAATGTGCACGGGCTGAGACCGACACTGCAAACCACCAGCCAGACAAAAATGATGCTGAAGGAAAGTTTGCTGATGCCCTCGTCGGATCCGGAAAAAGAGGCCAAGGAGATGTACGAGAAGGCTCTTCAGCAGTATGGCATCGTTGGCCGGACGCTGAAAGAAATTTGTAAACCCTGGCAGGCCATGGGGTGCCAGTGTGTGGGATCGTCCGAAGAGGTAGCGCTCACCTGCCGGGGAATCGGTCTTGAAATGGTTCCGATGAAATTACCCTCAGAGCTGGTTAAACTGTAAGTAATAGGATATATCATTCAAATTAATGCACGAATTCACAATCTCTGGAGAATGAATTTTAAAATGACTATATCTCGGTTGTTTTAGCGAATTTTGACTCTCCTGGTAGAGTATATAAAGCCCTAAAATGCATTAATCTCATAATAACTTCTAGTTTGTAGAATGATTAGGAAAATAGATTTAATATTATACTAGTAAAAAAAGCAATTCAGCTTCAGAAACTGCTTAATAAAACTAAGTAATCTTCCCCGTGGAATGCAACAAGTGCATCAAAATAAGTATATTTCTGGAAGAGATATGACTATTCGACGAATTTCATGCCAACTCGTCTTAGGAGATGACAGCACCATCTCAGATAGCAGTGAAACGCTGTGGGTGTAAAGACATTGGAAGAGAAAACATATTTGAAATGGAAAAGGTAATTTTCTTTTATAATTTTTACTTTCTGAGAGTGTTCATTCAACACATTTCTATATTTGCTTCAAACCCAACGGAACATGATGCTATATGCCTCAATTCGAATTTCAATTGGACAATAACTATGTAGCTTTTTTCTCGAGCTGGAACATACCATGGATTTTATTAGTGAAATTTTTTATCCCATTTGTTTATTTTAGTTCAGTTTTACTTTAGTTTTGAAGTCTGTAGTTTCATAAGTAGTTTCAAGTTATCCATACATCGGAAGATGGGCAGTTTTACAGGGAAAATGTTTTTCTAACAACAACTTTTTCATGTTTTCTTGGAAAAAAAATACAACTAATATCAATTTTGTTTAAAGTAAAAATAATGAAATTGTGTATTCGGCAAAGTTTTAGATATTATTAAAATATGAACTTTTGTAGAAGACGTTAACTTCCTATCTTTCAAAGTTCTTGGAATATAAGGTATTTTTGTATGAAGATTCCAGAAAAAATAATGTTTCACCCGACGAATTTCATGTCAACTCGGCTTAGAAGTTGACATACTTGAAATATTCAAACAAGAATAAGACTACTTTTAAAAAGAGCCTACATTTTTTTCTTGATTTTTTACAAAAAATATAACCCAAAAACTACAATACCTGCAAAATTCGGGTCAAAGGATGAAATGTAGAAAATTATTTAAATTTTCATTAAAAAATAACAATTTTTTTGGGACAAAAAAAGTATTTTAAAAATTAATATACTTTTTTTCTCAAAAACGTGTTTTTTTTAAAATTCGCAAAAAAAATATATGAATAGCCCTTACAAGTTTTAACAAGTCGTCGGAAGATGAGCACTTTTACAGGGAAAAAGTTTTTCTGTCAACAACTTTTTCATGTTTTGTTTGAAAAAATTACAATTACTAAATTTGTTTAAAGTCAAGATAGCAATATAGTGTATTCGACAAAGTTTTAAATTTTATTAAAATATATTACGTTACGTTACGAATGTTAGTAATTTTTCAAAGAAAAACATGAAAAAGTTGTTGTTAGAACAAAACTTTCCCTGTAAAAGTGCACATCTTTCAATGTATAGACGACTTGTTCTAAAGCCTATTCATATAATTTTTTTGAGAATTAAAAAAAATTAGAAAAATGAATTTTAATTTTTAAAATATTTTTTTTTCAAAAAATTTTTAAAAAATTTCCGTTGTTTCTGGTATATTTCACATTTCATTCAAACGCTCAATTCGGACCTGTACTGCCAACAACTGGACCGCTTGAAGGTAGCACTCATGAAGAAGAGGCCATCTTTGATAAACAGAGGCCGCATTGTCTTTCATCAGAACAACGCCAGGCCACACACTTCTTTGGTGACGTGCCAGAAGCTCCGGGAGCTCGGATGGGAGGTTCTTTTGCATCCGTAGTATAGTCCGGACCTTGCACCAAGTGACTACCACCTGTTTTTGTCCATGGCGAACGAGCTAGGTAGTCAGAAGTTAGCCACAAAAGAGGCCTGTGAAAATTGGCTATCCGAGTTTTTTTGCCAATAAGGAAGCGAGCTTCTATAACAGGGGTATTATGAAGTTGTCATCTCGTTGGGAACAAGTCATCGAACAAAACGGCGCATATTTGACTTAAAACAGATGATTGTAACTAATTTTATGAACAATGCAAATTAAAAAAAAATACCGCAGGACTTTTTTGACAGCCTAATATATTATACAAATGCTGTACCAGTATGGGATAATAGCACATTTTCTGTTACTTTAATTTAATGTAATAAATCAGGATGCCACAGTGCTTAAAACTAATTTCGGGAGTGCTAGTCAAGCTTTCTCATTCGACACTTATTCTGCCATTTGGTAACGGCCGCCATATTGGATTTTCAAGATCATGGAATACTCAGTTTTATAATGACAGCAGAGATAAAGGTTTGTTCCAAATTTCAGATTAATCGGTCAACAGGAAGGAGGTTAAACCTATATATACAAAAATGGATTACTGTCTGTCTGTCTGATTCTTATGGACTCGGAAACTACTGAACCGATCAACATGAAAATTGGTATGTAGACGTTTTTGGGGCCGAGGGAGGTTTTAGTGATAGTTTGAGACCCCTCCCTCCTCTCTAAGGTGGGGCTGTCATACAAATTAAACACGAATTTCTGCATTACTCGAGACTTAATCAAGCAAATGAAACCAAATTAGGCATATTGGGGTTTTAGTATGCAATAAATGTTTCTATGGTGGTTAGACTCTCCATTCCCTCTCTAAGAGGGGGCTGCCATACAAATGAAACTCAAATTTCTGCATTACTCTAGAATTAATCAAGCAAATGGAACCAAATTTTGCATGTAGGGATTTTAGGGTGCTATAAATGATTCTATGGTGGTTGGATACTCCTCCCCTTCTTTCAGGTGGGGCTTCCATACAAATGAAACACAAATTTCTGCATAACTCGAGAATTAATCAAGCAAATGAAACGAAATTTGGCATATGAAGGTTTTAGGGTGCAATAAATGATTCTATGGTGGTTAGACTCTCCACTCCCCTCTATAAGGGGGGTGGGGCGGTGCTGCCATACAAATGAAATACAAATTTCTGCAATACTCGAGAATTAATCAAGCAAATGAAACCAAAATTGGCATGTGGAGGTTTTAGGGTTCTTCTTCTTCAATGGCACTAACGTTCCTAGAGGAACTTCGCCGTCTCAACGTAGTATTACTTGCGTCATTTTTATTAGTACTTAGTTGAGATTTCTATGCCAAATAACACGCCTTGAATGCATTCTGAGTGGCAAGCTCTAGAATACGCGTGATCACAGTGCAAGTCGGAGGAAATTTCTTTGACGAAAAATTTCCCCGACCAGAACGGGAATCGAACCCGAACACCCGGCATGTTAGTTATGACGCTAGGTTTTAGGGTGCAATAATTGTTTTCACGGTGGTTAGACACTCCACCCCCCTCTCTAAGGGTGAGTTGCCATACAAATGAAAGACAAATTTCTGCATAATCCCAAAACTAATCAAGCAAATGGACCAAAAATTTGGCATGTGAAGGGGGGCTGCCACACAAACGAAACACAAACTTCTGCATAACTCGAGATCTAATCAAGCACAATTTGTGATGTGAGTTTGACATGACCATTGAAAATTTTCGGAAAACTCTGTAGCAAAAAGGGAAAATTCGGAAAATCAAATTCCCATATGTTCTACAACTACATAGTGACAAGTGCTGTTAGTCCATTTGATGTTTGCGCTAGCGAAATTGATCTTTGTTCGAAACTGGAAATGGATTTTAATGTGATAAAACGCACTCCTATATCTTCTTCTATCTATAACAATAAGAAAGTATCGCCGAATGTGTTGATAAGAGCGTAACTCGAGGAAGGAATTGTCCGGTTTAGGGCTGTCTTTATTCTATCATATTTTCTGTATAAAACATTTATTCCATGTAACGGAGAAACATTTTATTTGCAAGTGGTTGAAAAATCTTGAACGAGAATTGTGTCTGAAAATAATCTGATATTATAATGATGAGTTTTGGTAGAAATATTAAGAATTTTATCGTAAAAGGTAAATTCAACGGTGTCGATTAGAAGATGAATCAATGAACAGTTCTGCGATTAGACCCATGAACTTGCTCATGGTAAGAAAACGGGAATGTTTGAAGGTATTGTTAACACAAAACAAATTTTGGGTGGGACGAAGTTTACCGGGTCAGCTAGTGGATAAATAAATATAACTCCAAGTCTATTCAATATATTTTTAGGTAATAAGTAGTGAATGGTTTGAGTTTCAAAATTTATCTATTGCATGAAATATTGAAATTAAAACTGCTAGGAATCGCAAAAAAGGAATCACTCCATTGATGTTCGTATGTTTTACTGAAATCAATTGATATTCCAATATTAAATTTAGTGGAATTTTCAATTTTAAATATTAACCATGTTCATTAGTCAGAGATGAACCAGCCTTCGGCTGAAAATCTGAAGAAACAAAAAAAAACTGTATTAGTATTGCAAATGGCATAAATTGTGTATGCAAATTACGATGCTGAATTTATGCATTATATCGAATGCCTTGTGCCAATTCGTTTCGAATTCCAGCGTGTATATTTCAAATTCATATCAAATGTGATCCACGCATTTATTCCCTAGCAGTTCTGGATTCAAGGCTGGGTATAACCCACCAACTATCTCCCGATCACCGAAACGGAGATGTTCCAAACTTTTAATCTATTGCACCAGAAGTATTCCAGTTTTGCGAGCGAAAGAATGCACCCTCACACTTTGTACGCCACATCGAACGCCATTTGCAAACAGTTTCTCTAAAGCTCATAAAGACTTGCTGGCGTCACAGTAGCATAGTTCGGTAGCGTTGGACCTTCCGCCCTCTCTCTTCGCTGGCCGTGGTGCCATGAGCCGAGGAAGAAAGTGGAACGGAGCAGCAGAGATTGAAGCCATCCGGTTGGTGTGTTTATTCCTGCGTTTCCGTCGCCCCGAAGGTTAAAGTACTGCACCGAACCCTGATGCCAGGAAGCCAGGAAGCAAGTGTCCGGGGCTTTGATTAGTGCGAAACGCCTCAGCGCAAATCGAAAAACTATAAAACTTTCATATTAGTTTGCTGGTCGCGATTAGTTTCTAAACCGAAAATAAAGCCATCCACCCTAATGCAGCGTGAATTGAACGCTGGAAAAGAACTATCCAGCACTCTCTGGTGTGTCGGATAGATGCCATCAGAAGAAAATTAACCTATTTTTCCATCGGGTGCTTGCAGTGCGCTCACTACTTGGTCCAGAGCAAGGACACTGCAGCCTCTTAGCATGGAAGCATGGTGCTTCCTTTTTGCGCGTCTTGGATCTGTGCTTTAAATCTACTGATTGTTGGAGAATGGCCGTAAAGTGAAGTTTCATTTAGCGTGGGAAGATTCAGCGACGTGAATTGATTACGGGATTGGGCTAGGGATAGAATTTACTTTACGGGGGAGGGCTTATCAGAAGGATGGCCGGGGGAGTTATTGAATTTATTTCCGGATGAGGATGCATTTCCCGGAACATTCAGTCATCAACATCGTCGCTGCACTTGTGGAAGGTTCTTACCATTTTATTGAGCTATTGGTTAATAGTATAAGTTTTGTTAAATGAATTCGGGACCGACAAAAAAAAATCAATTGCATACAACACAAACCATTCCAATATGTCTGGACATATTCGAAAGTTGTTTTGTCTCCGGTGAAATGAGATTCCATTAGTCATCCATACGAGCAGTAAACGTTTAACTGCGCTTGTTGAATTTCAACCCAACTGAATACAAATTGCACATTTCACAATCGCACAGATGACACTGAGATCACAGGAGAAGATAAAATTCTCAGATCCTCCCACGCCGTCTGGTCCGATGTGTTCATCCATATTTCAATAACAGACAACAAACGACGTTCGATGCGATCGGCAGATATTTATACACCAAGGCAATAAGTGGAACAATAACCTACCGGTTGCCGGTTGATGCTGCCGTTCACGCTAGGATGTGTGACTCCTTGAGCAGTTGTAGCCTTCCTCTTTTCATTGTTCAAACTAAGGTAGAACGTTATTCGACAGATGAGCACAATAAATAAATGATTATGAGCCATAAAAGTCGAAATCGATGCCACTTAGGGTGATCAGATATAGAACGTATTTCTCCTCTCAATCGATAACATCATCATATCATATAAAAAAAAAATATTCGAACCACGTCGATTCAGAAAAAAAGTGTTTATTGAACACATTAATATATAAATTACACCAATTTCTTTTGGATGCTGCCTGTAGCATCGACTTTTTGCCACATGATTTCAGTTTCGTATGTATTCTTGGAAAATATGCGTTTTTTCCATATCATGGGTTTAAGGGATGCGAAAAAATTTAGCGACCGATTAAATTCAAACCGGTAAAACAATAACAGAAAAATATTATAAAAACATTTTGGTCCAGCTGGATGAGGAAATACGTGACAATATATATGGGAATGGTACCGTTTAAAATGCGCAAATACGAAATTTTTCCTCAATATTCAAGTTTTGATTCGTGATCACCAAATTTTTAGGGTGTAAAAAGACACAATTAAAGTTAGTTTTGGCATCATTCATTTAATTTATTTCGCCTTTAATATCCGAATGCGCGAACCTTGGTCTCAACCCCAGTCATCAGGTTCAACACGACCCCAGAATCAACTGTTTTTTTTGCATATTAACTTATGATTTCTTCATTTCTTCATCACTTTAGGTCGTTTTAGAAGGTGCTCCTTTATAATGGCCCAGTATTTTTCTACTGGGCGCAGTTTCGGAGCGTTTGGGGTGTTCATATCTTTCGGCACAAAATCGACTTATACCATTCTAACACATCCTTGTTGTATTGGCATGGTACCAAATCCGGCCAGAAGATCGTCGTACCGTCGTGAGCCTTCAGGAGAGGTAGAAGCCGCTTTTGGAGACACTCTTGGTCGTACAACTTCCGAGCACGGCTTTTTGAGACCGTATTCTGTTTCTCTTCACGGTTTGAGGACTGCTGAATTTTAAACGTACGTAGTCCACCTCGAGTTTTGGTATTCTGCACGAAAGCTGGTCACGAAAGTCTTGCTCACTTCAAGGAGGCGATCTGGCGTAGTGGTAACATCCGTACCTTTCACGCTCAAGGTCACGAGTTCAATTCTCACTCTCGACATTCTTCCAAAAATGGAAGTAAAAAGTGACGAACCAGCCAAATGAGTTGAAAATCATCAATCAGAACCTAGAGCACTTTGAGTGTGTGCGGATTTTAAACGGTACACCCTTTAGTGTTGTAAAGGCGGAATTGATTGAATAAAAAACCAACTTGCAAGCGTTCACTTGCTGGCTCCCTCCGATTTTTACCTTTTGCCAACGCTCAAAAAATCTAACTTTGAGTGAAAATGGGAATAAGCTGAGATTTACTGAAGCAGAATTTTGTTAACTTTGAAAAATGTTTATTTATTATGTACATCAATGACATGCGACGAGTTTTACGATTTTGTGACATCAATCTTTTTGCAGATGATACTGTGTTATTCATTGCAGCTAATGATTTGAATCAGGTCGTGCTACATTTGAATGGAGATTTACATTCTTCAAGGAGATGGTTGAAGTATAAGCAGCTAAAATTGAACATAAGTAAAACTAAATATATGTAATTGATGATGAGACTATTGATCGCGTTCGGGATATTAAATATCTTGGCGTGATTATTGATGACAAACTCAAGTTCAACACTCACATTGACAATGTCATCAAGAAAATTGCCAAAAAGTATGGAATCTTATGTCGATTTAAGGAGGCGATCTGGCGTAGTGGTAACATCCATGCCTCTCACGCTAAAGGTCACGAGTTCAATTCTCACTCCCGACATTCTTCCAAAAATGGAAGTAAAAAGTGACGAACCAGCCAAATGAGTTGAAAATCACTATAATACAGACAAAAAAAAAATATGTCGATTGAAAAACGATTTGACCATTCACAGCAAAACACTACTGTACAAATCAATCATCTCTCCTCATTTAGACTTTTGTTCTTCCATTCTATTTTTAGCCAATGACACACAAATATCGAGGTTACAGCGCTTGCAGAATAAAATAATGCGATTGATTCTTAAATGTGATAGGTTCACTTCCTCATCTTTGATGCTGAACGTTCTGCAATGGTTATCCGTGAAGCAAAGAATTGTTCATTTAACTATGGTGTTCATTTTCAAAGTAGTTAACGGTTTGCTGCCTCGATATTTGAGTGATCGAGTTGAAAGAGGAAGTGATTTTCATAGATATAACACTAGAAACGCGAATGAATTGAGAACACCCAATTTCTTGACATGTGCTTCACAAAATTCGCACAGGAAAGGAATAAATGTTTTCAACTCGATGCCAAGACATATTAAATGCGCTACAACACTTACAGAATTCAAGAGGCACTGTATTTCACACATTAGAGCTGTATTTTTTAAGAGCTGAGTTAATGTTTTTTTTTTAATTTTTGACGAAGAATAGTAACTGACGAAGTTTTTTACGAACGGATAATTTTGTGTACACAGTTTATTGCAGATTTTATTTATACATTTTTGTTCAATGAATACTTTACCTGACGAAGTTTTTTAACGGATTATACAGTGTAGAATTTGTTTCTTTTTTATTATTATTTTTTTTAATTTGTATTTATCAGTATTATGTCTGTCATGATCTTGGTGATGATGGACTATTTTAATTTTTATTTTGTTGTTTCCTTTTGTATTAGTTTAAAAAAAAATTAAAGTAGTCTACAAAAGTTTGAGCCTCGTCCGCGTCACACAGATATAAAGGATATAAAATAAAAGTTTTTGTGAGAGCCTGTCTAGGATTTTTTCGTAAAGGAAAATTTTCGCCAATTCGTTCACGTCAAACAAATGGGTTTACATATACCCTCGAAAAGTCAAAATCTCAGCACGATTGATTAAAAAATTTACGAGTTATCGATCACGCCAATTTGACATAGAGTTGAGAAAAAAATATTCGTAAATTTAGGACTTAAAAATTCAATAACTGTGGTACCTTTTCAATGAGTCAGCAATTCAGCATCGTAAAATAATATTCCTTTGGTATCGTCTCAGTACTTATTTTTCTTCAAAAGTTATCCTTGACATGGTCGATCATGTCAATGGATATGTATTTTACTCCTTAGAGATCTTCACAATTTATTGGGACCACTCTTCCCTTATTTGGTTGATCAAAACAATAATATTAATCAATATTTTTTGAGATTAGAAATAATAAAAGCACTTAGAGACCACTGACATGTAACAAACTCAAAATTTGCAAAATTACCTAATTTTACTGACTATGAAGATCCCTTATTCAGATACCAGTAACTTCCTCATGATTGCTCGGCGGGAAACTGAAAATCACTTAAACATGTTCCAACATCGGAGATATTTATTCTGAGGACGAATCAACCAACTGTATAAAGCATCCTTCTCAAACAGATAACCTCTTTTTAAAAAATATAATGACGGTCCCATATCTGATCCCTGCAGAGGTTTGTATATTCTTTAATTCAGATTAAATTGAGAGAAAAATCGTTCTATCAAAAGTTGGAGTTATGCTTAAAACAGAAACAATGAAAGGAAAAATCTTGTAATAAGTTTAGGTTGGTTTGGGATCAACCTTTTTGGACATGTTGAAAGAAGGTATTTCTGACTTTTTGTTAAATTCATGAATCACATCAACTGGTAAGAAAAAGTCTTAAAATAAAAATAAATCTTCCCAGTATTGAAGTTCCTGAAGGATAACTCAAAAAAGTGTTCTCGCGCAGAATAAAAATTTTTTTTTTCCTAGGACGATCCCTTTAAAAACCACTCCTCCTAACCTCTCGAAACCTACCACCAAAGCTTTGTCTACCCCGTCTGTAGTCTCGTATTAAAGGTTAATCAAGATAATTCGTCTGGCTACGGTCCAGTACTTCTTTTTCGGACCTAAATCTAATTAAAAAGGCCCTTCGTGTTATTCAAATCATGAAAAATCTGGCAAGATATTCATCCGTGACTAAAATTTTTAAGGTTAGACCGAACAACCTTCGAGTTGTTGTTACTAACCGAAAGCACGCAGAGTTAATTATTGCCGATCAACCTTTCTCGTTGGAGTATCGTGTCTACATTCCTTCTCGTGTCGTAGAACGTGAGAGCATGAAAACAGAAGCGTATCTAACCTGCAAATCATAAATAATGGAGTTGACAAGTTCAAAAAGCTCCCTTCGATGGTTATCAATACTCTGGACTGTTGAAAACTCGGAACAGTTTTCCTTGCCACATAGGTAGAAGCAATTGTGATACCGGATTTCAGATGGAATAATCTCTCGTTCGCTCTCCTTTTGTGTAACAATTACACTCTTGGATCAGATATTGATAACTCAAGGTCAAGTTTTCTTTTTTATGCGATTTGCTCGAAATTACGCGATTCTTTTTGCGCGCACGCATCAATCGCTCAAAAATTTGTAAGGGGTTGTGTCTAGGATACGACCGCATTTTCATTGTAGAACTACGGAATTATATTATTCAATCCGCTTGTTTATTACTTCGGATGTTATGGTAGTTAGGGTAGATGTTATTGGTAGTGAGAAACAGCACCAATATCGATTAGCAAATCATGATGTGCTGCAAAACAGGTGGCATAATGCAACAGAAAATCGTCTTTCATGTAAAAATTTTCTTTTTGGAGTTGGCCGGTATTGCAACTAGGCGACACAATTTTGAAAAATCATAACTCACGAACAAAAAATAACGCCTCTCTGATTTTTGGATATGTTATGTAAAAAATCAGCTTTCAAGAAAAAATATAGCGCCCTTGGTCCCGAGACCATGAAAACTATAAAACCAAATATGAAAACTATGAAAAACAAATATAATCAATAACCACGAAAACAAAATCCAAATCTCTTGAAAGGATAGCTAATATGCTTTAATTTGATATGTTGACCATCTTAATTGGTTCAGTGGTTCAATAGTTATGAATTGTTGAAAAAAAAAAGAATTTTTGGAAAAAAGGGGGAAAAAATTGAATTTTCGAACCACCCCAAAGTGGAAATGGGCACCTCATTGAAAAAATGAAAAAAAACGGGTCGAATATTTTGCTATAAGGAATAAACCTGCCAATTACCATGAAAATCTGAAAACCACTATATCGGCTACACATATATTTTTATTTTCTTATTTTGTAACAGTCAGTCCCAGTCAGTCAGCGCTTCTCTCCCAAAAAGCTCTACGTCAGCTCCTAGAGACCGACGCGGGGCTCAACCTGTTAAATTGCAGAAGTTCCTTTCTCCTCGCCCCTTGCCCGTACAATGAACGCTCCATTTGATGCGCTTGTATCACGTATATGTTAGTGAATGTGAACGAAATTGCAATATCTTCCATTTACTCAATTCTTGTATGCGTATATGACTGAAATCAGCATTAGAAATTTTTATTGTGCTGGCTAGCTCGCTCGCAACTGTGGTTTCATTCCATCCCATTCCATTCCATGGTTGGTATTTAACTTCTTCAGTTCATTCGCTTCTAGCCCTGAGAAGGGCCCTTGTGGAAAGAAACACTTCTGAATACTCCTCCTTCACTTGTCCTTAAAAGACAATCCGTTCCCGCTCGACGCTCACCGGCAACGATGTTTCTCCGATGACCACCAAACTAGAAGTGAGCAAATTATTATACGTGTATTCTGTTTTATTGTGTTCCACACTTTGATACAGTGTGTTTCTTCTTCTTCTTCTTCTTCGAGACAGGCTTGTGTAGTGAATGTGATGCAACATGAAGGGCTCAAAATGAAAGAGGTGTAAGTGACATAATTGATTTCTCTACATCGACTCTTTCTTTTCACATCTTCCTTACAATTTTTTTTTAATTTTTCACTCTGTAAAACTTTCACCCTACGAAATTGAAAATGAAGCATGTAACGATTCATTAAGAGATTTCAAACGCATATTACGCAAAATCGTTATTGCGATATATGTTATGCTGTATGCCATTAGACAGGAAATTATAATTTTTTTTTGCTCAAAACATGAACAGTGAATATAGTAAAAAAAGATAACAATTTGACAATTATAATGGAGATGTTATTTGGATTTTACTAGCCACTCGTCAATTTACTACAACAACTACACAAACTTCCCAAGAGAGCACTCATAGCCATAGGTTATTTAATATACATCACCTGGCTATTTATAGCTATTACAACTTATTACAACTCTCTACAAACAATGTGCCGGACAACGTGGCAACATATGAGAAAATGCTATTTTTATCCATACTATATTTCTGTAGTTATAGATTTATTAGACCTTGGTTTATATCTAATCTATTCAGACTTGTGTTCAAAAATGTGCTTATAAAAGATGTCTTCTTGTCCTCGTCTGCATAATTAATAACACATTTGATTTTTTATATCGATGTCGAGTGTCGTGTCCATGTTAAAATGTGATTTTTGATTCTGCCTCATCCTACCCGTTTAAAAGATATAAATTAATATAAGTAACTGTTTTTCCAGTACCTCTATTTGATGTACAAAACAGTGTAAATTACAGATTTCTGAAAATAGGAAAAAAAACTCATTGCAAATAACAAGCTACAAACAATCACAGTCCTACGTTAAGCTCCAGTCTGTGCCACCCTAGGCCGATCTACTTTTTGGTTAAAATACACAACAATTGTAGAAAAGTGTGTTAAATTTCTATTCAACAGATGACGTGTCTGCCATTCAATTTTTGGAGAATATTTCATGCAAATGATGGCTGCTACGACATTTGAGGTGTTCCAAGCCATAGTTAGAGGCTTACAACTTGAATGTTCATTCGTACGTGAGATGTTTCGTAACCCTTCAACAAGTAGCATACAGGTGTCAAATCACACAATCTAGGCGGCCAATTTATTCAAGAGTGCATGTTTATGGTTCAAGACGGTTCTTAATTGGTCAATTGGTTGCAAGCTGTGTATCAGGTACTGCCATCTTGAGGAAAAAATAACAGATCGACCACATCCAATACTTGTATTTAAACGAAAAAATCTGTAATCATCGATTGATATTGTTTGTTGATATATCCATGCAATTAGAAATAGTCTTCCACATTTGTCACAGAACGCAAATTTAGATAATAGAATTCAATTGTTTTAGACGTCACACAGGTGTAAGTCTTTTCATGATGAAAATACAATACAAACTGACCATATTTAATATTTTAACAAATACCTTCGATGGGGGTGAGAATGGGTCAAAAACGGAAAAAAAATCATGAATTATTTAACAATAACACATATAATTATTATACATTGGAAGTAGTAGTAGTAGGTTCACAGCTTTCGAAAATATTCGCAATATTTGTCAATCTCAGCCATTCTCACCCCCATCGACGGTATCATAAGTCACATGTAAGCTATCAAAAACAATAGTTAGAAAAACGAATCTCCAAAAAATTAGGAAGGGTTATATCTGTGGTATAACCGCAAGGTTGACGTAGGACTACCGTTGGTTTAGTGATCATTTATTTGAAGTTGCATCTGAATAAATTATCTATGAATGGATGAATGATCAGTCTACATAAATGTTGCGCTCGGTCTTCATTCCTCACAAACACCACTTCCCGTTCGAGAAATTGTTGAGTAAACATCGTTTGTCGACGAGTGTTGCGCAAGAATGAATTGTCTTTCTTAAGATTTATTGTACCCTATTTATTTATAAATTTGAAAATAACCGATCATGAGACTTTGGTTATCAATGTTGTAGATCATGTCGTTGATAACAACGATTTCGTGAAATTAAAGTGCTGTAGGAAATACTCGAAATGTGCTATTTCGAATCTTGTGGTGAGATTTTCCACTCGAGGCCGATAATTTAAACGTATCAGCAGCTGTTCTAACTATTACCTTGAAAACGTGTACAAAGCAGCTAGTTACGCAAAAGTATGTATCTTTGAAAAACTGGAACAGTTGGTACAATTTAGATCTTTTGCGCCTTAAACGTGAAAGAGACAAATGGTACAACAAGTTTCGTAGTACTAGTAATGAAAATCATTGGAAAATGTACACGATCGCGCGCGATAAATGTTCACAATCGATTAGGAAAACTCGTTGTGAATATATTCAGAGGAAAATTGATCAGCATCAAAACGACAACAAAGAGTTATGGAAAATTTTGAAAACTTTATTGAGACCTAGTAACAGCAAACCGCGGTCAATAACCTTCAATGGCACTTTTGAACAATCTGAACAGGCGATAGCAGCTAAGTCTAACAATTATTTTGTCGATAGTGTTTCATTGATCAATCAATCTATTAAATTGGTCGATGAACCTGATGAGATAAAACAGCCGGTTAATAGTAATTGTAGTTTTGAAAGTTTTCACCCTATTACATTAAACTAGGACTATTTGCTTTTTTTTAGGAAAGACGGCTGGAGTAGATAATGTTAATGCTAGAGTTATTCAAAATTGCTTTCATGTTATTGATTACATCTTGCTGGACCTCATTAATAAATCGTTGCTAACTGGGCATGTGCCTCTAGCGTGGAAAGAATCCGTAATAGTTCCTATTCAAAAGGTTGCTGGAACGATTAAAGCCGAAGAGTTTCGTCCCATCAACATATTGCACACATTAGAGGAAATATTGGAACTAGTTGTTAAAGGCCAGCTGTTAGAATATTTAAATATGTCTTGGAGTACCTCAGGGAAGTGTATTAGGGCCCATTTTATTTATTATGTACATCAATGACATGCGACGAGTTTTACGATTTTGTGACATCAATCTTTTTGCAGATGATACTGTGTTATTCATTGCAGCTAATGATTTGAATCAGGTCGTGCTACATTTGAATGGAGATTTACATTCTTTAAGTAGATGGTTGAAGTATAAGCAGCTAAAATTGAACATAAGTAAAACTAAATATATGTAATTGATGATGAGACTATTGATCGCGTTCGGGATATTAAATATCTTGGCGTGATTATTGATGACAAACTCAAGTTCAACACTCACATTGACAATGTCATCAAGAAAATTGCCAAAAAGTATGGAATCTTATGTCGATTGAAGGAGGCGATCTGGCGTAGTGGTAACATCCATGCCTCTCACGCTAAAGGTCACGAGTTCAATTCTCACTCCCGACATTACTCCAAAAATGGAAGTAAAAAGTGACGAACCAGCCAAATGAGTTGAAAATCACTATAATACAGACAAAAAAAAAATATGTCGATTGAAAAACGATTTGACCATTCACAGCAAAACACTACTGTACAAATCAATCATCTCTCCTCATTTAGACTTTTGTTCTTCCATTCTATTTTTAGCCAATGACACACAAATATCGAGGTTACAGCGCTTGCAGAATAAAATAATGCGATTGATTCTTAAATGTAATAGGTTCACTTCCTCATCTTTGATGCTGGACGTTCTGCAATGGTTATCCGTGAAGCAAAGAATTGTTCATTTAACTATGGTGTTCATTTTCAAAGTAGTTAACGGTTTGCTGCCTCGATATTTGAGTGATCGAGTTGAAAGAGGAAGTGATTTTCATAGATATAACACTAGAAACGCGAATGAATTGAGAACACCCAATTTCTTGACATGTGCTTCACAAAATTCGCACAGGAAAGGAATAAATGTTTTCAACTCGATGCCAAGACATATTAAATGCGCTACAACACTTACAGAATTCAAGAGGCACTGTATTTCACACATTAGAGCTGTATTTTTTAAGAGCTGAGTTAATGTTTTTTTTTTAATTTTTGACGAAGAATAGTAACTGACGAAGTTTTTTACGAACGGATAATTTTGTGTACACAGTTTATTGCAGATTTTATTTATACATTTTTGTTCAATGAATACTTTACCTGACGAAGTTTTTTAACGGATTATACAGTGTAGAATTTGTTTCTTTTTTATTATTATTTTTTTTAATTTGTATTTATCAGTATTATGTCTGTCATGATCTTGGTGATGATGGACTATTTTAATTTTTATTTTGTTGTTTCCTTTTGTATTAGTTTAAAAAAAATAAAAGTAGTCTACAAAAGTTTGAGCCTCGTCCGCGTCACACAGATATAAAGGATATAAAATATAAGTTTTTGTGAGAGCCTGTCTAGGATTTTTTCGTAAAGGAAAATTTCTCGACTTCTCTGGATGGGGATACTCATTGTCTATCCAAAACTAGGCTGGCGGTTGGTCTTGTGCTCTAGTGGACCAATTGGCTGCAAGGGCCTTGTCGGGACCGTATCGGCTCTGTGGAGGACAAGACTGAGTATTGGCTTCTCTTTTGATAATGCAATAAACATTATTCTTTTGAATTTATATCTGTAGATAAAATCAGTTGTTTTTTTTTTGTTAAACTGATTTCAAAGCTGAGAAAAAAAAAATATCTTCTAGATAACTCGTCTTGCTCAAACCTCTGTAGGGGAAGGTGGCGGGACCATCATCATTCATTTACCCCTAACAAGTTTCCGAAATCTTACGTTGGCCGCCAGTCTTCAGAATGCAACGCGGTACCGATGTGTAACAAGTTTTTTGTACTCAGTTGAGCTTTCACTCCTTGTATACACATGCGTTCAACACATATCAAATGTTTTGTTGTCAGTACAGTTTTTGCACCGAGTTTTGCGCGTAATTCTGTACCTGTTTATACCGCGCTTGAATCTGGTTTGCTTTTTCTGTTGAGTTATTTTTCTTCACACAAGCGCAAACGGTTGGTATGGAGGCAGGTAGTTGTTTTTATGCTTTGCTTAGAACTTCGCTCGTTCTCAAAATTCACGACACAAAGCGGGCGCTAGAATTTTATTTGTCTGTATAAAATGAGGGGCGCATCACATAAATGAGAAGCGATGTTTAGTATTTGAATTCTGCGCTGTATTCATTCGGCGCCCTCTTGTTTAAGAATTTGGTACACTCCGTACCAAGAGTGAACACGAGTTTGTTGTGATCGTGCGCTGATGAAAATCGTACTCAAGCGCAACGCAGCGTATGTTTTCTGAGGACTATTGACCGCTCTTGATCGAAAAAAAAAACAAAACAATATGTATTTAATCGCAGTATTATATTATAAACTATCTGACCCGACAAACTTCGACTCGCCCAAAATTTGTTGTTTGTTATTAATACCTTCAAAAATTCACGTTTTCTTACTAAGCGCAAGTTCATGAGTCCGCAGAACTGTTAATTGATTGATATTCTAATCGATCCCGTTGAATTTACCTTTTACTAAAAAAATTCCTAGTACCTCTACCAAAACTCATCATTATAATATCAAATTATTTTCAGACAAAATTCTCGTACAAGATTTTTCAACCACTTGCAAATAACATTTTTCTCCGTTACATGGAATAAATGTTTGATACAGAAAATATGATAGCATAAAGACAGACCCCTTCCCTCCTCTTTCTTTAGAGAGGGGGGAAGAGTGTCTATTCACCATAGAAACGTTTCGTGCCCCCTAAAATCTTCACATGCTAAATATGGTTCCATTTGCTTGATTAGTTTTCGAGTCATGCAGAAATTTGTCTTTAATTTGTATGGCAGCTCCCCCTCCGAGAGGGGGTGTAGTATCTAACCACCGTGAAAACATTTATTGCACCCTGAAACCTCCATATACCTAATTTGGTTTCATTTACTTGATTAGTTCTTGAGTGATACAAAAATTCGTGTTCCATTTGCATGGCAGACCGGCTACCGGCAGTTTCCGGCTACTATCCAATGGTTTTCGATAGTTTTTGCTTTGCTACAGCTGCACTGGCAGTAGCAGAAGCTTTCTTTTTGTTGCAGTAGTAACTTACAGTTCTCCGGCAGTATCAGTGGCAGATTATTTGCCAGCAGCGATGACATCGTTTCGGTTTCTCCTTGGCGGCTGTCTTCTCGCTCGACCCTCGATACCCGCCGGCAATCGATGCGGACGCGATTGTCACCGAACGAAAAGAATTGTGTATGTTTGTGTGGCGGCTGTCTGCAACGCCCAGTCTTTATCCCTTTAATCCTTTCACTACGATAGTGTACTCCGTCGAAGTGCTACCGCTGATCGGAGGTCTGCGTCGAAAAGTATGCATATCGCGCTGGTGTGATCGATGTGCAGTATCACCCTGATGTCGTCTATAAATGACACTCGTACACACAGGTCGTCCCGCGGATGTCACCTATAGATGACGCTCGTAGCGAAAGGGTTGAGCGGAAGCCTTTTTCGATGCCGAAGTTTTCGTTGGCCTCCTAGTGGTATCACTTCTTCCCGGTAGATTTTTTTTGATATTAGGGGGAAGCTTGAACGAACACGACACATAGGTGCACACACAGGCTCTTGGTGACACCGTTTATCTGCTCTTTCTCGATGGATGAAGTAAGCTTCGCTTGTGGCAGCGATAAATTAAGCTATACAATTATAACTGAGTGAATCCCGAGCTGGCACCTGCTTATATACAGATTTTTGTGATTTCAATAACTTGCTTTCAAAGCATTTTTTAGCTATTGAAATAAGTTTTTGGTAACAAGCAATATGAAGCGTAGGCATTTTTTCTTTCGAACGAACTGATTATCATACCATTTCGTTCAGTTGGTTAGAGGGTTTTAATGGTCAAAATCGGTTTAACGCTCTCGCTTTCAAAACATTGGAATTACACACCAGTATAAAAACGAAAGACGCAGTCCTACATCACAATAGTTGTATAGTTAGAACTTTAGAACTTCATGAGATTAATGAGGGGTTGAATGGTACCACTTGGCACGAAACCACTGAAAGAAGCTGCCAATGAATATCTGTCTTCACGTGTGAATTGTAATCTCTTTGCCAAGAGTGAGCGGCAAAGAAGTTCAGTGAAATACAGCATCAGAGTGCATCAGAGTTCGCAACCATTGCTAATTGTTCATAATTCAGAAAATCATTCGCGCAAAACATTTGACGATAATTTTACACTGAAAAAACAAAATTAATATATACACACCACAAGCAGTGAATGATGCTGTGCACTCAAAGTGCATTTTCCTATACATACGTCTCTCAAATACTCTCGATGAGCACGAGTCAAAAGTCATCCACCGATTCGACCCAAATGACACCCACAGCACCCGACAATGGTTCTCCCGTTCGGTTCAACGGCGTGCAACTGAAAAGTGGTTGAGTGCAAACGGGATTATAAAAAATTCACAGTAAATTAATAAGAGTGATGCTTATTTTTCGCATCCTACTACCACCTCCCTGTGGTCCCGTGTTCCTCTCTCTTTCATTTACACCACGACGCCAAAAGTAGACATTTACAATATATTTATTTTTATGGTGCACTTGGCGTGATCATTATGATCATAAAATGATATTTATAATATAGGGAGTGCGGCCAGTAGGTAAATTGTCGCCCACAATCCGTGAGAGTTTCATCGTGCAGTTGCCGAATACTCGGCGGATGCTGCGCGTATTGTAGAGGGAATTTCGTTGTTCACCGTGTATGTTTCCGAAAACATCCTGTCTCATCGATAGAGCAGTACAGCGATTTTAAATGGAATCTATAGCTTCGCCGTTTTTGTTGGCAGGCTCAAAATTGGAGTGTTTTGCTTGCTTACTTGCTCACTCACCATATCCAAAACCAGGTTTATGTGCAGCGAGCTCTCCCCGCCCCATCTTCATCAGTTTCCTAAGAGCCACACAATGCAAACCAACATTGCGGTGCGAAGGAATCCCACCTCGGAACGATTACACAAATACGACCCTTGCGAAGTAACTTAAGACTGCAATTTATTAGTTGTTCTTCCTCACAGAAATTATCCGGCTGAGATGAAACAGACATCGGCGAAGTATTAATTAAAGCGTCAGTTTATCTGATGGGCGGCGGAAAACGATCAGTTTAATTAACATCGATCCTTAGCATTGACACACAAAAAGTTAACCGATATTGAAAATATACTGTCGGTTGTAAAACGCTTCCATACATTTCGTAGGGGCAAACTTCGGGTCGGCATCGTTCAAACAGCGGCCAATAAAAATTCACTTTTAACGATTTCGACAATCAGCGCTAGAGTAACTTGTGAAAGCAATGACCGAAAATAGCTTATGAGCGGAGCTTCGTGTGTAATTTCATCAACAATTTACCGCAATTTGCTGAACAACTTTCGAACTGTTTCCGAAGGGTTCACCAGGCAGGCAGTCGTACTCTTTATATGCGAATGTCATAATTCATGATTTTCCATCTTTCTTACACTTCCGCATTGGAAAGAGCGACATCCGGAAGCAAAAGTTGCAGCATAGATAATGTAATGTAAAGCAAGAATTATGACCCCGGCAGATTGTGTCCACTGGGGAAAAGGATAGATCCGATTCTCTGGTGTTTCAGGCAAAATGGGAAAGCCACTAGCCGGTAATGGTGTTTACGATGCTAATGATGGTGAACGTTGGCGTAATGCAGCTCTTCGGATGTTCCGACTTTATCTCGGTGCGATTTTGGACTGTTGAATAACGAGACTGATGTTGTAAAACATTTTATTTGGATTTGCTACATATTTATATAATGTCACTAGCTCTACAACGCTTCATTCGAATCTTCCATTGTTTGAAAAATAGTGCGAGTTTTCTTCTGGCAGATCTTGGGGACGCATGTGGACGGACTCAAAGCTTATTTCGCTTAATATAGATGTCATTTTAGCAAATAGGGTCACAAGATCCAAGATTGAGTTTCAAATGTCAATGATATTTTAATTTTCAGTACAAATATTTTTGCAAACTCCTTATTGTTGGAGTGTGACCCTGTTCTGTTACGCTCACAGCCGTCACCCGACAGCTGTCAACAAACCGGATGTGATTGAAGAGAAATGTCCTCGTGATTATCAACTATCCATAGAGCCGATTGAGAACGTGGTATACAATTGTACTATTAACTTTCTATACGTGAAATACATGTTTATTCGTTTGTCACGTTACGTCCTCGCTTTACCCTCATATCGTAACAAAGTGGCAACGAGGTTGTAAGAAAAGTCGTGCCGGTAATTTTCCGTTTTCGTGAAAACAGGTTGAAGAACGCCCCGTCGTGTTCCCCCCACGTGTTTCCCATGCCGTTACCACAACTACCGGTGCCACCAGGCAGCAACATGGATCAACTGTTCGAGGAGACGATCTTGCAGCCAACCAACAGATCAGATTGCAGACAGTTGGCGGATCAGATTGCAAATATTTAAGGGAATGTCCAGAACACCAACCAGAATAAGCTAGTGTTAGATTCCTTGGAGAGTAATATTACCGAGTTTGCTTACGATCTGGAGAAAGACTGCTCGTTCGATTCATGGTTCAGCAGGTATGCGGATCTATTTGAGAAAGACGCTTCCAAACTGGACGACGGCGCGAAGGTACGGCTATTGCTTCGCAAGCTCAACCCGGCAGCACACGAAAGGTACACTTAATTCATTCTTCCCAAGCTCTCGAAGAAATTCACCTTCGAGGAGACGATTGCCAAATTAAAAACCATTTTCGGCAGTCCGGTTTCCACGTTTCATCGCCGGTACAAGTGTCTCCGAACGGCGAATAAAGATTTCATAACCTATTACTGTCGAGTCAATCGAGCTTGTGTGGATTTCAAGCTGCAGGAGCTAAAAGAGGACCAGTTTAAGGCACTAGTTTATGTGTGCGGGTTGAAATCACCCAAGGATGCGGACATCCGGATGCGACTGCTGTCAAAAATCAACGACACACAGGACATCACGCTGGAGAAGATAGTGGAGGAGTGCAAAAGTATGATTAATTTGAAGAAAGACACTTCGCTGATCGGACGTCAGGTTGCCTCCACTGCTACGACTGTTGCTACTCAAGCTGTTCGATCCAGTTCTCCCCACCGTAACCAGCACAAGAAGAAGTTTGGTGGTAACAAATTCGACACACCGAAGACACCGTGTTGGTCCTGCGGCGGAATGCATTTTTCCAGCGAATGCAGCTTTAAGACACACAAGTGCCGTGATTGTGGTCGTACCAGCCATAAAGAGAGGTACTGTTCCTGTTTTACCTGTACTGTTCCTGTATGAGGTACTGTTCCTGTTTACTAGGTACTGTTCCTGTTTGTTCCTCCTGACCGAATACGAGAACGCGAACTTTTTGAGATCCACTCCCAGTCGGTCTTCTCTGTTCTGGAAGTCGCTAAAGCAACCGATGAAGTTATTGTGATGGGCGACTTTAATCTTCCTGGGATCTCGTGAAAGAAATCTCACGACGGATTCCTTTATCCGGATTTGGGTCACTCGGTTATCCACCCCAACGCTTCTTTTCTGTTGGACAACTACAGCTTAACCACTCTCTCGCAAATCAACCACGTTTCCAACCAGAATGATCGTAGTCTGGATCTCTGCTTCGTGAGTGCGCAGGATACAGCCCCAATCTTATGTGAGGCTCCTGCTCCTCTTGTGAAACTAACCCCTCATCATCCACCCCTGATGGCCACCGTTGGCACAAAGCTGTTAGAGAATTTCGATATTTCAGTCGCAGCCGTTTTCAACGACTTCCGCAATTCCGACCATCATGGTATCACCCAGATGCTATCTAGCTACAATTGGAGCGACATATTAGACACCGATAACGTCGAGTCCGCTGCTCTAACATTTTCCAACGTTCTCACATATATTATCGATAGATATGTGCCGAAGAAGAAGTGCCCCATTGCATCCCGTAAACCATGGCAACCCGGTGTACTGCGAAGACTAAAATCCATAAAGAAGGCCGCATTGAGAAAGTTCACTAGACATCGCACACAAACACTTGAAAGTCACTATGCGAGAATCAACCAGGAATATAAACGTATTGCAAAGCAATCTTTCCAGCATTACCAGCGAGGAATACAAAGAAAACTTAAATCGCGTCCCAAACAGTTCTGGAATTGTGTGAACGAGCAGCGCCATGAAGCGGGTCTGCCATCGTCTATGACGTTCAACGGAAGCGTGGCATTTACCCAGCAGGATATCTGCAACCTATTTTCAGAAAAATTCGCCAGTGTTTTCACCGATGAACAATTGAGCATTAGTACTGATCAACATGGATTCACGACAGGTCGTTCTACTACCACAACTGTTCTGTGCCTAACTTCTTACATTACCGACAATATGTCAAAGCATGCTCAAACGGAAGCCATCTATACTGATTTGACAGCAGGCTTCGACAAATTGAACCACCATATAGCTATCGCGAAACTGGGCAGACTCGGGATCAACGGCAACCTTCTGCAATGGTTCCAATCATACCTCACTGGCAGTCGACTAGCCGTCGTTATTGGTGATTGCCAATCTTCTCTTTTTACTGCTATTTACGTCCGGCATACCACAAGGTAGCCATCTGGGCCCGTTAATTTTCCTGATTTACTTCAATGACGTAAATCTGGTAATTGCAGTACCACGACTATCATATGCAGACGATTTGAAAATATACCTCCAGATCTGCTCAATAGAAGACTGTCGCTTCCTTCAACGACAGCTGGATGCTTTTGCTGATTGGTGCACTCTTAACCGAATGGATGTAAACCCCGTCAAATGTTCTGTTATCTCGCTTGCGCGTACGAGACAGACCATATTATACAAATATGCCTTGTTCGACACGGTTGTCGAGCGCGTTAGCGAAGTCAAGGATCTGGGAGTTATTTTGGACACGCAACTCTCATTCAAACAGCACATCTCGTTCATGGTTAACAAAGCGTCCAGAACTCTGGGGTTCATTTTCAGGATTGCCAAAAACTTCACGGACATCTACTGCCTTAAATCCATCTACTGCTCTTTAACTCGTTCCATTTTAGAGTATGGTTCAGCAGTTTGGACTCCTCATTACAACAACGGTGTCGAAAGAGTGGAATCAGTTCAAAGACGGTTCGTGCGATATGCACTTCGTAGATTGCCATGGACAGACCCCTTCCGATTACCGAGCTACAAGAGTCGTTGTCAGCTGATCAACTTGGAATCTTTGTCGGTTCGTAGAGACACAGCAAGAGCTTTGCTGATCGCTGATGCTTTGCAAGGACGCATAGACTGTGCCGTTCTCTTGGAAAAAATAAATATCAACGTTCGACCTCGAGCTCTCCGAAATAATTCGATGTTACGACTGCCTGTACTACGCACGAATTATAGCATGTTCGGTGGATTTAGTGGTTTGCAACGACTCTTTAATAGAGGCTGTTTGACTTTAAGGCTGTCGACTTTAATCTATCCCGAATGCTTCTTCGTCAAAGATTCAGTTCTTTTTTTAATGATTAAAATTGCCATGTGATAATTGGTTTATGTTATGACTTTGTGACGACTTTTATGTAATGCAATATTCGTATTTAGAAGTAAGCTACATCATTAGGGCCTTAAAGCCCGTTGATGAATTAACGAATAAATAAAATAAATAAAATAAATAAAAAGATCTAATGGATGAGTTTGGGCTCTGGGATGTACAGTTTTCGTCATTCTGCAAGCTGGTTGGTAGCCAACAACCAGACCAGCTGGTTCTTGAGTTAAAGGCCGAATTCCCCAATGTGTTCACCAATCGCAAGGGACTCTGCACTAAAACACAAGTGCATTTCAACCTCAAGTCAGACGCTCAGCCGGAGTCCAAGCCCAAACGGCCAGTTTCATACAACATGGAGGCCGGTTGAGGACGAGCTGAAGCGGCTCGAAGATTTAGACATCATTAGACCAGTGACCAACGCAGACTGGGCAGCTCCCATCGTAGTGGTCCGCTAGCCAGATCGGTCAGTGCGCATTCGTGCGGATTTTTCTGCTGGGTTAAATAGCGCACTTGAAGCGAACAGCTATCATTTTCCACTCCCGGAAGACATATTCAAACGAATGGCGAACTGTACGATGTTTAGTCACATTGATTTTTCAGATGCTTATCTGCAAGTAGAGATTATTGACGAGGAAAGCAGAAAGTTCGCTACCATTAACACCCACAAGGGGCTATGCCGTTTCAACAGACCTTGGACACCGAAGGCATCCGTACTTGTACTTGGTACACCGAAGGCATCCGTCCGGACCCGGATGAGGTGAAGGCAATCGTCAATATGCCTCCCCCTCATGACGTTTCCACACTTTGATCCTACTTGGGTGCGATAAATTATTATGGAAAGTACATCCGAGAAATGCGTACCTTACGTCAACCGCTGGATGAGTTGCTTAAAGAAGGTACCAGCTACCAGTGGTCCAATGTCTGTCAACGTTCTTTTGACCGATTCAAGGAGATTCTCCAGTCTCCGCTTATGCTGACGCACTATAATCCTCGACTTTAAATAGGTGTATCAGTAGATGCATCGAATGTTGGCATTCGTGCTCGCATTGCACATCGTTTTCCCGACGGATCACAAAAGGCAATCTATCACGCATCCCGAAGTCTGACGCCAGCGGATCCCGCTACAGCCAGGTCGAGAAGGAAGCCCTGGGTCTGGTATACGCCGCCACAAAATTTCACACAATGGGAGACAGTTTGTTCTACAGACCAACCATAAACCACTCCTAGCGATTTTTGGGTCAAAGTGTGGGATTCCTCCGTACACAGCCAACCGCCTTCAAAGATGGACCCTCACTATGCTTCTGTATGACTTCCACATCGAATATATTTCCACGGATCACTTCGGGCATGCAGACATCCTTTCTCGTCTAATCAACTCACACATCAGGTCAGACGAGGACTACATAATCGGGTCGTTGGAAGTCGTAAGTGTCATCTGCAATATTGTCTGCCACTCCATCGAATATCTTCCCGTCTCTTACAAAACGATAGCGCACGATACCTTTGAGGATCAGACTCTGCAGAAGGTCGTGGAGTTTGTGCAAAAGGGTTGGCCATTTGAAGCTAAGTCTCTCTCCGGAACACCGGAGGTCCAGCAGTTCTGCGCTCTTCGAGATTCGCTGTACGGTCCTGGTGTACAGTGATCGGATCGTAGTCTCGAAGAAATTGCAGCAGAAGGTACTCCAGCAAATGCACAGAGGGCACTCAGGCATCGATCGGATGCGGCCCGAAATTTTGTTTATTGGCCAAACATCGATGATCAAATCACCGTGCTAGTTCGTGCTTGTCAGGAGTGTGCCTAGGTCGCAAAAGCAGACACGGGAGTGGTCGTGGCCCCTCCCGACTCTATGCGCTGAGCGCTCTATCATATGTAACAACTTTGTCGAAGACATTTTTTGTCTAGAGAATAACTGTTGAGCTCTAAATGCTAATTTCCACATAAATGCATCTCCTGGACACTGTGCATTGTAAGCATTCTACATGCTCATAGTATTCTTGAAACGTAGTCGAGGTGAAAGCTGCTCTACGATCGAAAAGAAACCTAACGGGGTTTCCTAAACAAGCTTTTTGTGCCTCAAGTTTCTGAAGAGCCTCTAAGGCCATTGTTGATTTCACTGAGTAGATCCAGTTGAACTTGGTGAATGCATCTACAATAGTAACTAGGTTTCGATAGTTTTTCTTGGATGCGTTGATAGAGGAAAATCATTTTTCGTTATATGATGAAGCAGACCCTCCTTTTATCAAGGCTTCCGCGCAGTGCTGCCAACTATAATTTTCAAAAATCAGGAAGATATTAAACAAAACCAAGAAGAAATCAGGATTGCTTATTGCCCTAAGTATTCGGTTTTTTGTGAATGTGAATTCCATGTGAAACCGATATGGTGGTTCTCAGATTTTCGTTGAAAAGTGGCAGATTTGTTCTTTATCGCAAAATATTAGACCTGCATTTTTTCACTTTTTTCATTAGGGTGCTAATTTCCATTTTAGGCTGGTCCGATAAATCATTTTTTTCGCAATTTTCCAAACATGATTTTTTTTTGAAAATTCATAACTTTTGAATTACTGGATCGATTTGGATGATCGACATATGAAATTAAAGACAATTAATATTTTTTAGAAAAATTTCACACTTGCAAAAAGTTGGATTTTGTTTTCGTTTTTGTTTTCGTTAAATCGTTTTTATTTTATTTGATTTTAGATGTTTTCATGGCTTTGGACTAGAGGATGAAGGCTGAGGTTTTTTTTCATAACATATCTAAAAATTAGAAATGTGATTTTGTCGTTTTTAAGTTATGATTTTTCAAATTCAGTTGATGGTTCGAAAAATCATTTTTTTTTTCCAAAAATGACTTTTTTCATAAATTCATAACTTTTGATTGTAAAATATCCTCAGGTTTCTAGAAAATATATAAAAAGTATAGCGTCCTTTAGTCCAAAGTCATGAAAATAAAATAAAATCAATAATTTCACAAACAAAATACGAATTTCTGCATTATTTTAAGAGAATTAATCAAGCAAACAAAATCAAATCAGGCATGTGGAGGTTTTAGGGTGCAATAAATGTTACTATGATTATTAGACTCTCCACCCCCCTCTCTAAGGGGGGGCTGCCATAAAAATGAAACACAAATTTCTAAATAACTCGAGAACTAATCAAGCAAATGGAACAAAATTAGGCATATGGAGGTTTTAGGGTACAATAAATGTTTCTATGGTGGTTAAACACTCCACCCCCTCTCAAGGGGGGGCAGCCATACAAACGAAACAGAAATTACAGGGGGCACACAAACACAAACTTCTGCATAACTCGAGAACAAATCAAGCACAGTTTGGGATGTGAGGGTGTTTGAGAAATGTTTCCATGATTCCATGACACCCCTCCCTCCCTCTTTTCTGAAATGGAGATGGGGTCCCATAAAAATATTACACATATTTCAACCAAAAATATTCCAACCGAACATGACAGTTGAAAATTTTCGGAAAACTCTGAAGGAAAAAGGGAAAATTCGTAAAATTAAATTCCCATATGTTCTGCAATTACATGGTGACAAGTGCTGTTAGTCCATTTGATGATTGCGGTAGCGAAATTGCCCTTTGTTCGAAGCTGGAAATGGATTTTAATGTGATGAAACGCACTCCTATATCTTCTTTTATCTATACCAGTACAAGAATATCGCCGAATGTGTTGATAAGAGCAGAACTCGAGGAAGGAATTATCCGATTTAGGGATGTCTTTATTCTATCATATTTTCTGTATAAAACATTTATTCCATGTAACGGAGAAACATGTTATTTGCAAGTGGTTGAAAAATTTTGAACGAGAATTGTGTCTGAAAATAATCTGATATTATAATGATGAGTTTTGTTAGAAATACTAAGAATTTTATAGTAAAAAGTAAATTCAACGGGGTCGATTAGAAGATCAATCAATGAACAGTTCTGCGATTGGATCCATGAACATGCTCATAGTAAGAAAACGTAGATTTTTGAAGGTTGGGCGGGACGAAGTTTTCCGGGTCAGCTAGTATTTTTTATATTTTTTCTTGAAAGCCCAAATATCCAAAAATCAGAGATGTGTTTGTCTGCATTTTTAAATTATGATTTTTCGAAATTATCTCGTCTTCAGTCTTCGTTCAATATTCCTGTGCGAATTGACTAGATCTATGCGACTAGGATCCTATTTTTTCGCCAGTGTATTTTTTTTCACAAAATTAACCGATGGTCCAAAAAATAATTTTCTCCTTTTTTCCAAAAATGACTTTTTCAAAAATTAACTAACCTTTTCAATGCTGGGCCGATTCATATAAAATAGTAATTTTTGGAAAAATGGCTTTTTGGACCATCGGTTGAATTTGAAAAATCATAACTTAAGAATGCAAAACAAAACACATCTCTGATTTTGGATATGTTATTTAAAAAAAAAACCTCAGCTTCCAAGACAAAAATATTTAAAAATACAGGGTAACTTCGATATAACGTACATTTTACTTTCAAAATTGTACGTTGTATCGAATTGTACGTTATATCGAAGCATAATAAAGAACTCTGAAACATAGCTTATATTACTTTATTGTGTTGCTGTTTGAGTAAGGATTCAATTAGAAGACGAAGCCAAATTTTCTCATGATGTTTCCCTTCGTTCTGTTGATTGAAGTTTGATTCGTTTAGAATCCGGAATCACAAAACAGTTGTATTTCGGGATTGGTTAAAGTTATAATACAAGCTGTAGTTTCAAAATGCAGATAGTTTATTGTTTTTTCAGAAAAAAAAAATATAAAAAAAATATTTTTTTGGACTTTGATAATGTGTACGTTATATCGAGTAACGTTATATCGAGGGTACGTTATATCGAAGTTTCCCTGTATAGCGCCCTTGGTCCCGTAAACTAGAAAAAACAAATACAATATATAATAATAAAAACAAAATCAAATTTTTTCGCAAGCGTATTTTTTTTAGAAGAAGAATAATTTCGATTTGATATATCGATGATCTGAATCGATCAAGTACTTCAAAAGTTATGAATTTTTGAAATAAACCATTTTTGGAAAAAAGTGAAGTAAATTGGTGGAAAGCACTTGAATATTTTTGCATCAAGCGCACATATTGTCGTTAGTTTTTGCGCATAGCCAAATTAGATTGAAATAGTTACCATTAAGCAGGTTTAGTGTTTTGTTTATCAGAAATAATGATGGTGGTGGAACGAACATATAACCTCCTGTGATCATGTGTATGTTAACAGAAAAATGCCGCAGCGATGTTTTTCTACAAAGGAGTTATTTGTAAAATTTTGATGTATTCTAAAGCCATGTTGTTTTTGCCGAAAAATGATTGTTTGAATTTCAGAGTATGTTTAGACTTATTATTGAATCTTTCTTATTCGATCATTCGATTTTTGTGAATTCAAGCATTGTTTCCGGACTCGAAGTAGTGTTAGAAAGCAGCGCATTGCAAGCCGGATGTAAAGAAGGTATTTTTAAATGGTGAGAGCTGTGTTCATTGGTGGGAAACTGATGATGAAAATTGTACTGCAGGGTGGACTCTATTATATACAGTCTCCGATTTCTTTTCACTGTACTATATAATGGAATCCTGTATATAATACTGCCGCATCCATTTGAAATATGAGAAAATTTAATACAGGATACAGTTGTTAAACATCCAAATTAGGAGATTTAAGTAACGTTTTAGAAGTAAAAAACTTTTAAGCTAGTGGTTTTAAGGTGTTGTTTTTTATTTTATCCAAAAAATATTTAATACACTTGAATGTCAACCAAATCAAAGCTCTCTAACCGCTCTACAATTCGTTCTTTGACATTCAACTCCTATCTTTTTTATTTACGCTATAATATCTTTATAAACAATTCCAGATGAATCTTCAACTAGAATCTACCGGAATCACGATGTTTACTTCACTGTACTTATAATAACCATTGGACTTTCTCTTTAACGTTGAAAAATTTCTTTTCCATTTAAATTAGGTATTATTATTTTTTAACTGTATATAATCGAATCATATATAATCGAGTCCGACCTGTATGGATTTATTCTTAAATTTTTTGCCGACTATATTTTTGTAGTACTACGTTAACAATGCGGGTGTGCCTTGGATACCCCATTTCATATTTTTTCTCATAATTTAAAATTACGTTACTAAAATTAATTTACATCTACTTCCGATTTGTTTTGATTCGGCTTTTGATAGTTTCAACCAAAATTTGAGGATTGGCAGCCATCATTGTTTTCTAAAAGAATCTTTAGTATAAAATTTGAGCTTATGTCCATGGATTAAACTAAAAAATTACTATAATTTTGTGGCATGATAACGCTTAAAACACGCTTTTAAATTGATTATCACCCATGGGTTTGAATGAGTTAGACCAAATGCTATCAACCAAATGTTAGACCAAATACAACAACTAGCAACAAAGTTCTGAAGTACTTATAATAACGAGTAATTCTGATAACGTAAACATTTTAATTTAAAACATGATTAATAATTTGGTGATGAATATCCCAATGGAATTGTTCGTATAGTTTAAATATTTATTCGTATCATGTATCATTCGTATCGTATCGTATCATTATGAAAACCGATCTAGTTATATTTCGATTCAAGATTTTATGATCATCTTCGGTCAAATTTTTTTATCAGAATGTTTTGATAGTCCAGAAATAGGCCGACGGTTTGCTTGATTTGGTCACAACTCTCTCGTAGTCTTCAAAAAAGCTTGAGAAGTTTAGAATTAATTTTCAGCCATTTCTAGTTTGCTACGAAAAAATATATATTCTTTATCATACGTGTTACGTGGTAATATTTCTAATCGATTGATGCAAACATCTCGGCAATCTATCAAAAAAATGGTTGAGTTATAAAAATTCAAAACCTTTCGTTGCTTTGCTATATCTTTCTGTTGAACGTAGTCCTACGTTAAACATGTTTCTTTGGCTCATACAAGATAAAACTCGCATAATGCATTCAACGATCCACACGGATAAAAGAAAATCCCTGTCCTTCACGAGTTTCATTTTTTTATTCATACAAACTGAGAGAGGCTTAAGGCTTTCACAGAATCACCATTTTATTGACATCTCAATTTATTGCACACACGCGTCCATCGCTCATTCTGTGCCAGACAAACTAAGAATAATCACAAATATGAAACCAGAAAATAGAAACTGTAATATCGTTGTATACGGTCATGAAGCGCGCTAGAGGAAAAAGTATGAAGCGGGTTTATTTCGCTCCTGTGGTTATTGGAGCACGAAAAGTGGTTGTGTTGTGTTTCTCAGGCATAGCGAGTGTCCTTTTACTCTCCCCGATGTCCACCATGGGTGGGAGGGTTTTTGTTTGGCACGACATCTGCTCGTTTCGTTCGTCTACTGCTTATCTGTGACAATATGGTCCTCACCTCCCCCCTCCTGGGCTGGGGCTAGGGACAGGATCTGTGACGCAGTGAATTTTCCTTCCTTAACATGGCAGTGAGAATAATCCGTCCTCTATATTTGAGTCGCAAACAACGACAGAAGATTCGTTGATGATGATTGAGCTTTTACGAAGATCGGCCTCTTTGTTGGCGCGTGTATTGAGGCTTCCATTTATGCGTGCCCATTCGAATTTTCCTGCTGTATATCCCACTTTCCGTTACTTGCTCTTCGCAAATGATTTGAAATGGGTTAGCTGAAGATGTACCATCGTGCGCAAAATAAGCTAAGTGACAAAGAATCCGAAAAAATGAGCGAGACAAATTGTTTTATGATGGTGAAGGAAAGCTTGCTTTCCGCGGATTTTTGTTCTGTTTATCGGCAGCCAAATAAGGTTCGACGAATCCTTTTTCATGCTCCGGCCCATTTTTGTGCAGATTTGTATTCTTCCACTGCAAAGCAGAGCTTTCGGTGGGGACCAAGTGGAAGGCCCAACGTTCTGATATCCTTCTCAGTCATCGACATCAAACCGTTCAAATCAATTTCTTTATCTTGAAGTTGTTTGTGAAACCGCTCGAGATGATATATTTTGAGGAACGTTAGCATTGAATTTTCGGTTCCGGTTGAGGATGCCTCCTTTTCCGTATCGAAATCCTCATCCTTATGTTCTGCATCATTCTTGATAGGCTTCCGATGCTGTTGCGTTTCCACATTGTTGACAATGGTCTGGTTGATGGATTGCTCTTTTATTAACTGAGATAACACCAAATACGATCGGGATATACTTTTGCCAGTGCTCGATGTTAAACATTTGCTTTTGTGGTGAAGAAGGTCGATTAGGTTCGTCTGCTGCTTTTGTTCAGTATCCAATCCGTCATCGCTGTCGTCTACTTCCAGTTCAGAATATTGTGAGTTTCCCACTGTGTTAAGATGTTCACCGAACTCGTTATCTTCATCTAGTCCCGCCGTTTTACTCCCCGTAGGATATTTATGTTTGAATTTGGCATACTTCTTGTTCGCTATTGCTCTCAGTTTAGACACCAGTTTTGAATTTCGTTCCTCCAACATTTTCATTCGATGTTCCAGGAACTCCACAACTTCCACCCATTCTCCAATTCTTGCTAAGTCACACGCTGTGCACTGGTTAATATCCAGTCCATACAAGTTGGCACCTTTGGTCAACACCAGCTCAACGCACTTCTGATGTCCTCTGGCGGCGGCCAAATGAAGCGCCGAATTTCCAAAGCCGTCCACCTTATTCACGCTGCTCTTTCGCTCCAGCAGTATTCGGACCGCCTCGGAGTGTCCCTCATGGGCGGCCCAGTGCAGCGGAGTCATACCGCCCTCGTCTGGTGCGTTCGCTTCCCACCGGTTAGCCTCCTTGAGAACCGCCAGATTGGCATCGCGTGCAGCCTTGTGATATCGCTTAGACTTAATGAAATGCATCCCTCGCGAGTGATTGACGTGAACTGAGGTACGCGTTGGTAAGTAGCTCGGAACACGCGTTTCGTGCCAGATTGCATTCCGGCTGATAGACAGCCATCGAGTGGCTTGATAAGATAATCGTTATTTGGGTACATGGGTGTACTCGGCACGGTAAATATTGTCATGCGGTTAGTCGTTGTGAATGGCTACGGAATGACTAATAATATATCAAATTTGTCCTTCGATTTTTGTTTGCTGAATCGGCTTGATACACTATCGTACCCCTCGATTGTGCATGGGATGCTTCAAGCTATTTCACAATACAACATTTTTCTCACTTGCGATTTTCTCGTTCGTGAGTTCACCCGAGCAGCCGTGAACCCTTAACAGTCAGTGTCAACCCACGTTAGTGCGAGAAAAGATACAACTGAAGTATAGTTTTGTGAAAATGCATAACAAGAATGCAACTATCAAGTTGCTTCGCGCAGAAATCAATTTAGAAAAACATGGGTCACGTAAAATGTTCGAGGGCTAGCCCCGAGAAAGCCTGGAAGGGGATAAAAATGTGGAACAATCGTTGGTCCAGTGGCTCGTAATCCGGCATTTTACGATTGTGATTCTTCCATCATGGTATATTTTACTTATGGTAATGAAAAAAAAAGTTCTACAACGATTTTCACTACAGAAATGGTGTTTACATTGATATTTTCCGCTATTTCTCTGTTTCGCTGTATAAGACCTACAAAATTTTCGTCGGGAACTGAAATGTAGGTAATTGTTTATGTTTGCATTAGAAAATATCAAATAATTTTAAAAAAATTATTGAAAAAATAAATTTAGAAAATTAATGTTCATTTTGCTCAAAAATGATTTTTTTTCAAACTCTAAGAATAACTAAATGAATAGCCCATATAATTAGCAACAATTCATTAATACATCGGAAGAAGGGCATTGCTATAGGGAATGAGTTTTCCTAACTACCGCTTTGTCTCATATTCCGAACAGTCTCAAATTCCGAACACTTCATTTTTAAATGTAAATTTACTAAACTTTTATGAATATGAATAATTTATGAATAATTTAATAATGAAAACACAGATATTCTTTGAGGTACAGGCTTCATTTTGGCATCATTCATTGGTATCGATACAGCCTATAATTTATAATATTAAGCATTTGCAAAAAAGTGACAGTTAAACCCAATGATAAAATGTTTGCGTTAGCAAATTCTGTAAAAAACAAGCATCGTTAATTTTTAAATTTTTGTAGCTTTTTTAACTATTTTTTTTTGTTGTTTTCATGTTAAGTGCTAGAAATGGTAAGAATCTAAAATAAATGGGTAACATAAAATTATATTTTATGCAGAAATCTTCATTAAAATTAGTGTTCGGAATATGAATCAAGTTTCTACGTATGTTTGCGAAAACTTGATTTTTTAATTAGAATTTATTGAACTTCAATGTTATAAATAATTTAATATTCAAAATCCTGACATTCTTTGGGTTATAGACTTCATTTTAACATCATTTACAGGTATCGATACTGATATAGTGCAGTTGGTGCCGAAACCATGTAAACTATAAGAAACAAATACAGTCAATAATTACAAAAGCAAAATCCATTTTTTGCGAGCGTAACATTTTTCCAAAAAAGACTACTTGACTTTAATTTGATATATCGATAATATGAATTAGTCTAGTAGTTTAAAAGTTATGATTTTTTAATATAATTGCATTTTTGCTGTTCGGAATGATGTTCGGAGTGACAAAAATGGTGTTCGGAATTTGAGGCAAAAGTGATTCAACATATTTTTAGTTTTTCACCATGAATATGTATTTGTAAATCAATTTTATTGCAGTCAAATGAAAAAGAGGGCTCTATTGTATCCAAAAATCAAATTAGTTTCGCGAAAGAGTACCATTTTGAGTAATGAGACACTGTATAATGACCATCGAAGCTTAAATGTTCGGAATGTGAGACAAAACGGTACAACTTTTTATTGCTTTTTTGGAAAATTACTATTTATGTTTAACTCGAAACATGGTTGTGTGGAAATTATCACGATTAACATGTCAACAATATGTAAAGAACATGTCAAACGGGAGAATTTACACACAATAAATTCTAGGATTAAAACATTATATTTTCAGGAGTCGCCATATAACGTCAGGAGTCGCCATTGACGTCTTCGACAAATGTTCATATTTTCATAAGATCTAAAACTTTGTCGAATACACATTGTCGCTATCTTGATTTTAAAAGTAAAAATGTCACATTCGTTGTACCGGAACTGTGAATGGAGGAAATATTGCAAGTGAAGCTCCTCTTGATTAAAGGGTGTGTCACATCAAATTGCATCACGGAAAAAACGCTGTAGAAATTTAATTTTTAGGAATTATATCTTCAGCTTTCGCTTATAATCAGATAAGAGTGTATAGATCACGTTGGCCATGCTTCACTGTCAATTTTTCGTAAATTTGGAAAAATGTCGTCGAACGAAAAAGAGCGTCGTGAATTAATCCTGTGCACTCATTTCGAGAATCCGGAGTTGTCACATCGGGACATCGGTAAGATGCTGGGAATTGTCCAATCCACGGTCAGCAGAGTACTAAAACGATACTTCGAGAACCTAACCATCGACCGGAAGGTGAAGAACGACAAAAATGGATGCTCCGTCAGTGAAAAAGATCACAAGCGCGTAGTTAAGCAGTTTAGACGTGATCCGAGAAGTTCGGTCCGGGATGTCGCCAATATGCTGAATTTGTCAAGTTCATTCGTCCAGCGGACCAAGCAGCGGGAGGGCCTGCGTACATACAAGGTTCAGAAGGCTCCTAACCGCGACGAAAGGCAAAACATGGTGGGGAAGACGCGAGCCCGGAAGCTGTACACCGAAATGCTGACGAAGCCGCATTGCCTGGTAATGGACGACGAAACCTACGTCAAAGCGGACTTTCGTCAGCTGCCGGGCCTGTTGTTCTTCTCCGCAGAGGACAAATTCAGCGTTCCGGAGGAGATTCGCAAGCAGAAACTATCCAAGTTTGCCAAATAGTACATGGTGTGGCAAGCGATCTGCTATTGCGGAAAGCGGAGCGCCCCCTTCGTGATGACCGGCACGGTAAACGGGCAGGTTTACCTTAAGGAGTGCCTACAGAAGCGCTTACTGCCACTATTGAAGCAGCACGAGGGCCCGACCATCTTCTGGCCGGATCTCGCTTCGTGCCACTATTCAAAGGACGTGTTGGAGTGGTACGAAGCCAACGGGGTCACCTTCGTGCCAAAGGAAATGAACTCGCCCAACGCGTCGGAGCTTCGCCCAATAGAGAAATATTGGGCGATTATGAAGCAGGCCCTCCGGAAGAACCCAAAAGTTGTCAAATCGGAGGCGGACTTCAAGAGAAAATGGGTTTCTGTTCAAAAAAAACTACAACCTGACGTTGTACAGAACCTTATGGACGGGGTAAAGAGGAAGGGGCGAGCATACGGGCTTGGGCTCGAAGTATGAATAAAAAGAAAATGCCAAAAGTTGTTTAATAGTTTTTATTTTACTGTCTAAAATTTTCAAAAGTATCGGTCTACTGGGCGAATTTCTATAGCGTTTTTTCCGTTATGCAATTTGATGTGACACACCTTTTATATATTGGGTATGAATGAGCCATTCGTGTTTTCAGCGAGCCAGCGAGCGGTCAGCAATCGATGAAGAGCCCAAGAGCAAAATAACATTGGAGATTCGATGTGGGTAGAAGATATCGCACACAGTGCTGCAACTTTGCTCGCATTTTCAAATTCAAGATTGAGAGACACCGCACCGATTTTCTCGCCGTCTGGTGGAGAGTACTTCTGCATTTCGCATCATACGCACGCATAATGGTTGCTTTTATACGTCGTCAAAGATAGATTGAAGTGGCTAAAAATGTGGAAAAAAATTGCTGGTGGAACACATATATAATCGCATTTGACCGAGTGTGTGTTAAATCCAAAGAAAGATCGCGTAGGTAGCGTTCGTGATTTTTTTTTCTATATTATAGTGACTTTCAACACTTTTGGCTGGTTCGTCACTTTTACCTTCCATTCCGGAAGAATGTCGGAAGAATGCATGGATTAATATAAGCAAACAAATTGCGATATATAATAAGTTTCATTGTTCACACGAGGTAAAGAATGAATCATCAAACAGTCAACTTCAAGTGCCTCTACAACACAACATAAACCATTAGCCCTATTCAGGACTACCAATGTTTTCTACTAAAGAGTTATTCTTAAAATTCGATGAAATATGTTTTGATCGCTAGTTTAATATCCTCGGTGTTTTGATCTCATAGATTTTCCCTTACATTCATTTCTAGAACTCAAAATAATTTCTGTCTGCAGCATACTGATTTTTTAAATTCAATTCAAAATTAAAAAGTTTTGTTGTACGAATAGCCATGTTATGTTAATAATTGATCGATTGGGTTTATAAATTAAGAAATAACATCGATGAAATATTCTGAGGTGTAACATCTACTTGAATATCATTCACCTGAAACACGTTTACCCGAAGCACATTTATCTGAATCTGTTATCCTAATGTTGATTTTGAGCACGATTTGTCATTCAGACTGTTTGCAGCGTCATCAAGAACAAGTTAACTTTTTTTGCTCGGTGATTTTTGAGATGGATAAATCTATTGGTCAAAGATATTGTGGGAAATTTTGTGTCGCAAACAATATTGCTTTTGCCGAAACATTGAAAATGTTTCAGAATACATTTGATGGCTCAACTATGTCAAGAACGCGGGCATTCTAAGACGCCCGAGAAGCGATGAATGATTTGCCATGTCAAGGACGACCATCTACCTTTTCGTCTGATGAAAACATCGTCAAAATTCAAGGGATAGCGCTCGTAAATCGTCATGTAAGTTTGAGAAACATAGCCCGTGAATTAAATATATCTCACCGAGACCGTTCGTTATATTTGGGTTGATGTTTTGGACATGAGAGAGAACATTCATTGCAAACGATCAGATTTGTGGAAGGATTATGGATTTCGCGCCACGATAATTCATCAGACCATCGATCGATCATTGTGATGATAATGGCACGAATTTGGTTGAACAAGCGCCATACTTTACAGATATTTTCCAATTTCCGAAACCCAAATTACCGCTTCGTGGGACCCGTTTTGACAGCATTTGACAAGACATAAAAACGAATTCGCTCAATTGACTGGATTGTTCGTTGGAAAAATTTATTGCTTTAGAAGGGGCCTATTTCGAAGGCGATGATAAATTTTGATGATAAATAAAGCAATTTGTGTTTAATTTTTGGTAAAAATTTGACAGAATGTATTATAAATATCATTTGTGAAACTTTGAATCTTCTGCCAGCATATGAAGTTTTTTTCTTTTCAGGGTGAACAAAACTTTCACTACAAAGTTATTCTAAAAAGTTGAATGTTATCTCAAGTAATATCTAGCTTTTTATTGTAGCGAATTGATTTTTATATATTCTCTCTCTTCTTCTCGTCGGGAGAGAGCTTGTATGAATTTGGGAGTGATTTTAAGCTCATTTGTTTACCAGCGATGAAAGCTTTGTTCTTCAATGGAAAATTGACGGTGAAAATTCGTCCCGCTGCCGTTGTTATCGATTTCACCGCTACTACACACATCTGTCAAAGAGGCGAACCAGCTTAAGGTTGAAATTTTCTATTATAGAGAAAGAAAAAAACGGTTCGGTTCGGATTTTCTGTTACTGTTCTGCGATTGACGCTGCATCATATTAGGTTGGGGAAAAATTAATCCATTATTACCTCGATGGCTGGCTGTAGTGAGCGATATTTCACGTAATATCGATCATACACTTTCAAGTTTATGTTTGTTGTGAAGCTGACATTTGACACTAAAAAATATTTTGCTGTTTTTTTTATTGTTTCATTCAATTCTGAGCTACAGGGTGCTAACAATGTTGACTTCCATTCGGTACATTTTACACTTTTTCTTCTATAAAAGTGAAAATGCAATCCAGACCGCTGAAATTGTGAACGGTGTTTATGGTGTCGATACTGTAACAGAAAAATACGTGCAATTAATTTTTTTTGTTGATTTTTAATTTTTTTTGTCTTAGCGCACTAAATTCAGATCTCTACTGTCTACAACTGAACTGTTTGAAGCTAGTTGTTGACTGGAGGCGTTCAGAAATGGCCACATAGTTCAATTTCATGGCAACTCGTCTTAGGAGTTTACAGAACCAGTTCTTGTTGCGTTTGTGACGGATCTTGGTCGAGTAAAGCCTCCAATTCTTCATCTTCAAACTTTTTTGGCGATCCGGAACGTTCTTCGTCTTCCAAGTCAAAATTACCACTTTTAAACCGTGCAAACCACGTCTGACACGTTCCCTCAGTAGGAGCATAGTCTCCATAAACTTCCACCAAATTTCGATGACTTTCCGCAGGTTTTTTCTTCATATTGAAGTAATGAAGTAACACTCTGGTATGATATTCGACATATTCGAAGTGACAAAAACGCTTGTTTGCGCTTCAAATTTTTTACATATACTGGAAAAGACGCGCAATGACAGTAACTTTCCAACGAATGTGTGGAAATTTGATTCTCTGGAATAATAATCAAGTTACCCCATCTGTTGTAAAACCGAATAAACTTATCGGTACACCTAATAGTTTCTGGAATATATGGCATTTTTGTGTGGAGACCCCTGAAAAAATAATGTTTTACTTGTAACATTTTTGCGTGTTAAATCTCGCGTTTGGCATTTTGTTGAAATATTTCTAAATAGAAAAAAGTTAGTAGAGCATGTAAATCGCGATAATTTAAATTTATACATTTATACATTTGTATGGAGACAAAAATGCCATATAAGCCAGAAACTACAAAAGATAGAATGTTGACGTCTTCGACGAAAGTTCATATTGTTTTTTTAATTAAATCGTTTATTTTTACAGGCTCAGTTACATAAGTTTAAAGGAGCCGAACTCCTGGTTCTTATTTTAATAAGATCTAAAACTTTGTCGAATGCACCATATCGCTATCTTGTCTTTGAACAAAACTAGGATTAGTTGTGATTTTTTAAAAGAAAACATGAAAAATTTATTGTCAGAAAAACTTTTTCCATGTAAAAGTGCCCATCTTCCGATGTATGGACGACTTGTTGAAAATTGCTATTCATATATTTTTTTTGAGAATTTAAGAAAAATACATTTTTGAGAAAAATTAATTCTAATTTTTGAAATAATTTTTTTTTCACCAATTTTTTTTTTCAACAAAATTTTGGTTTTTTTATGAAAATTCAAACATTCTCCTACATTTCTTCCTTTGACCAGAATTTTGCATGTATTATAGTTTTTGAGTTAATTTTTTTTTGTGAAAAGATTTTTTTTTGGCCCTATCCATACATTAGTCTAATTCATTTTTTGAATTTTTCAAGTATGCAAAGTTGCTTACAAGACCCTTGTGTTTACACCCACAATGTGTCACTGCTATCTGAGATGGTGCTGCCAACGGTCAGTCGAGTTGGCATGAAATTCGTCCTACGAGAGAGGCATTATGAAGCTACCTTTAGAATGGCGACAAATTTCACAACAAAACGGTGCATATTTGACCTAAATTGGACAATCCGAAGCTTGTTACATAAAATTTTGAATTTAACCCCAAAATGATGGATTACTTTTTCCCTAACCTCATATAGTTGATGGATTATCTCTTTGGTGATGATGTTCTTGCGAAGTCTAATGGAGATGTCGCAAAATCTTACCTTCTGACTATATTCCTCCTTTTTTTCATATTATCGTCGCTACATTTGGCCTAGCCTCGTTTATGCTGGCTCTATTTTGGAAGTACCGAAAAGCAGAGGATAAACATATGGGAATACTGGAATTCTTCGAATTTTCGTCAATTGAAAATATTTATGAACTGAGCAGTATAGCATATCAGACTAATCTCAAAGAAATTGGTTTGCTCCGAACCTAGGCAGTTCTCAGCAAAAAAAAAATAATAATGTTTAAACTAACATGATTTTTGTTTTTTTTTTAGATTGGCGCAGATCTCTATGGCGTTGGATTGCCTGCTACCGAAAAAACTATCGTTATTTTGAATTTAAAATGCATATTCATGCTTTCAGAAAATAACATACTTTAGTATGAAGGTATTATTCTAATCGAGTGTTGTAAAGGTTCCAGTCACATTCAATCTACTAATTCGTTTCGAATAACACAACATAATTTTGTAGTAGTTCGTGCATGAACAGGAATGAATCATTGTAGCCTTTTTCTCGCTTGAATCAAGAATCTTCCCCGTTTCACAGAGAAATAATTTTGCCACACACTGCTGGCGACATTCCACTTGCATTACTTCTGTGTTCATCTGGAACGCAGCTAGAATAAACTCACCAAAGTACAAGTGCCGATTGCAGCAGACCGTGGCCAAACGGCCATAAATTATATGCATTTTATAGAGCATAAAATATGGTTTTCATAAAAATAAATCATTGCTTGATTCACTCCTCTGGTTCGGTTCGTCTTGACGCGTGCCTGGACTTTGCTGGAGGGGGCACTTGTCAGTAACTAGATGCAATTAAATCCCAGGGTTAATACCGGGCTGTAAAATCAATCCATTCCGATGTTGATGCGGTGATTCAAACGGGACCATTTACGTGGCTTCCCTATCGTTGTTGCTATCGCACGGACCGGACCTAGCGCTATTTACATGTCATTAGTTTTCAGCAAACGCCCATCCTATCAATAAAAAAGTAATTAATACTTTGGCCGGTCCATACACAATGTTTCGTTTAATTATACGCGTTATATTGAAAGTCTGTTCGAATTGACATTTTGCGGTCAAAGATTAGAAGCCCAAATGTGCGTATGGACGTGTGCTTCGTGTGCGGGAGAGGGAAAGGCTACCCGAATGTTAGTCACACCTTCCCTCGAGTCATAGCACAGCTGTTCTAGTGCAGGGGGAGGAACCCATTATAAAGTAGGTGGAGTTGACTCGTGTACAGCCCGCGGCGGTAACATAGATCAATCCATTTACATATTTTTTCTATTTTGTCAAAGCAATCAATACGCTAAAATATCGCTCTACTGCCACTTGCTCTGTCACCGAAGGCGAAGCGGTGTTTCAGATGTGAGCAGCGATCGGAAAAATGGTGACTTGCAACGGTTGATTTCATCGTGGGTGCAACCTACTTCTAGAACACCGCTCCTTATCACAACGGTAGCCCAAAAGTCACACAACAGGTAGCAGCTACCCAGCATGTACAACCTAGTTTGACCTAGTTGAATGCCCCTCGCAGCTCTCTCCTTGGTTCCCGTTTCGATTTGGATACTTGCTCGGTATGTCCCCGACTTTGCATCCGGCTGTTGAATGGAAAATCCATTTTAGATAAAATTAATGATAACGTGCTTTAATTGCTTTTTTCCCAACTACCAACTTACATGCATCGTGTGACACCCACCACCATTGGGCTATGCCTCGTTGAATTCCATCAGCAACCCAACCAATGGTTGGCCACCGATTGGAGGATTTTTCTCAGTGGCTCGAGGTGGGTGTGATTACAGCACTAGTTTACGATTTCCAACGTGATAGTGTTGCGAAGCATGTTCAACAGGTTGTGCAGAGAAGTAATGTCGTTTGCGAAGACAGCACTAGTTAGCAAGGAAATGAACGCTGACACGTTGACTACTCTCCGCTATGCTAATTAGTTCGCTGCATTTTGTTTTAGCTTCATCCATTTTAATTGGAATCAAATAAGTCTTCTACGGACGGTAACAAGCTCTGTTTGAAGTACGAGCTAATTAAAGAATGAAGTGTTTATAGTTTCTCGCTTCCGGCAATGGTATTGGCGCTATTTGGAATGGGACGGCAATCTATGCAAGTGCACCCATTGGATGATTAGCCACGTGTCCTTTGCATAAATTCTCATTCAATTCACGTGCCATCGCTACTCTAGACACCATGCGCCGGTGCTCATCTAGCGCATGATAGTGCTCAATAATATTAATTTTGCTCATAATTCATATTTAACGGTGCACTTGTACACAATGGTGGCCCTTTGCCTTGCGGGAATAAATCATTAAATGTATTCAATGGCCCAGAAACCTGGAGGGAGAATAAACTGAACGCGAAAAAGCCTTCCATCCTGCCTTCCAGCGAGGGGCTGTGTTGTGTGTGCTTTCGAAATTTTCCGCTTTGGCTCACAAGTTAACTACCTATTATACCGACAGCGAGCGTCGACACGTATCCGGGGCCGGTCCGTAATGGGGGAGGGAAAATATCAACGCAATTTGCATATACATTGTTCGATCCATGTTGCACGCTTTTTAGTGCACCGGTGGGACATCCTGTTGCCTGTTGTAACAGGCTGGAAGTGTTTTGAATTTAGGCCATTGGACCAAATTTGCTGTCTCGTTCGGTGCGACTCTAATGAAGTTCACCGAATGTTTTGCTAGTTGTTATCATTTTCGGATTTTCTTCCTAGTCAATCGTACCACAAGTCCACAACTGTTCGCTTTTTATTGCGAATGATTCGATGGATCAATCAGATAACTATTGAATGTTTTCCCCTGTTGGGTTTGATCCACTGCGTCCATTATTTTGAACTATTGTGGTATAGCCAATTTTTTTCATAATACACTTCAAGCTTATCTACTAGGAGGAGTAGACTAAAAGCTATGGCGAGATAGGTGCCAATCAGGAATACTCTGTTTGATAAAATCTATAATCCTGATCGGCGATGCACACTTAATTTTCTTGGGCTCCGCAATAGCTTTATCAAGGTATTCATGTCTGCGTCTTGTAAGGGCTCCGCAGTTACAGAGCAAATGTTCCGAGGTTTCGCTTTCGGTATTACAAAAGTGACAAATATCATCTTGTGCTGAACCTATGTTTTTAAGACGGTATTTGATCGGACAGTGTCCTGTTATTAGACCAGTAAATGTGCTGAAGTCTTTCTTATGAACACTGTGGAACTTTAAAAAAAATTCTTTTAAAATGTTCTCTGGGGTGTCTACCTTACTGTATTTTTTGGCTCAGGTTTGTCCGATGCTCCGTTCCAAAGTTACAAGCCAATTAGTGAACCTCAGTCTTTGCGTAAGGAGCGCGGATTCAAAAATTTAAACCGCGTTTTTCTCGAAACCATGTTTTGCAAACTGGTGGGAGTTCTACCACTGGAACGGTCCATCCGATTTTGATGAAATAGTTTTCTCCAGATTCTCCACAAAATTTCCTGTCATCGAACGTAGGATTTTTTTTGATATTTTGATAAATAAAATTTTGGTGGATGTTTTTGTTTCGATTTTTGAGGCAAAAACGCAATTTTTGACGTAGGATTACGTCTTTCGGGAACATATTGAGTCATTTCATGATGGATTGATGAAATTTTTGCGTCAATCGATTTCGGTACTCCATAACAATTTTTTATATTGAAGAAAATAATATATGTCAGGAAACTAATCATCGAACAATTGAAAAATCTCAACCCCTATCCTAACGGAAATACCCACTTATGATTGGTCGAAATTGACGACACATGCGGCGGGTCCCTAACAGAGACCAAGCTGCCTGGGGGAAATCGGCATTGCAAATACATAAAAGTAGGGGGAACTTTTGTTCTTACCGAAATGTGTTCCCTGACAGAGACATCAAAACCAAGCTGCCTGGGGGAAATCGGCATTGAAAATACATGAAAGAAGGGGTAACTTTTGTTCCTACCGAAATGTATTCCCTAACAGAGACACCAAAACCAAGCTGCCTGGGGGAAATCGGAATCACAAATACATGAAAGTAGGGGGAGCTTTTGTTCCTTCCGAAATGTATTTCCTAACAGGTGACTAAATAAGCGAAATACACTCTATTTGCACGCGAACCCAAATAAATTAATGACTTATTATAACTTCTTAAATAACATGGTATTCCCCAAATAATTTTTCGGTGCACAATGTTAACACCTGCTTCACCATAGCGTCAGTTCAATGCATTGATGCAATTTCAAAGGCACCACCGAAGCATTCATGATGACAGGAAACAAACAATGTTAACTGCTTGGAAAAAGACTGAATATTTGCCTCAGTAGAGATTCATTACTAATACCCCAGCGTAAATAATTCCCTCCTTGTTTTTTTATTTATCATTACAAATGGTGTTCCAGCGTAGCGAAGATGCACTATTTTTACGTACGGGTTATGAAGCACGCACCTACGCACACAACTATCCATATATTGATGGCTTGAAGCAACTAAATATACACACACTTATCTCCGTTTTGCGCTCTTCTCATCAGAAGGCCTTTCTGTTAATATTGCCAGTCTAGATTAGCTTAGCTGTCATCCTTTGTGGAGAGAGTTTTCCTACCGTCATGTGAAACCAAATCACTGACAAAATTCCAGAACATTTATTTTCTTGGTGAGCTGACGATAGCCTAGCTTGATGATTCCCTACACAATTGTGTAGCTCAAAACATTAATGCAACGGCTTCAGTTTGATGCAATGATTGCAATGCCAGAGGCATCAAGGAAGAACAAGGAAGAACAAATGATGTTAATATTTTTTGTATCTAGAACGATACTGGAAGTTTGACTTTCCTTCCTTTCCTTTTTGAATTAAAGAGACTTTTAACTTCTTCAGTTCATTCGTCTCTAGCCTTCAAAAAGGCCCTTGGGAAACTCTACTCTTTCCTCATATTACTCCTCCACCCCCATTGCCTTGAGAAAACCACTCGATCCCTCGCCGTCCAGCTCATCCAGCAACGGTGCTGTCCAGTCGGTGTCCTCAAGAAGAATGAAGTTTGCCTCAGCAAGATCAACTGTTTATACTCTAGGCAAATGTTCCCCTTCGTTCTTCTTCTTTTCCTTTGTTCACAGAGATTTTACATCGTACGATTTCCCCTTCGTTGCTCGTTGCTATGGGATTGTAATCTAAAGCATATCAAACAAATCTTAGAGAATTTCCGATTCGTTTGGTATGTGAATCGCCAGAATCCGTTCACGGCAAAAATATTTATTAACGTTAACTTTATTTCGTAAAAACGTGACCTGTTTTCTGATTTGGCACCCTTAATGAAAGACGTAGTTTTACGTCAAAAAAGTACTCTTCGAAAAACATTTCATCCTTAGTTTTGACGAATACGGTTGACCAAGATCATTCTTCCTGTTTTGGTTTACCTCCCCTTCCTTATGCACCCGCTATCTAGCTTGCATCTATTAGGCGATAATAATCATTGTATGAATAAAACAATAAACAAACTTTTAATAAATTGTCCGTAATACCGCCATACCATTAGCCACTTAGTCTAGTGCCACTGCCGGGCGCCATGTTATTACCGTGGTACTTGTGACTCGTTCTAACTAGAGGGAGCCCGAGCATTTCGGAGCGACAGTATGGGGTTTAAACGACATAAAACTGCATCAGTAATGGGTTTCCATGCTAAGCTTTATGTATCCCAGAGGAGGAGGGACCGACCGACCAGTGTGGGACTATTATGCATTCAACCGAACATGCAAAACCCACGCCAGGGGTGACATTCTGACCAACAACCTGTTATTAAATCGTCATCGGTGCCATGGGGGGCATATCGCTTCTCCGGATGAGAATGGCTTGCGAAGAGTATGTGTTCCTTCGAATGGCTTTCGTTTCTGTGTGATATCTAATCTTTACCGACGGTAGAATAATGAATGATTTTCGTGTGAGATAAAATCTAATCACAGGATGTAGAGGGTAAGACGTGAACAAGAAATGAAGTAGCTCCGTATACATCATCGGTTCGTTGCTGCTGATTGATGTTGATTTGGTGACTGAGCTTATTTAGAAGGTTAACCTTCGGGAGTGATACTTCAATTCACTCATCGTTGAATGTTACTCGTACTATATAGTCATCCGATACACTTGCTACGAGATAATTTGATGGTTATCATTTTAGGTTGTGGAATAAGTAATCCATTATCTTCTTGGTTTTGCGAGGTCGGTCCGATAAGTACTTAGTCTCATCGTCCGATGGTGAAAGCATCGCGAGAAAGATTGCTTATCGTGTGGTACATTCTCGTAAACGGCTTCTGTCACAATTTCAGCCGAATCGGACTCGTAGTTTTGTTTTGACCGTGTTTGGAAGCGGGCCTGTCCGCGGATTTTAGAAAATGGAAATTCTGCCGTCGCCACGGCCAAATTAGTCGAATTGCACTAGGAACTGTTGCCCAATCCACCGTATTCTCAAGATTTGGCTCCGTTCGACTTTTTTTTTGGCAGAAATTTGAGTCGTATGAGGAGACCTATAAGTTGCTTACGACCATATGAGTTTGCAGACCTCGAGAAAACGTTTTTTCAGATGGATCAAAAAAGTTGGAGCATCGCTGGGTCAAGTGTATCGAGCTGAAAGGAGACTATGTTGAGAAATAAATCGCCACTTTTCCAAAAAAAAATTGTTTTTTTTTTGTAGGCTAAGTACTTATTGGACTGCCCTCGTAGTGTTCAATATCTCACGTAATATCGATTATACAATTTCAAGTTCAGGCTCGTTGTAAAGGAGGCATTCCATACTAACAAAAATCTTTTGTTGTCTTATGTTTGTGCCATTCAGTTGTGAGTTACAGGGTGTTAACAATGGAAGTCAACAAAGAGAAAAATCGGTACATTTTACACTTTTCCTTTTATAAAGGTAAAAATGCAAACAAGACCACCGGAATGGTGTTTATGGTGCCGATACTGTAACAGTAAAAAAGTGTAATTTTTTTTACAATACAATGAATAATTACGAAAACAAAATTCACTTTTTTCGCAAGTTTAATATTTTTTCAAAGAAGACTATCTCATAGGCTTGATACTACATGGGCTGAAATTTTTCAACAGATGGTGCCACTAAAAATGAATTGATTCATTACGAGAGGTTCATCTGTCGTTAGCTTATGTGTGAAGTTTCATGATATTTCGTTTATTTGTTCAATAACTACATTTGTTTAAATGTCACTATCTGAGAAAATGGAAAAAGATGAATATCGTATTTTGATCAAACATTGTTTTGACGTAGGATTACGTCTTTCGGGAACATTTTGGGGCAAAAATTGAAAATCGAAAATCGAGCACATCGTGAAAATTGTCCAAATTCTAACGCTTATTGCTCAGTCATTTCATGATGGATTGATGAGATTTTTGCGTCAATCGATTTCGGCACTCCATAACAATTTTTTATCGATTCTGGGAACTTTCTCTCAGAATACCGGTGAAATGCGGTATCACGAACACACTTGTGATTGAAAACTTTGATAAAATGCTTCATCTAAATATACAATCTCGGTTTATGAGAATTTATCATCACTTTATTTCATCAGATATTTGTCTTCCATCGTTTACTCCAGACCGTGCTCACTTCACCATCAGCAGTTCCTCAATTGAATACGATCTGTCGATGAAACAAGCAATACTTGGGATTTCAGATCAGCTTCGACCAACTTTCATTCCCCGTATTTTTAACCGAATATACCAAAAAGTCAATTGCATGAAAAGATACTTCACTGATGGGTCTCGCCTCAATGGATCCACTGGCTTCGGTGTTTTCAATGAAAATTCAAGCGCCTTCCTTGTTCTTGTTCAAGAACCTTGTTCCGTTTATGTTGCTGAGCTGGCAGCAATCGACTTCGCATTGGGGATGATCTCCAACAAGCCTGCAGACCATTACTTCATTTTCTCGGATAGTCTCAGTTCGCTTGAGGCTCTCCAGTCGATGAAAACTAGTAGGCACCCATCTTATTTCCTCACAAAAGTGAGACAGCAGATGAGTGCACTGATCGAAAGATCTTATAAGTTAACCTTTGTTTGGGTCCCCTCTCATTGCTCAATTCCTGGCAATGAGAAGGCGGACACTCTCGCAAAGGTGGGTGCCCAGGAAGGCGAATTGTTTGATAGACAGATTTCATACGATGAATTTTTCCAATTACTGCGTCAGAGTTCCCTCTTGAGTTGGCAAACCGATTGGGACACTGGAAGTCTTGGGCGGTGGTTATATTCAATTATTCCAAAGGTTTCTTCGAGAGCGTGGTTCAAAGGTTTGGACTTAAGTCGTGACTTCATTCGTGTAATGAGTAGACTTATGTCCAACCACTACTCGCTAGATGTGCATCTCCACAGAATAAATCTTGTTCAAAGCAACGTCTGTCGGTGTGGAAACGGTTACGATGACATCGATCACGCAGTTTGGCAATGCACGGATAATTACGCAGCCAGAGAGTACCTTTTGAATGCCCTTGAGGTCCAAGGAAGACAACCCTATGTTCCTGTTAGAGACGTGTTGGGAACTCGCGACATCTGCTATATGCAGTTGATCTATATGTTTGTGAAATGGTCTAGTATAAGTATTTAATGCTTTTGTGTTTTTCTTTTTCGTTATTAGTTTGTTTGTCTTGTCCCCCCATCTCACCGTCGCCCACCCTCGACAGCTAGTCGAACACCAGATGCTATCCCTGGTCATTATGCACAATACTACAGTGCGTGCGGCAACCCTCGGTTGAGACAACGATACCTCATATCCATATCCCCAACCTGACCCGTCCCACAAAAATGTTGCCCTTTTAACCTCGAGTAAACCGCGAGTATTCGGTCGAATCCTACTAAACATAGAAATTAGTTGAAACTTTGTATAAACAAACCTTGAACTAGCGGCTCCGCAAAGCTTATGCGATTGAGCCTTACAAATAAATGAACTGGATAAAAAAAAACAAATTTTTATATTGAAGAAAATAATATTTGTCATAAAACTAACTATCGAACAATTGAAAAATCTCAACCCCTATCCTAACGGAAATACCCACTTCTGATTGGTCGAAATCGACGACACATGCGGCGGGTTCCTAACAGAGACATCTAAACCAAGCTTCCTGGGGGAATTCGACATTGTAAATACATGAAAGTACTTTTGGGGAGCTTTTGTTCTTACCGAAATGTATTCCCTAACAGACACATCAAAACCAAGTTGCCTGGAGGAAATCGACATTGCAAATACATGAAAGTAGGAGGAGCTTTTTTTCCACCGAAATGTGTTCTTTAACAGAGATTTTAAATCGAGGTGCTTGGGGAAATCGACATTGCAAATATATGCATGTTGGAGGCATTTTTATTATGCAAGTAAGGTGAGTGATACGATACATTCAAGCAAATGAAATTTTAATTAGGAACTTGAATGTTGGTTGCTTCGTGATATTTATTCAATATTTCAATTTTAATCGTTCATTGTGAAAAAATTAGCACAAGTGAGAGTATAAAATTGTATATGGTAGCAGTTGTGCTGAAAATGACTTGATATATAAAACAATCTATTTCAATTTTCATAAATAATAACCAAGATTTGTTCCTGCTCGATATCGGGTTGTTAGGTTTAAGCTTGTTGTGTTCATTTTCACCCAAGGAAAGTTAATGCGGCAGAAAAATTAGAAAAGTGAAGAAATATTAGAAAAAGTGTTTTCCCATATGCTCTACATATAGTATTAGGTGTTGTCCAATTAAAATTCGCACTCGCACTCAGAAAGTAAAAAAATATGAAAGAAAGGTACCTTTTCCATTTCAAATAAGTTTTCTCTATATTAAAGAAAAATTGATGTGTTCGGTTTTGGTATTTATTTTCTATTACATTGGTGAGTTTTTTTTATTTATTTCCACCATACATAACAAGGAGCCATCTCGGCTAGGATCACAGAGGGCTGTTTTCATCATATCTCGTTCCACTTCGGTATCTTTTATCTGATACGCACCATCCAACGACTGTTTACCAACCTTCTGTCATCATCACTCGATAAACGCTGGTGGAGTTAACAAACAATACTCAACAAACAAACAAAACGGCCCTTTTCAGGGCCACCAAATCATTATCAAAGAGTTTTACGATGGAATTCTTCAAACATATCCAAAATCAACAGATAGCCTAACGGAAGACCCTTCTGTGTCTTTTTTGATGGGAAAACTTCTGAACAATCAATGCAGTGGTTGACGAAATGTTATTCCACTTCTGCTCCTTCGAGAACAACAGTTTATCGGTGGCGAAAAGAGACTACGAATCCAGAAATCGTAAAACAAGTGCATCGACTCGTTTGGAACGATCGTAAAGTGGAGTTACGCGAGTTAGCTGAGGCCGTAGGCATTCCAAAAAGAACAAGTGCACGATATTTTGGACATGAAAAAACTATCCGCGCGATGGGTGCCGCGTTTGCTGACCGTCGACCAACAAACAGCGGTGCGTTGATGATTCAACAGCCGGTTTGGCGTTGTGAAGCGTAATCGAGTGGACTTCTTTCGACATTTTGCGACTATGGATGAAACGTGGATCTATTATTACACTCCTGAGTACAATAGGCAGTCTGCAGAGTGGCACTGAGGCATATTTCGAAGACTTAGACGTTTCGTACTACAGAATGGGAATCGAAATGTTGGAAACTCGCTATACCAAGTGTATTGCGCCTGAAGGAAACTATGTTGACGAATAAATACAACTTTGCCGAAAACGATTGATTTCATTTTAAATCCCGGTACTTTTCAGCCCATGTAGTTCAAAAGTTGTGAAAAAGGGGGAAAAAGTATATAGGTCAATTCGGTTAACGCCTCTCTGATTTTTTTTTGATTTGTTACGTAAAATAACCTCAGTCTCGACGTTTCATGTAAGACATTTGGCATATTTTTTTCTTTGAAAACCCCGATTTTGTTGCACAATTATAATTACACGACATTGTTAAAGAATAACTAAGAGCTGTACAAAAACAATTGGGGAGAATGATTGAAAGCTACTAGAAAAAACACAACTTCAAACTTTGAGTTCAATTTACCGTTCTGAATCATATTTCGGACGCTTAAGGCATATGCTACAGAAAACAGATCTAAACTTAATGCACAGGTATTATTTGATTGATATTTTTATTAAATTAGTTCAATATGCTTTTAAACTTTCTACTTTGGTGCCTATTTGATTGGATACATAAAAATATCATCGAATAAAATGCTTTTCAAATGAAGCGAATAAGAATCAAACTTCGGACACTGAATCATATTTCGGACAGATTGAATTCAAATTTCCGACACTTTATTTTGTATTTTTTGGACGAAAATTGCATTACACTTGTTTATATGCTATAGTCAACTGCGAAACACTTGCCAAGTAAACAGAGTAAACTGTTAACGATGATGAGAACTGATGAAACACGGGAGAAATTTAAATATTTATGAACGGGTAAATTCTACGTGCTCACGCTAAGAAAACGTCAAACACAAACGATAATGAGTAGTGTTGTCAGATTTTTACCGATTATGTTATAATTCAAATGTAGCTCTCATCTGAAATGATAGTGAAACCAAGGGATTACTCTGGAGAAGCAATTGTGATATTAATTTTATAGTTATACTAGCTGACCCGGCAAACTTCGTCTCGCCCAAAATTTGTTTTTAGTTATGAATACATTCAAACATTCACCTTTTTTTACTAAGCGCAAGTTCATGAGTCCAATCGCAGAATTGTTCATTGATTGATCTTCTAATCGACCGAGTTGAATTTACCTTTCACTTAAAAATTCCTAGTACTTCTACCAAAACTCATCAATATAATAACAGATTATTTTCAGACACAATTCTCGATCAAGATTTTTCAACCACTTGCAAATAACATGTTTCTCCGTTACATGGAATAAATGTTTGATACAGAGAATATGATAGAATAAAGACAGACCCCTTCCCTCTTCTCACCTTAGAGAGGGGAGAGGAGTGACCATTCACCATAAACGTTTCGTGCCCCTAAAATCTTCACATGCCAAATTTGGCTTCATTTGCTTGATTAGTTTTCGAGTTATGCAGAAATTTGTTTTTCATTTGTATGACAGCCCCTAAAAGAGGGGGGGTAGGAGTGTCGAGTCACCATAGAAATATTTATTGCATCCTAAAACCTCCACATGCCAAATTTGGTTCCGTTTGCTTGATTGATTCTCGAGTAATGCAGACTTTTGTGTTTCATTTGTATGGCGGCCCTCCTTAGAGAGGGAGTGGATTATCTAACCACCGTAAAAATATTTATTGCACTCTAAAACCTTCATAGGCCGAATTTGGTTTCGTTTACTTGATTAATTCTCAAGTAATGCAGAAATTTGTGTTCCGTTTGTATGGCAGCCCCCCTAAGAGAAGGGGGAGGAGTATCTAACCACCATAGAAACATTTATTGCATCCTGAATTCTCCATATGCCTAATTTGGTTCCATTTGCTTGGTTAATTATCGAGTAATGCAGAAATTCGTGTTTCATTTGTATGGCAGCCCCCCCCCCTAAGAGAAGGGGGAGGAGTATCTAACCATCATAGTATAATTTATTGCACCCTAAAACCTCCAGATGCCTAATTTGGTTGCATTTGCTTGATTAATTCTCGAGTAATGTAGAAATTTGTGTTTCATTTGTATGGCAGCCCCGCTTAGAGAGGGGGAGGGGTCTCAAACTATCACGAAAACCTTCCCCGACCCCAAAAACCCCTACATACCAATTTTCATGTCGATCGGTTCAGTAGTTTCCGAGTCCATAAGAATCAGACAGACAGACAGACAGACAGAAATCCATTTTTATATATATAGAAGATAGATCATCAGTGCATTAAGTATTTCAAGATATTAGAACAATGTGTCCGAAATATGGTGTTGTCCGAAATATGATTCAGAACGGTACTCGAAATCATAAATGTATTACTTAGTCCGGTCTGGCTGAACACCGTCTATAAACACAATAAAGAAACAATATGCAACTAATAGAATCTAAAACGTGCGACTTTGATTGAGGATTTCATCTCCAGGTGCTACAGAAATCGCAGCCTTATGAAAAACAGCAAAAACTCTCGATGCTGCGAGATTCTTCACTATTTTTGCCGAGTCATTGAGTCGATTCAAGTCATTGATTGCAGATCTTTTTGTCATTGAACTGCTTGAGCATCAATTATATTAAATAATCCTCAATAATCTTCCCATAGTCTGTTTTGTTCTAAAATCTATAAATTTCCAAGCCTAATTTTTCATAGGTTACGAATAGTTTTGTCGAAAACACATTCAACCTACTAAGAAAACGTCTAATATACTCAATCTAACAGCTGAAAGTGTGATGTTGCACTCGCTAACAATTGAATGAAAGGGGTGTAAATGATTTGATCGATTTCTCTTCATCAACTTTTTATTTAGTTAATAACTTAACTGCAAAAACGTTCCAATTTAAGTTTGATATACAATCCGATAGATGAGATTCTGACACCCTTGCATTCTGAGCCCCCCAATTATAATTTTTTCTGTGTATTTATGTGTATTCATGTGTATTCATAATGCTCTTTTCTCTCGTTTCAGGTAAGTGTCAATTTTAATTCTCATCATAATTGTGAGTATACTATAGCACATTGTGATGTTTGTGATATTTTAGAGGCTGATATGTTCTTGGTTTACATATTTTAAAAAAATAAAATGTTAAGAATCTTCAAATGTTGTCAGTCTTTGATTTTAATTACGTACATACTAGTAGTTTTTCGGATTGGGAAAATATCTTCTATCAATTTGTATTCATTGGATATTTATACGCATATGATAGAACCTTAGTTTATAGTCCACTTTTTTATAATTAAACATTTTCAGAACAAGAAATCGGAATATACTTTTTTTCGGTTGACCAATATGCTGGATAAAATCTCAAATTCAGGATTGGGAACGTTGCAAACTTTTTATCTTTTTTGCTTCAAAAGAAAACAAAACTATAAAGCTACCGTCCCAAACTTTGCAAAATTCCAGAAGACAAAGTGTCTCGCAAACACTCTTCCAGCAGAAACTTTCTCGCCACACGTGACGACGCGTGCACCCAGAAATTGAACAAAGTTCTATCATCGTAATATGAAAATTGCCATCATAACTCGATCGCAATCTATATTCAAAGAAGTGAAAGTCAAACACCCAAAAGCTGAAAACAAGCTTGGAAAGCAATTAAGTGATTGGACCCTTTCCAGGAGGCAGGTTGGATGGTCTTTTCCACAAGCTGCGCTGCCTGCTTGTAACGCGCCACCTCCTGCACACTGCCATGCCATACAGACACACTTTGTTCAGATTGAAATTCCATAAAAGTTAGTTAGCGGACATACGATACCAATTTCGAGCATCGACTGTTGAACGCAGTCTTCGGACATATGTGAGTGAAGTTTTCTCTGGACCTGAGGCTATGATTTATCGCTTCATTTGGTGGTGGCGGCTAGGATTACGGACACTGACCGGAGGAGTGCTTAGGTACGTTGTGAAAAAAAAAATGAAAAATGACTTTCCGTCTGGTCAGTTCCGGCAAACGCTGGTAGGAGGATCAAATGTTTTCCCCCGTTCGTTCCAAAACAGGACTTGGGCGATAAATCTCACGGTACGAAAATCAATGCGCTTTGCGCTTTGGAGACGCTCCGCACTCCACATTGTCTAGACGTTTTTTTTTCTATAATAACAGCTAGCGATCTTCCACGGTTTCGCCCTCGGTTGCACATTGCCGCTTCGGCGGTTAGAATAATTGCTCTCAATGTCAGCGAAATCAGTGAACACACCGCTACCACTTAACCCAGAATCATTCTCGAATTACCATAAAACCACAACCACCACCACCGCCTGTGTAAGAGAGTGCGGTTGATTTGAATTTAACAAAGTATATCGATAGCTGTCGTCGGCGGAGAACCGCCGCTCGGGCGGCAATGGATTAGTTACGCCGCAGCGGAAAAGGAAACATGTAAGCGAAAAGCTTGTTCATACACGACGCGAGTTTACACAGGCTGGAAAGCCAGCCCACAAACGTGTCCAACCTGCCGTCGAACGGATCAACCGGAGCCACACGCATAATTGATGGTCGCTCGGTGATGTTGGGAAAAGTGTCGCGGCAGCGGTGAAGCTAATGGTTATAAACTCGTAGGGACACTTATGGAAGGTATTGTGTATGAAATGCATTCAGATTTAAGGATACCAGTCATCAGAACACAATATTATGGGGTGATACATAGTGAATATTTGCAATAGTTAGTCGGCTGCAATATTGCAATATTGCCTTTGCTTCAGGTGTGGCCTAATAATTTGTTTATTTATTTGCAACGTCTGGAATGTTAATGAACAATTCCACAGACAGAACTTAAACCGATAAAGCCTTAATCTTATTTTTAAACATATTTTTGGACATATCAAATTCGAACACTGCACAAACACTATTAAACAAACGAAAACAAAGGTCCAACGGGTTAAGAGGTTCTATGTCGTCTAATAAACGATAACTCACGCTCACGAAGTTGACGGGCAGGCGCATAAAACGAAACACTGGACAACAATGATGGACAGTCGATGTTTCCTGAAATTAAATCGAAAACAAAAAAAAGACGGGTGGGTAATGTCGGTGACATAACCGGAGTGACGTAGGACTATACAAAGGGGACAGCTTTTGCTAAATATATATTTTAAATATATTGTTTTATTTTCTTCTCCTACGTGAATACCTACCTATCTACCTGAAAAATGGATTAGTTTACTGTTTACTTTTTACGAACATGTTGGAGGTTCTGAAAAGAACCTTTGGTGTTGTGTTTTGCGTTTTTTTTTACAAACTTGATTCTTGATTTTTTTCTGAAGGCTTTGTACTTATTAAATGTTCAACGTCGGGCATCTTTCGGCGTATACACATATCGTACAATCAAAATGAAGGCTGTGATAGGAAATGCATAGGTGGTCATCAGCTCGTTCACTACTATATATTTCACTACCGCTCATACCGTACCTTAAGCTGTGGTTTCGGAGACGAATGAATTGTAAGATTTGTAGTCTCCGCAAACAAAGTAAATAAAAATGAAAAAGAACTGAGGTTTTGGAGACGAACTCTACGATCTGTCGAGAAATAAACGAGCTATAAGCGTTCTGAAAAACCAACAGTAAATACAGGGACGGATGTCCTTCGGATTAAAGCCCTTTAAAATAAGAACAGAGCAGCAGGAAATACATAGCTCATCGTGTTGCTCCTTAGTTATTTCTCTATGCAATGCATTTGTAACGTCAGTCAATTTTCAACATCAGTTATCAACCAAAGAAAGCAGTTCTTGCTACCGAGAAAATTCGTTAATGCCATCCTGCATACAATGTGTTGTAATTTGAAGCCACTTTTAATTTGGAAACCATACATGGGTTTGTAAAAAATGAATGATCAATTTAAAAGAACCCAACCACCAATAAGTTCAAGAACAAGCATATACAAAAAAAAATCAGTTTATATCATATGTCATATTATGTCACTTATAGTGTATTGGTATTTTGAAAAACTTTTAATAACTTTTATCTGAAAAGCGCCGTGTTTTACGGTGGCTGGTTTTGCCACCAAAGCAGTCTGTATAAACAAACTTTTTCTTTCTTCTACCTGCTGCCGTTTTGCGATTGCGTTTGCCTCTCGCTGAAACTAGTTGTTGCCTTGATGAGCGCCGAACCGAAGCTGCTCTGTTCTTGATGCGTGTTTTCTGATTGTCGTGAGCAGCTTTGCAAGCCAACTCGAGCACTCCGACGGCCGAAACTCTATAATCGCTGTTAGGTATACTGGTGCTCCGGCACCAATCCGTTCGGCCTAGTTACCCTTGCGGAGCAATCAGTGAATGCGACCAACTGGGAACTGGAGACCTGCACGGTTCGAGTGAGACTTTGCCTTTCCTTTAACTTGTCCTCCTTTGTTACGTCCATACGTCCACGTTGCTGCTTGTTTTCTTTTTATGATGTGATGCGATGCGATGTTAAACGATGCCGTACAACCACACTGGTTTACGGTTTGAAAGAAAATGAGATATTTTTTTGAGGTCCGCGCGTTTTATACTCTAGCGGTACACGCTCACAGGATAGAGACAAATCGGCAGACTCAGCCAAAGGGGCGAGTCCAACGAGACGAACGAATGAGCGTTAAAAAGGAGCGATGGCAAAAAAATACATGCTTAGAGGCGAATGAACTGCAAAGTTTAAAGCCTCTTAAAAACAAAGAAAGAAGAAGAAAAATACATTCATTACGATTTGTTCGCTCGTTGGATTCACATGCAGGCTAAAAAGGCTCCTTTTCAGGATCACAAAATTATCTTCAATCTAAGGAGCTTATTTTTTTTTTGTTATCACTCGATATCCCCATCTTGTACGGCTAAACCTTTCTGTTTAGCGATTGCGTTTGCCACTCGCCACTCGCTGCAACTGCCTGTTGTCTGGATGTGTTCTGTTCTGAATGCGGGTTTTCTTATTGTCGCGAGCAGCTTTACCAGCCAACTCGATCACTTCGGCGGCCGAAACTATATAACGCCGGTTAGGTGGACTGGTGCACTGGTACTAACGCGCTCGGCCGATCTACCCTTGCTGAGAAATTGGCGGATACACCTACAAGGAACTGCACACCTGCACGGTTCGAGTGGGACTTTGCGTTTCCCTCAACTTGTCCTCCTTTGTTACGTCCACGATGCGGATGCCGTACAATCACACGGGTTTACGGTTTGAAAGAAAATAAGATATTTTTTTGGGGTCCGCGTGTTTTATACTCTAGCGGTACACACTCACAGGATAGAGACAAATCGGCCGACTCAGCCAGAGGGGCGGGTCCAACGAGACGAACCAATGAGCGTTAAAAGGGAGCGATGGCAAAAAAATACATTCATTACGATTTGTTCGCTCGTTGGATTCACATTCACATGCACATGCTAAAAAGGGTCCTTTTCAGGATCACAAAATTATCTTCAATCTAAAGAGTTTATTGTTTTGTTATCTCTCGATATCCCCATCTTGTTCTGCTAAACCGTCCTGTTTAGCGATTTGTTGCCACTCGCCACAGCTTTCACAGTTGGAAAATTTCTTCCCATCCAGCTTTGTGACATGTTGTACAGTAAATTACATTCAATGCGACGTGCCGAAGCGCCACTCAGTGTCGCATTGAAGGCGATTTTAACCTGTAATTGAACATTTGCGATGACAGTGGTACAGTGTCGACTTTCAATGTGGGGTCATAATTTGGATCTTTATGTTTACAAAAATGTCCAACTAAATAAGTCGCATTACATGTCCGTCCAATTAGCTAAATGTCGAACTAATTGTAATTACTGTACTTTAAATCTGGAAACAATTTTAGAATTGGTGAAAATTGAATAATCAGGAAAGTCCCCAACTATCAATAAGCTCAGAACAACTGCCAAATTCACATATTCATCAGATCCTGGCAAACAAATTATGAAAAAATCAATTTGTGATTTATTATTATTTTGGATATTGTTTTAGAAAGCATTGAACTGTATTTCCTAAACTCTTTTTTGGAATGTTTAATGGCCCTGAAAAACGCCTTGGTTTATGGAATGGTTCCAATTTAGAAAACTTTGTACTCGTGGTTTTGAAAAAAACCATTTCGAACGCCCTCGATGCCGCCTTGTTCTGGATTTGCCACCAAAGCAGATTGTAGAAAGAACAAACTTTTTTCTTCTGCTACCTGCTGCCGTTTTGCGATTGCGTTTGCCGCTCGCCACTCGCTGCAACTGCCTGTTGTCTTGATGTCCACCGAACCGAATGTGTTCTGTTCCGAATGCGGGTTTTCTTATCGTCGCGAGCAGCTTTGCCAGCTAACTCGATCACTTCGGCGGCCGAAACTATATAACGCCGGCTAGGTGGACTGGTGCACTGGTACTAACGCGCTAGGCCTAGCTACCCTTGCGGGGAACTCCAGATCAACACGAGCAGGAACTCCAGATCAAGGTTCGAGCGGGATTTTGCCTTTCCCTTCACTTTTCCTCCTTTACCATGTCCAGACATGGCTGCTTGGGTTGGTTTTTTGATGTGTTGTGATGCGAACCGATGTGGTGTACGGTTTGGATGAGAATGATCATTACGGCAGCGGAGCGGGGATTTTTAAGCTGACTGGCTGGCTCGAGAATTACTCATGTGTGAGACTGCGACCAATGTTTCGTTCATTTTTTTTTCTTTTTCCTTTCCAATCGTGTTTCATTCTACTTCGCTGCTGCTCTGGTTGCCCGTTTTGGTCGGCACGATTTGAGGAGCACAAAATGGACCAATCAAAAATGGGCACATAGTGCATTTGGACAATGCTTGATATTTCACAATTATTCAATTATTTATCTCAAGAAAAATGAAATGTTATTCGTTATGATAGATGCGTAGATATATTTCCTATCAATTGATGCAAAAACCTTTGCGATCTATTGAGTAATGCTCGAGTTATAAGCGTTCCAAATCTTGCACTTTTTCCTACTTGTTCAGTGCCTAGATTTCCATTTCACCCCCTATATCTTCCGGTTAGACGTAGTCCTACGTCAAAAGCCGTTGTTGATTCGAACGTTTGGAGGCAAGCGTTCCGGTAGCGATGAGTCTACAGCGGCTTTCATAATCGGGCATGTTCATTAGGTCAGACCACGGTAGTGAGCGGAGGGCGTAACGAACGAAGCTGCGTTGAACTATCTCCATTCGGAGTGTTGGGGTAGCATGAAATGGAGCCCACACACTTACGGCATACTCCAGGATACTACGAACCAATGAGCAGTGTAGTGTCTCCATAGCGTAAACATTCGGAAGTTGCTGGTGCTACGTCGAACAAACCCTAGGGCTGAGAACGCTTTGGCGGTGGTTACGTTGAGGTGTTCGTTGAAGCGCAGTTCGTTGTCGATGATTACACCGAGATCGCGGATGGAAACAACACACTCCAGAGATACGGGCCCGATTTGGTATACGAATTCGATTCGAGATTGTCGGCGAGAGAATGCGATCGACTTACATTTTTTACATTCAGGCACCATTTTTGCAGTGGGAAGCGACAGATCGGTAAATCTACGGGTTGTCGGCGTAAAGCAGTTTTCGTGCCTTCAATCGAAAGCACAAATCGTTCACGAACAGCACGAAAATGAGTGGCCCCAGCACGCTGCCCTGTGGCACACCAGATGTGATGGGGAAGGTACGAGAACGCGACCCGCTGATGTTGACGTACGCCTGTCGCTCAGCCAGATAAGAACGCAGCCACTCGGTGATCCAGAGAGGGAAACCTAGGTGACGAAGTTTCGTAACGGTGAGGTCGTGAGGAACTTTGTCGAACGCTTTGGAAAAATCAAAATAAATGGCGTCTATCTGGTGCTTTTTTCGATTTGTTGACATGAAACTGAAATCCGTGTTGAAATTCGGAGATGGTTGTTTGAGACGCTGAATAGATGACGTTGTGAACTAATTCCTCGAACACTTTGGCCAAGCAGCACAAAATGAAGATACCACGGTAATTTTCCACGAGATGCCTCGAATCTGATTTGTATATTGGGCAAATTGAAGCTGTCTTCCACAGCTTCGGGAAAACCCTGTGACGGAGAGATTTGTTGAAAATCGTTGAATGCGGCTTTTTTAGAGACTCTGCACATTCTTTGAGGAACAACGGTGGAAGATTGTCGGTTCCCTTGGAAGCGTCGAGTTTTTCAGAGTAGTCCAAATTTCAAATTGTGCTATGTTGAAAAGTGGTAGATTCACTTCAAAAGCCGGACAGTCTCTAATGCTGACAGACGAAAATGTTGGTGAGTTAGTGCTATGTACATTTTCGAAGAAATCTGCGAATAAATTAGCTATACCGATCGGAGAATCGGCAGACATATCTCTTAATGTCATCTCAGCGGGGAATTTACATCGTTTACGACTGCGTACATGCGTCCAAAAGGCAGAGGGATTTTGCTTCGCAATCGTTTCCGTGCGAGCATTTTAGCTACGGAACGATGCAATCTGGCAGTCGTTGTATAGTGTTTCAATTGAACGAAGATGATTGCGATTATCGTCTGTCCTTGTTCGGAAAAAGTGCTTTCTAGATTTTCGTACAACATTGCGGAGATGCTGCAGCTCGGACGTCCACCAAGGATGTTTGTAAGAGTGCTGTCTGCATCTTTTGCGCGGAACAAAAAAATCATAGTTGTCAGTATTATCCAGGCTCACAGAAAACTGCATAGAAAAGTCATTAGCGTCCATACGAAGAACGACCGGAATGTGGGTACTTTTCGTTCAAAGTTTGGTTCGAATTGATCATTCGTTGATGATAACAAATGCAAAGAACACAGAGAAAACTGTTCCTACCATTTCATAGGAAACATTTAACGAGTGACAATTTGCATTACTACTGCTACTAGGCAATTCCATTTGAATTCGAAGGTCGACTTTTTTGTTTTTTTTTTATTTGGTTCAAATTTTACAGATTTTAAAAAAAAATATAATTCAGCAACGGATGGCTCGATTGATTTGGTGTCTTCTGCAATCAGGTCCCGAAATATTCGAAGATGAAAAAGGAAAATCATTTCTCCTGGCTCAGTCACTTCGTTTCGACTAGGACTTCTTCGGCATTCGCCGTCAACGTGGCTTGAATTGACTAGACATGAATTGACGGGCGTTAAGAGCGAGGATGATTGTGAACTATCAAATGGTTATTCTAATTGACGTGACTAATGAAACCTAATCTGCCTCTTCATTCAACCCACCGTGAACTCAAACCAACGAACTTAGACAGTTACCAGGTGCGCTATAAAGGAGTAATTCTAAATTAAATAGAATTTATTTCAACAAAATTCACAAATTTGTCAGTGTTTCTGAACACAACACTGTACGCTATGCTATATGTGTGAATAATTTTCGTGTACGATACAAACAAATCTAGCTCACCTGTAGTATATGTCAAACCCAGTGTTGCGATATTTTTATCTGTACCAGAGGGGTTAAAAATCTTTCTCATCTGTACTTTTTTTTCCATAAGTCTGAACCGAAAATCTGTACCATCGAAAATATTCGTTGTAGAGGAAAATCTCATTTATTAGCATGAAAAAAATACGAATTTATTTACTACAAATACTACATTTACATTTGCAAGTCATTCGTGTGTTTGATGACGCTTATACATAGTTTTGTCTGAATCTAGATTGCATACTATTATTCAGAGGCGTAGTGTGCGGGTGGCAAACCCGGCATTTGCGCTGACCCTTTGGGACGCCAAAACTGAAAAATTTTCAAAGGCAATTTTTTTCCCGAATTATATTTCATCTTTCAATTGAGTAAAAAGACATCCATCATGAGGAAGTTGCGTAATTATACTGATAAACTTGAAAAAAGTGGTATTTTAGGGGCGCCATTTTTATAGTTTGCCAGGGGCGCTGTCCACCATCACCATCACTGCTGCCATCATTTATTAAAATTTTCGAGCTGCCGCCACGATGTTTAATCATATCCTTTGATCACAAAATAGCGTTCGTCGTTTCGTTGCTGAACCAATTTCGAAGCTGATTTTTGTTTTGATCATATTCATAAAAAAATCGCTCGACAGTTGCCGAGGAGTGAAGAAAAGTGAGAACGTTACAAAGAAGCTTCACATCGAGGCGCCGAAAATGCGAGCCAGCTGTCAATTAATTTTAGACATCCAATTTTTTGTCTCCCAATCCTGCACATGCTCGTTTTCTGAAACTGTGATTTCCTTAAAGAGTAATTTTATCGTTATGGTACGGAATCAATTCTCCAGATCTTGACAAAGACAGATCTTCTTGACGAAAATATGTACCCTGTACCGTACAGAATCTGTACCAAAAATAACGGAAAAATCTTAGAGGGGTGACACTCATGACGATTTTGAATGAAGGTCACCGATTATTACTTATGGTATTATTTAACAAAACAAGTCACTATAGAAAAGTTATAGAATCTTTCTTGTTTTTTATGTTCATTATTTCGTCATACTAGTAGTGAACCCCGATTTTTGAAATTAATCGATCATCAGCTAATCGAATACTTTCCAGCAGTTTGTTATTCGATATGATTAATCGCTCCAAATAACCGATTAATCGATTAATCGTCACGCTGAGAGAACGAATTCGTTAGACTAATATTTCTCATTTGTTAGAAACCCATCTGGAATCAAAAAAGTGTTCATCCCGCCGGAAATAAATTACTATCTTTTAGGCCATGTTCTCACTGCAGCGGAGCGTCAACGTGTCGTGAGCGGAGCGTGTTTACTTCTCGCAACGATATTTTAATTCACTCACGTTGCACCGTGCCAGCGGCGTATCTTCGGCGTGTTTTATACAAATTGTCAATGTGTGTTTTGAATGAAAAAAATAAAATTGGTTTATTTTTGAATATTCCAACATCGTTGGACGTATCCGGGACAAAAATCGGACGGTGAAAAACGTAAAAATTAAAAAAAAACGCGAAAAATTAATATTATGTCACCATTACAAACAAACATATGCAAGAGAGAAGCGGAGAAGTACAAATATCGCCGGCGTGAAGTGTTTTCATTTGCAGGCCAGTCACACGCCAAAAGCACGCTCGTGACACGTCAGCCTGGTGTGAACACATCGGTAAGAACTCACACGATTAATCGTAAGCATCACACGCCCCGCCCAAGCCACGCTGACGCCCCGCTGCAGTGAGAACAAGGCCTTACGCTACCGTAAACTCGTAAACGAAGCTCAATTCGCGTTGACGGCATTGAACTTCGTTTACCAGTTAGGGGAGCGTCAAAGATAATGATTGATTTTCAGGATAAAACTATCATAGATATAACCCACTCCTGGTTTTTTTCGTTTTGGGTGGGAAAAACTGCAGATTTTAATAACGACATCCTTCAACAACTAGAAGGTCACGGTTTAGTTCTCATGAAGTCCCGTTCGCAGGCTATCAATCACTGCAACCATGTCAGGATCAAATGAAGGAGTTCAGGATTTGTTGATAAAGCAAAACAAAAAATCCGTATCCATAGGATTTGTAGACAACTCTTTGGGCTCATGAGAACAACATGATTTTGCTAAGAATCTACGGTGTGTGACCTTCTCCTAGAAGTTTATGATTTAATACTTCTGTGTTGTCTGTACCTCTGATAGATTGGACTACATGAATTAGATCTAGCGGAGAATATTTGCAAACCTGAGTAATGTTGTGATCAGACTCAATGCACTGGTAATTTTTCTCGTTGTTGAAAGGAACTGTCTACACCAAATTGTCATCAACATATTACGGACCGCTCACGTTTTCTCGTGTTTCGCGTTCCGTCTGCTACGGATGGATCCCGTGTTTTCGACACTTGATGGTTAAAACCTTGGTCTGTCAAAAATCTAACAAGGGCTACCGATGGCTCACCTTAGTCTCATCCACATCGAAGGAAACGAACTCATCTGTGGAATCCAAACTTTTTTTTTTCTTTCTTTATCAAAGAGATTTTCAGCCGAAGGCTGGTTCATCTCTGAAATCCAAACAAATGAAGCGTACAAGTTTGCCCCAAAACGTGCGGTCCTTAATATGTTAAGAAGGTTTTATAAAAATCCATCGATTACAAATTTGGTACCGAAAGGAGAATTTCTCATAAGATGGGTAAACCAGGTGAAAGACATTCCGGGCCCGGTCCAACGATGGAAGAGGGAATGTTGGAGTGCATTAGTCATCTTCATCGGGAATTAAAAGAAGGGTCAAAATTGTTTAAAGAACAAGCCGAAATTTTGGAAGCAATTCAAGCTCGACACATGTTATGAGTACTTGACAGCGACATGAAAAAGTCGATTTGACAAATTGGCAACTAGGGATAGTGGGGGCAAATTGGTCATGGGGGGCAAAGTGGTCACCTGCTTGTTTGGTAGTATAACTATTGAGTGTACATGCCGTATTGATAGTCACCTTATGTTTGAAGAATTTAATGACTTTTGAGTCACCCTGTACTTCAGTAGAGCCGACGCATGTCAAAATATAAGTAAAAACAGAAATTATTCTCTCGATAGCCATTCGGCCGTAGTTCTGTTCTAAGGTATTTCTCGGGAAATTTAGTTTATTTAATCTGATATGTTGGACAATTCATCAGTTTGGACATATTCTAGGAGAGGTGAAGAGATATATTGTTTAATCTCAGCGATTAATTAGCATAGAAATTATTTTCATGTTTGGGGGCAAAGTGGTCATACGTGAATAACAACTTACATTGTTCTGTTTACTGAAGCTGATATACCTCATCACATTTTGCTCTTGAAGAAGATCCTTTTGTGGCTTTGACCCTGGATAAATATGCCACTATAACTAAACCGAACCTCATTATGCGGAATGTTATATGTTTCTTACCACGCTTTTGTATGCAAGAGAAAATTTAAATTGAGACTCTGGGTGAACAGGCCAAGTTTATTTCATGCATGTACCTACTATTATAAATATGATTTGAACAAATTTGGACGAAAAAAACGCATAAATCTATCCCATTTAGCATGTGCGGGTTGACCACTTTGCCCCCACTATGTGACCACTTTATCTCCAAGCAAAAAAAAGTTCGATTTTTCACCTTTTTTTTTTTTCTAATGATGAAAAGTGTACTATTTTGATTTTTTATAGTAAAAGCCGTATGGTATCTTGAAGAACAATGAGTTGAACTATAATATTCTTCGAGAAACGGGAATTAAATCGGTATGTGGGCGCTGGAAATGGACATATTCCTTAGGGTGACCACTAAGCCCCCACTTCCCCTATGTAGTTTCGGATAGTAGTCAATGCATACAGAATGTGCTACAATTCATCACGAAGAATAGGTTTGGACTTCCAAGAATCGGTTCCAAATCGTACAGTAAAGCTGTTTCTAGCCGTGTACGTTTCTGTGGCATCTTGGGGAGAGGCTTATTGCTGCGCATTCCATTGAGCCCGCAACAAGAGAGCGAAAGCTCACTTAAGGGGGTAGTACACTATGAACATATATATACTTTTCATATACGATTTTCGCGATTTTTTTCAATGAGAAAATAAACTACTATGATTAATCTGATATCACAGTTTAAATAGGTATATAATATTCAACAAACAAAACATATATTGGTGTCGATTGGACTGTCCCCTGAATAGCCGCAACCGGTTTGTTGATCCCTTGCAGCTAAAACCTTGTAAACTGGTGGGAGTTCTACAAGTTTTTCTAGTGGACCGTTTTCAACCAATGATTTTTTTAGGTAATCTTGGATATATTTCCTGTAATTCGACGAACGAATTATGGCATGTACACAGCAATAGCAAGCCTTCAGCGTGCATTCAACACAGTTTCTTCGGCGTTTGATTTTAACATTTCGCGTGTTACATTGAAACAACGGTTTTTAGAATTAATTAGAGTTAGATAATTGTATCATTTGGACCACTGTAGTCTGTTGATGCCTGAACAAATAAACAAATAAGGATATTGATTATCTCATTGGTTACCTCGTATGTAGGATTTTTTCAAAATATTGATTTTCGACGAAATGGCGACATTTTTTGTAAAAAAAATGTGTTTTTGCTTAAAAAATCGAGACAAAAACATTCACCAAAATTTTATTTTTCAAAATATAAAAAAAAATCCTACGTACGATGGCAGGAAACTCAGTGGAGAATCTGGGAAAATCTTTTTCATCAAAATTGGATGGACCGTACCGAAGGTAGAACTCCCACCAGTTTGCAAAACAGAGTTTCGAGGAAAACGCGTTTTAAATTTTGGATCCGCGCTCCTTACGCAAAGGCTTAGGTTCACTAATTGGCTTGTAACTTTGGAACGGAGTGTCGGACAAACCTAAAGTCAAAGTTTCGATAGTATACTACCCCCTTAACGAGAAGCATTTGTACAATATTAGTGTCGGCCTCAGCTCCCAAAGATATTTATTTAATAAGATTTATTTGAGTCGCATTTTGATATCCAAAAATAACCCATATTTTATTTATTTTCTTATTATGTAACTGTTTGATTTTTCATTCGAAAACGATAACTAAGTATTATAGAGGGGTGACACCCTGGTGTCCCGAACCGGGTGTCACCCGGTCACGCTACGCCACTGGTCCCTTACTATTCTCAGTTGAATATGACTTTGCCGAACCCTGTCTGCAATGTTTTTGGTTATTGACAAATCTCATGCCAACTCGACTGGCCATTGCACAATGCACAATGGTCCAGGAGATGTATTTAAGTGGAAATTAGCATTTAGAGCTCGACAGTTATTCTCTAGACAAAAACTGTCTGAGACAAAATTGTTACATATGATAGAGCGCACATTTTTATGTTGACAAAAATAGGGTGACCAAAATTGTCGATAAAATACAAAATATAACTTTGTTGAATCTAGTACTTATTTTATGCCCACGCCATAGCTTATGCTAGCTGGCGCGGTTTAGACGAGATTTTTTATCTCGCCTTTCTGGCAACCCGACGACTAATAACGATCGTGATTAATACCGAGTCAACCGAACCGTATCAAGTTAGTTTCACTTTGTAAGCAGATCAGAGCAGTGATAAAGCTCGATAGGGAATTTTGTATCCTGTGAAAAAGTTATATGTAGAGAAATAAAATACTTACCTGTTTGTACATACTTACCTGAAAGTTGCTGGAATTCGACATTCGTGCGCTGCTGTTTGTCTCCCTCGCTGTTCATCGTCCTGCTGCTGCTGAAGAACTTGGAAAGAAAAACGTTTTACTTACCTGCGTCGTCTGCTGCTTCTGCTGCTACGGAGTGAGCTGTAAAAAATAACACAACGTAGGACTACATTGGTAAGCGCCAACAAACTTTCTTATTTTTCTAGGTAGAGGTAAACATAGCTTGACAATGTTGTAGCACCAGTTATTTTAAACAACTTTGTAGAACGAAACTTTTTCTATCTTTTAATATAATCGAATTAGCGCTTTTTTTCTAAGTTGCATTAGGGTGACTATGAAAAAACGGGTTTTTTTGCTTTAACTTTCATATTTCAAATTCTAAATCAAAACTGACTTCGTACGACTTTTAGATCTTATCAATACCTTATCAATACATTTTGCGTTGCAGAACTTGTCAATATCTTAATCCTATTAAAAGTTATTGATGTTTTTTACCCAAAAATTCATGATTTCAATTTTAATTTACTCAAACACAAAAAATAACATAGTTTTGGAAATCACACATCATATAGAGTGAAATATGCCCTATCAAATGCCGCCAATAAAATTTGTTTATGTTTGTTCAAAAAAGAATGACAAACAATTGAAGAGAGTGTATTTTTTGGGAAGAAATATCAATTGAGTGAAGTTGAGATATTGACAAGTTCTGAATCGCAAAATATTTGTATTAGTAAGTTCTAAAAGTCTTTCGAAGACAGTTTGCATGTAGAATTTGAATTATAAAAGTTAGAGCAAGAAAACAGTTTTTTTTCATGGTGACCCTAATGTAACTTAGAGAAAAGACGCTATATCGATTATTTCAAGAGATAGAAAAAACTTTGTTCTATAAAGATGTCTCAAAATAACTGGGAATACAACATTGTCAAACTATGTTTACCACTATCTATAAAAATAAGAAAGTTATATTTTGTATTTCATCGAAAGGTTTGGTCACCCTATTTTTGATAACATAAAAATGTGCGCTCTATCATATGTAACAACTTTGTCGAAGGCAGTTTTTGTCTAGAGAATAACTGTCGAGCTCTAAATGCTAATTTCCACTTCAATGCATCTTCTGGACCATTGTGCATTGGCAGCAACATCTCAGATTGCAGTGAAACGATGTGGGTGTAAGAACATCGTCAAAAAAATTAGACCATTTTTTGAAAATGGCCAAAATCTACACTATGAACATCATAAAAAGTATGTGATTTTCGCGGTTTTTTTTTTCAACGAGAAAATAAATTATTATGATTAATTTGATATCACAGTTTTATTAGGTTTATATTACCTAACAAACAAAACAAAATTGGTGTCAATTGGACTGTCCCCTGAATAGCCGCAATCGGATTGTTGAACCCTTGCAGCCAAATCCTTGTAAACTGGTAAACTGGAGTTCTTCAAGTTTTTCTAGTGGAGCGATTTCAACCGATGATTTTTTTTACGTAACCTTGGATATATTTCCTGACATCGTACCTAGGATTTTCTCAAAATATTGATTTTTAACGAAATGGTGACATTTTTTGTGAAAAAATGCACTTTTGCCTCAAAAATCGAGACAAAAACATTCACCAAAATTATATTTTTCAAAATATCAAAAAAATCCTACGTGCGATGACAGGAAATTTAGTGGAGAATCGGGAAAAGCTATTTCATCAAAATCGGATGGATCGTTCCGGAGGTAGAACCCCAACCTGTGCAAAACTTAGTTTCGAGAAAAACACGTTTTAAATGTTGGATCCGCGCTCCTTAGGTCCACTAATTGTAACTTTGGAACGGTGCATTTTTCTTAATTTTTCCAGGTTTTCATAGTGTACTGCCCCCTTAACACCAGAATAAAATCATGGGTCGAATTTTCATTTGGACATGCGACTGAATTGTAACTGAAACAACCTATTTCTGAAACGAAAATGGTAACTGTTGATGAAAAGTGAATTCTTGAGAGCACATCAAGCAAAAATGTTCGCGGTCGAATCGCCTGAAGCCGCCACAAACGGAGGCAAACCCTGGCAAACCTATCTTAGCAAATACAAATTGAGCTTATGCAACATAAAGCTAGGGCTTGCACGGAGCTCACGCTTCGTTTATTGTTTGGAGTCAATATTGATGCAAATATGTTCAGCATTTGCGATGGCCTGATTCCGTTGAATAGTTCTAAGATGTATAGATATCCATCCTGAAGCGTTATTTTGCGATTTCCGATTAAATGCCGCAGCAGGATCGCTCAAAGCACATTATTAAACTTTAGGTAATGATTTCTATTCTGGACTAAGACCGCCAAAAAGACGGTCTTAGCAACATCTTGGGAACAAAGCCAGGATTGATCATCTTGGAAAAAAAATCCGAGAAAAATCGACTGACGTTTGACTTGGATAATTTATTTGAACGTTTTAGGTGATTTCCATCGAAGAGTTAGTTGATTATTTGATTCTCAGCATTGGGAGTTTTTATAGAAATTCCAAATAACTCACACCTCCGAATTCTGTGGGTATACCGCCGATCCTCGCGCTCCACTGGTTGGGCGAGGATTGATGGTTTTACGTACCCCACAAAGAAGGCTTGCGAAACCCGAGAAAGATTAATTATAACCAGCTGACACTTTTAGCGATGAATGGAAAATGCTAAGCCATTCATTTTCTATCGTTACGTGAATTTTCATGAAACCCCACAATGATGGACTGAGAATTCTGACGCGTGAGAACTTTACCGATGACATACGAAATGCTCCCACACTTTGAAGTTATTTTTAATTTGTCAAGTTGGAACATCCTTCACTCACTCACTAGCGCCTGGTTGCTAGCGGAGATGGTTCTCTAGTCTCTACTCTAGATGTAAAATAATTCAACATCTCATCAATCATTTCTATTCAATTTATCATATTCCTTCCACTGATCCGTATCCTATTTCCTGGCGCTACGGTGCGGGGTCACGTTAAACACATATATTTTCCACAACCTCACAGCGCAAACAAAACCATCGCAAACACTTTATTTGCCGAAACAGATCGGGTTTCGGCCGCCAACAATGATATGCGAGAAATGGATTCCGTATCCCACCGTCCCATTTTCACACAGGCACACAAAAGCGTAGTCAGCTCCGTTTTCTGAAACTCCATCCCTCATCCTGCATCCTCGGTTGCTCGACCATTCATACCACTCTCTCACCCTCCCTCCACCCACATCGGGAAAATCAAAAGAACGAGAATATATTCATCATCGCACTTGTTAAATCCTCTTTCCACTTTCCCTTGGGATGGGTACAGGAAATCAATTGAATGGCGCGCGGTGTACATGTCTCAGCGCGCGTATCCCATCCTCCTACCCGCAATCGGGCAATGGAACTTCATCAAAAGACGATGATATACTGGAAATTACCTTTATTTGATTTTCACTTCTCGAGTTCTTTTTCCACTCCCACTTCCCGAGTAGCTACCGAGGAAGCCACCAACGACAGCAACAGGAGGAGGAAAACCGATTTACGATGTTTGCCGATGGATTTAAATCAATAATGAGCTATCGATGAAATCGGCTCTTTGTGCGCTGCCTGTGGGTGGCGGTGGGGGCGGTTCTTTGTTCGTTTGCAGCCAGTCGTGGTGGGAATTTCTCTCTCGGAAAGCGTAATCTACACTACGCGCGATAATGAGTTTGCCTTCGGGTGGTGTGAGTAATGGTGGGTGTGAAATGATTCATGTCGGATGTGTAATGAAGGGAGTGTAATCACTTTGGAACTCATCAATCCACTTCAAATTGGAGCATGTGAATTGGTTTTCAACAGTTCGATATGATATTTGCATTGAGTTATTATTCTTGCGGCCAACGCCGATAGCTTTATCAAATTAAATAAATAAAAAAATGAAATATTAGAAGAATTTAGCATCTTCTAGAAAGATATTCCAAATAAGCCATTCTGATTTAGTGTTGATGAAATTGCAAACTATTTTTCGAATACTTCGCAACCTTGTGTTCCCACAGCTGCAAGTCCTATGTAAATTAAGAAACTTTCTATTGAATTTATCAGCAAAAAGCAAAAATGAATCAAAGTTGCTAGAGACGTCTCCTCGACATAAAATCCATTGGCATCCTCTACCTAACATCCATAAACCTTGGGATGCACGGGATGTCCTGCTCGCATTAGAAGACACTTCATGTGGTAGATTTATACAAGTGAATGGTTGAGACGAATAAGTATCACCGAATGACACTTACTAACGTATGTTCAGTTGATTTGAGATAGCAATTTCCATAAAAGGAGAATGCTCAGGGAAAACCTCAAAGAAAAAGGGTGGGTGGGTAATATCAGGGACATTACCGGAGAATTATCAAAGGGGCATTTGATTCAGTTTACATGGAAATTCTCTCAGAGAAGTTTCATAATCGTGGACTTTCACCAATTCTGAATAATTTACTGTACAATTTACTGTCAGGAAAGCACATGAATTTCTCTCATGGCAGCTCAAAATCTTCTCGTTACAGTTTTATGGGCCTACCGCAAGGCTCCTACCTAAGCCCCCTCTCGTACAGTTTTCACGTCAATGATATGGATGATTGTCTAACTAGAGACTGCACGCTGAGACAACTTGCAGACGATGGAGTTATTTCCATCAATAATAATCCCGTCGTTCTGCAAAATTCGTTGCCAGATACCTTGAACAACCAGTTCACGTGGACTCTCAAGCTGGGTATCGAATTATCTACGGAGAAAACCGAAATAGTCGTATTTTCTAGGAAGCACGAATCCGGTCAATTCCAGCTTCACCTATTTAGCAAAACGATCAGGCACTCTATGTTTGTCAAATACCTAAGTGTATATTTTGATTCGAAATGTACCTGGGGAAGACACATTGCGTATCTGAAACAGAAATGCCAGCAAAGAATCAATTTTCTCCAAACAATAACCGGAACATAGTGGAGTGCCCATCCAGGATACCTCATTAAGCTGTACAAAACATCGATATTATCAGTGTTAGAATATGGCAGTTTTTGCTTCCGATCAGCTGCCAGGATTCATATTCTCAAGCTGGAGAGGATACAATATCGTTGCTTGCGTATAGCCATGGGGTGTTTGCATTCGACACTTACGATGACTCTCGAAACCTTGACTGGAGTATCTCCGCTAACTCTTCGGTTCACAGAATTATCTCACAAATTTCTCATCCGTTGCAAGATCATGAATCCGTTGGTGATTGATAACTTCGAAAATCTACTTCAACTGACTCCTCAGTCAAGTTTTATGTCTTTATACCATGAGTACCTTACCCACGACGTGCACCCTTCACCAGGCATGTCCAACCAAGTTTGCTCCCCATACTTTTGCAGTTCCTCTGTCATTTTTTATCCGTCCATGCGACAAAAAAACCTTGGAATCCCAGATCATCTACGCTCCGATTTTATTCCGCCGATATTTTCGGCAGAATTTGGGAATGTTAGATCTGATAAAATGTTCTTTACTGACGGTTCATTCATAAACGGGTCCACTGGCTTCGGCATCTTCAATGGAAATTCCAGTGCTTCTTTTAAACTCAGAGATCCTTGTTCCGCGTAGGTCGCTGAGCTGGGTGCGATATACTATGCTCTAGGGATCATTGAACCACTGCCCATCGACCACTATTTTATTTTTTCAGACAGTCTCAGCTCAATAGAGGCAATCCGCTCAATGAAAGTTGATAATAAGATGAGCTTATTTCCTTACAAGAATAAGACGTTTATTGTGTGTTTTGGTCGAAAAATTATTCAAAATTACCTTAGCATGGGTTCCCTCTTATTGCTCGATTCCGGAGAATGAGAAAGCGGACTCGCTAGCTAAGGTGGACGCTTCAGAAGGCACACTTTTTGAAAGGCAAATTGCTTATAATGAATTTTTCCACTACACTACAACCTAAACGCGCATCGCAATGGGCTCACAACAAACAATCTTTGTGATTGTGGCGATGGCTACCATGATATCGAGCATGTTGTCTGGTCGTGTATCCGGTTCCATGCTGCCCGCTCTCAGCTCACCAGAGCATCGAGGGCACAAGGCAGACAATCGGATATCCCCGTCCGGGATATCTTAGGCAGCCGTGATCCTGATCTTCTGCTCCATCTCTACCTGTTCCTCTCGTAATACTAGCCTCGAGCCAACCGCGAGTAATCGGTTACATATTACTAAGATAGTTGTCAGGCAAACATTGTCGAAATATTGAACTCCCGGCCCTGTCAGGCTGACGCCAAATAAGCCTTAATAAAAATATATATTTTGGAAAAAAAATAACGGGAATACATACTGCCGTTCTACGCATAGTTGTCCCATGTTCCAAAATCAGCAACTGAGAAAAACGCATCCAAAGTTTTCTAGCATATTTGTCTACCAGAAGCTTTAAGCATTTCGGTTTAGCATTACACTGGGTTTTTTATAAGCAGAAAACTATTGGTTAATGAAATGTGAAAAGATCCCCTCATTCGAGTCAATCAATCCTGGCTACGGGTTCAAAAATTCATGGTGGGAATTTTTCCACTACACTACAACCTAAACGCGCATCGCAATGGGCTCACAACAAACAATCTTTGTGATTGTGGCGATGGCTACCATGATATCGAGCATGTTGTCTGGTCGTGTATCCGGTTCCATGCTGCCCGCTCTCAGCTCACCAGAGCATCGAGGGCACAAGGCAGACAATCGGATATCCCCGTCCGGGATATCTTAGGCAGCCGTGATCCTGATCTTCTGCTCCATCTCTACCTGTTCCTCTCGTAATACTAGCCTCGAGCCAACCGCGAGTAATCGGTTACATATTACTAAGATAGTTGTCAGGCAAACATTGTCGAAATATTGAACTCCCGGCCCTGTCAGGCTGACGCCAAATAAGCCTTAATAAAAATATATATTTTGGAAAAAAAATAACGGGAATACATACTGCCGTTCTACGCATAGTTGTCCCATGTTCCAAAATCAGCAACTGAGAAAAACGCATCCAAAGTTTTCTAGCATATTTGTCTACCAGAAGCTTTAAGCATTTCGGTTTAGCATTACACTGGGTTTTTTATAAGCAGAAAACTATTGGTTAATGAAATGTGAAAAGATCCCCTCATTCGAGTCAATCAATCCTGGCTACGGGTTCAAAAATTCATGGTGGGACAGTTATACCTAGAATATCAACATGGGACAATTGAACTTGATGTGGTTTTTTGAAATACTGGGAACAAACAATAACTTTTTTTGTATTTTTCCGAAAGATTATGCATAAAAACATCGTTTTATGAAGAAGGGAGTGATCTGCATCACTTTGCAGAATATAAATCTCATTGTTTTTAGGCATTGGCTAACGTGCTCTGTTCTGTTAATTTTTTTTTAATTGTTTGAGAATTAGTTCGTTCTTCCAAACCAGAAATGAGTGCATTACCCTTGCTGAAAACATGTCATAAAATTCCTGTACTTGAACCGATTTATTTGATACGGATCTACAAAAAAAAATGTGGTGGGACAGTTATGAATAGAACATCAACTTGAGACAATTGAGCTCGATGTTGGTTTTTAAAAGCTGTGAACAAACTATAACTTTTTTTTTGTGTTTTTCCGGAAAATTAGACTTAAAAACATCGTTTTATGAAGAAAAGTGAAAATTGTCAAAAAGTAACATGGGACAACTATGCGTAGAACGGCAGCATAGGAATGCACCAGTTTTGAATTTTTTTTTTTGTTTTCATTTGTTTGAATTTTTCAAATGATAATAAGCCTTGTGTGTGAAGTAATCTATCCAGAGAATGAATCAGTTAGCGAAATTCTATCTTCAACGCTTCGTTTTTTCGTAGAACGGTAATATAAAATCCATGTGGTGGCAGTGGAAGTGATAACAACCCAAGCGTTAGAAACTATCACCTTCTGTTTTCAACCGAATTAAATAAACAATTCACATCTGGGTAGAAATATACAGCAATTTGACACTACTTTTAACCCTAAAACAATGTTCGAATTTGCGAAAAATTAAGAAAAAAGAAAACACTTCACTTCAAAATTTGACCTTATTGATTCAGTCATCTTTTCACCAGCTGGCACGAACAGTTCGCCTCAAAAACTTGAAAATAAAACAATAAACAAAACAATTGTTTTCTTTTGATCTCGCAATTATTTTTGGTTTCCAAATTTGACGCTGAAAAACTCGCTGACAAAATTGACGGTCATTCGAAGACCCAATAATGCAATGCAAGGTATGGACCTTCAAATAATCAATGACGGCTGTTACGGTACTAAAGTCCAATATATTTATCCAAACAGATTAGAGAAGGACATATTTTCGAATTGAAATTACTCGAATCCCAATAAACGTTGTGGATAATTTAATTTTCTCACTTCTGTTCATTCTCGCATTCGAAGTTCTAAAATTGTTATAAACTGCAAGGCTGATAAAAAAGGACCACATATCGCAGCCTATTTACTTTAGTGGCTACGAATTTAATGCCCCAGTCTTAATGGAGCAAATAAATCACAAAAGACGTCAGACGTCGTAGAACAAAGAAGCTGACATCTTTTATGGACGACTTTTCATTTGTCTTCTATTTTCAATGCACTCGCTGCTGTCATCCGACGCGTAAAGAATGAATCGGTCCAGCGTCTTTGCCCTTTTGGGAGATTTTTATGGCCGAAGCACTCAATTTATGACACTTTTATACGGTCAACTGCATTTTGACGGGGCAGCAAAACAGACCTCCAGACACATATGACAGCATCCAGACGGCCTTCGCTATAAAAATACGATATCGATATCTCCAGACGGGCGAAAATAAAGCTCAAAAATCAACATTAGCTCTCTCTGCGAGCTGACACTCACAGCAGCCACTATCGATAATTAAAAAGTCCATTCTTATTATGGTGTGTTTGCAATGTCTGCGGTTGATGCGACGCGCGAGACGATGGTGGCAAACGTCAAACGAGACTACGCAGTCGATTAATTGAATTGATGAGATAAGACCTTGGCGACGAGACACAGCTAGGAAAGATCCGTCGATAGCGCCGTCGAATGTGTCTTCGCAAATGAAGCTCAGACACGCTAATTTCTTTCTTCCAAATCTACGCCAGCGCCCCCCAGACACCACCTCCCCCGAATAATTTCCGAAGTTCGTGTGGGAGTGCAGTAAAAAATGTCAATCCTTCAGCAATAAAAGTCGTAATCCCCGCACGTTTAGCTGCTACTACGTAGTGTGATGTTTGGTTTCCCCTCACAGAAGAACCCTAGATTCGAGACTTTTGGTGCAGATAAACAAATGAAATGCAGAAGCGAGTGGGGGCGGTTTGGGTACTGCACTTTGGATATCGAGAAGAGCGAGAGACGGCACAAAACTAAAGCCGTAAATGATAAAGTGTTTGGAAGAATGTGTCTAGACGCAAGATATACATGTTTTGACTTTGAGGGATGAACATAAGTATAAACGGAGATTATAGGGATCCTGGATGGCGCGAAAGTAGAAAATTGCAAAGTTTCTGACAGGTCGGATTATCCACAAACTAGATGTCTAACAAGTTAGGGAAAGTAACGCAATTGGGTGGGTGTATTCAAACGTAACGGTTTATGAAGTTCAACAAATTCGTAAAAGCGGACAGCAGTGGAGCTGTTCCACCCCAAATGACGATTTTTTTCATAAATTTTATTTTAAATTTTTTATTTGGCTCAAATATTGCAGACGTGACTTCTTCGTGACTAAAAAAGACAGTTTGTATCGTCGGTTTGCCATTTTGACTCTAGCCTGACTATTGAGAAGACTCTAAGCAAAGATTGCTTGAAAAATAAGTATAACTCAGAAACGGTCGGTCCAATTAACTTGGTGTCTTCGCAGTGTTCTAGGTTATTATCGGGACTATGTGGAAAAAGGATACAAAGTTAAAAAAAAAGTTTTAATTTATTTCGAAAATAACACTTAGCCCTTTTCGGTCGTTCGCCTGCTCTCGGCCACCACAGCAAGGAATCACACTAAATACTTTATTCAACGATGTGATAGTTTACATTTTTTCTAAGCGAATTTAAATGTCTAGTGAACTTTTTCACGAATGTATACGAAGTTTCTATGAATAATAGGTAACGGTACTCGGTATACACAAAATATTATTAGCGTGGAAAAATAAGAGAGTTTCTCTCTTTCAAAGGAAACTATTTCCGACCGCAAAGGCTTTAAACTCAATTTTATCATAAAAGTTTTTTGATTTTTTATTTTTTTTATAGGTTGCAGCGGAGAACTAATGATGTTTATTTCACAGTGCGTGAAAACATAAAGTTGGATTTTGGAAAAATGTTTAAATGCTTCTTTTTTTATTTTTTAATTGTTTTTTGTCCCGATTTATGAAAGTACGCAGAATTCTCAGCCAAAAAGGTGTGCGGCAAAATTTTGCTAAGTGCTACCGTTCCTGAGACATAGTAATTTTAAAATAAAATTTACTGAAAATTCTCAACTTTTAGTTGTTTTCGACAGTTTTTCGAGTCCTTTTAACCTAGAAGTAAATTTTACTAAAAGAGTAGATAATTTTTTACTGCAAGGCTTGACTTAATCAAGTGATGCGGTTAATTTTTATGATAAATCTTACATTTTTTCATTATTCGAGAGGAATTTTCTTAGAAAATAATTATTTGATGTTTGAATTGTTTTGGATGTTACATCGAATAACAAATATTACTTATTGCAAAGTGGATCAATATTGAAAAAAAAGAAGGACAAAACTATTATAAGTTCATGAAGCAATAAAATCACGTTGGTATATTTTTTTTGCGGGTAGACAGAAACGTACCGTATAGTTGTTTCAAGTACCCATGTTAGAACAAAAACAGTGCTGATGCAGTAAAACCACAGGCAAATGATGAACGAGTTACAAGTAAGGGTTAATCAAGTGAGAAACAAAAGATAGTTCAGAAGAGAAGAATGAAGTACAAAATTAACACACACAATAGCTATTCACCTTTTACAAGCATTGTGCAAACGGTTTTTCGACATTTTTTTTTTAAATTGCAGAAATCTCACGGAAAGTAATATTGAGAAACTAGTGGAACTAGGGTTTGCAGAAGAAAACCAGCATAATATAAAAAATAATAGGTGGATCTGAGCCTAGGGACATGGACAGGAGTTTGACGTAGGTCTGTGATTGTTTTTAGTAATTGCATTTGAGTTGAGTTTTTTCATTGTTCAGAAATCTGTAACTTTTACTATTTTGATACATCAAATGGAGGTCCTGGAGTTTCTGATATTGAACTATATTGATGTTCAAAAATGTGCACAAAATGCCATTAAAGTCTTTACCACTCTTTTATTCTATTTATTTAATTATGCAGAAGAGAACAAGAAGTCATCATTTATCAGTGCATTTTTGAACAAAAGTCCAAATAAGTTAGGGGTACCTAGGTCCAATAAATCAGAGTATGTACATTAGGATGCCAATGAAAATGGTCATCTCGAATGTCAAGTTACCCCATAAAAATGTTCACCATCTCGAAAAAACACCCTATGCAAAATATCAGCTCAATCGGACTTTAGGGAGAGTGGCGCAAATCGGACAAAGTTAGAGCTTTTGAAAGTCGAAAAATCCCCCCAGGGGGATTAAAGGAAATCGGGGTTCGAAAAAAAAAATTGATGCCAAATATCTTAAAATTGCATGAAACGTCGAGATCTAGTGTCATCTCGAAAAATTTTTTTTGTCAAAAATCGACACTCAGGGACTCATTTTTTTTCGGAATACGAGATCGTTATCTCGAGTTTTCTTTCGGAACATGCTGTGAAATGTTGATTTGGATGATGATATACCTTTATGATAAATATTAGCTCATTCGGACTTCATTTACTGGTGTCGCAGATGTTAAAATTTGAGTTTTTTGAAAAACTAAATATCACAGAAAATCGAGATTGAAAAAAATTGATGCCTAATGTCTTAAAATAACAGTTATCTCAAAAAATTTCTTGTGTCAAAAAAAAAATTTTTTTTGCACTTTCGTTTTTCGCCTAAAAATTCGTTTTTTGACAAATAATTTTTTTTCGATAACTGTCAATTTCGGCGTGTCATGCAATTTCGAGACATTTGGCACCAAATTTTTTTTTTCTTGGGTATTTTCCGACTTTCAAAAAACTCAAAACTTTGACCACTTTGCGCCACTCTCCATTAAATCCGATTGAGCTGAAATTTGGCATAGGGTGTTTTTTCGAGGTGGTGAACATTTTGTATAGGGTAAATTTTTGAAATTTTAGGGTTGATTTTTCCCATTCATTCATTGGCACCCTAATGTACAAGCAAGCACTTTCCTTTGATAAAATAAAAGTTAGGCAATTTGCAAAGTGTAATTATAGCAAAAAAAAAAAAAAAAAATTTAGGTATTATGATACAAAAAGAAATTTGTAATAAAATGTGACTCTTTATCATTTTATAAAAACTTGAAATAAAATACTTCTCGAAAAATGATCTTTTATAAACTCGAAAAACATCCGAAAACGACCGAAAGTTGGTTCAGTAAATTTTGTTTCAAACTCACTGCATCTCGGGAGTGGAAACAATAAGCAAAATTTTTCCGTATATCTTTTTATTGCAAATCATGCGTACGTTTATACAATAGGGTCAAAAACCTTTATAAGAATAATTTCAACAGTTTTCAAGAATGCACCTTTTTTTATTTATAACTTTTTTGTCCATTATTTTTCCATCTTGGCGCACTGTGCAATAAACATCATTAGTTGGTCGGTGTTAAGTCAGAGCGGACTATGTCGCAAAATTAAAAATTTCTACTTATTGATTACAGTAGATTAAACATTCAAACATTAAATTATTAAACATGATTAAACAAATTAGATTAAACAGATCAAACAAAAGCTACATTTCACGTTTATCAGATTTGGAAAATCACGCTTGCAGCAGCAACAACTTATCGAAATTGTTTTGAACGCTCAATGAAAGCCCCTATCGCATCAAATTCAAACTCGTTTTCTGGAAATCATAAAAATGTCACATGATCCGGTCTGACTTAACACCAAACAGTTGTCTGCTACAATATATCAAATAATTAAAAACATTAAAAAACAATGTTGCTGTTTAATGGTCAGCTGCACTCCAATCCAGGAAGTATCCCGTGTCAGGCACACTTACAGAGACTGCAACATCCCAATTATGAGAACACTTTGTAATACTAACCTCGACCCAACCGCGAGTAATCGGTTACATTACTACTAACATAGCTGAGAAGAAAAATTGTCGAAATATTACGCCATTAGAGCCTTAATAAAAATATATATCTTTTGAAAAAAAGTGGAAAATAAAAATAAAACTTTTTTTAACAGTGCTTACTTTCTCCATATTGCACCAATAATAGACGAATTACATGCCAAAATGGCAGCACCATCTCAAACAGCAATGAAACGTTATGGGCAGGGCTATAGAGTCGGAGTCGGAGTCGAGCAGTCGGAAGGAATTTCATTATATTAGAAGTCGGAGTCGAAGTCGTAAAATTTTTACCGACTTCGACTCCAACTTCCAGATGAATGATCCAATACAATCAAAATATTTAGCTCATTAAACAAAATTTTATTTCATGATCTTATTAATATCCTGTTCACGGCCGAACCGTTCGCTTGTGTTCTCTACTTTCTTCATAAGCGACAAGATAACGGTTAGCATGACTGCTGAAATGCTCGAGAAAAGCATTGTGGATATGTAGTGAAAAACAGAATCCCGCTGAACCTGAAGCCAAAGCATCAGTTGTATGGCGATTGGAGAAGCAAACACTAAAAAAGTAGGCTTGCACAAATCCGTTGAGAACCGATTTGAATTCGTTGAAACTAATTTGATACTTTAAAAGACGAAGTTTCCGATATGTTCAAGATCTTCCACATGCGTTACACCGTTCACACTCTCCAGTTGACGATTCGTGGTGGACTGAATGATCATTCTGATACTACCTTCATTGGTAAATTGAGGCAAGTTACTATAGCTGGTAGAACCCCGAAAACGGATGCAATTTTTAAAAGAAGACCAGGAAAAGAAGCAATTTTTGGTCAGGCCACTCGCTAAAGGAGTACATATCTCGTGATTCAGCGACTGAATGAACTTAGAAATTTCATCAATGATCTGGATAATGAGAATCTTCCCTAACTGAGAATCAGAGGAACAAAGCGATAGAACTGGAGAAGCTCCGGTTTCAATCGTTCAACCTAACCAAAACACTTCAGCTTGAAGATCTGACACCTGGAAAGTTTATGTTGGAATGAAGGAGTCTGATTTTCCGCCTTAGTAAGATAGAATGATCAATTGCAGATGGAGTTTTACGGTCCAAGAAGAGAAAAGTACACTTCTGGCTAACCCTATATTGTTGGCAGCAATTTACATCGATCCAAAGAGCAGAATTTTACTTTTTTTAAAATTCGTTTATTTTTCAGAATTTTACTTAACGAGAGCCAATTAACGATGGCCAAGGAAGCACTGTGTGAAACATCGCTGTCGGCGAATCTTGCAGCGATAATTCTGAGTCTTCATCATCATCAGAGAGCACAAAGTTTAATGCTGAATAACAAAAAAAAATAAAAACGACTTTACTTCGGAAAAAAGAATAAGAAGAAAAACCTGATGCTGAACATCTTTTGAAGTGAAATCCTAGCTTGTTCGCCAGAGATTGAAAAATATGACCGATCGTGCAAGGTGTGATTTGGTGATACGGGGTGATTTGGACCACCCCTTTATCTCAAAAATACAGTTTAACTTGGATTTTTTATAATATCATCTCCTTTTATTGTTGAACCGTTTGTACCTAACCTGAAAAAATCTTTGGAAAGTTTAATAGGTGGAGGAAAACGGTAGCATGAACACAGCAAGCACTTTGATTGTCAGAAAATGTATGTTTTTTGATCGTGGTTTTAAGGTTTTTTCCCGCTGATTATACAAAATTTTCGTGTATCGTTCAGTAAAGTTCTGTACGCCTACAGAAGAGGAACAATTTGATTCAGCGAAACTGTATATTGATAACAATGAATGAAATTAATTGCATTTTAATTTTTACATGTTGTGTGGAGTGACATAGTTTTACTCTCAGAAACCACTTTCATTGTAGACATTCTTAGAGAAAAACGGTGTATATGACGATTTTGTGGAAAATACTACCAATTATTAGTTATTTCTTTTGTATATATTCGCGATTAAAGGCATTATAAACCGTCGGTAACATATACCATAAACATATTTGAAAATGATTGAAAATAATTTACGCATTGATGTATTGTTGCTATCCGTTAAGTTAATTTATACACGACTAGCTGACCCGGCAAACTTCGTCCCGGCCAGAATGGATATGAATACAGTGAAACCTGTTTTTGTGCGTTTATTTTGTGCGATTTTTTTTTGTGCGATTTTTTTTTGTGCGATTTTCTATTCTTGTGCGGTTTTTTTTGTGCGGTGTATGAAAAGAAGCATATTTGACGAAATTATCGTGCATTTAGTCTTTTTCGATGGTTTATATGCATTTCAGAGCGAAAAAAGCATATTTGCGTCTCAATTATACACTTCTGAAATCATTCCCCTCCTCTCATCAAATGCTCTAAGTTTTTCTAAGTTTTTGCATGACATGATTTCTAACAGCAACACGTTTCGACATGCAACAAAAGCACAAAACAGTTCGCGCAACCGAAAAGCAAAGTGTCCCATCGCAAAGCAAGGAAACAAAAGGAAATTGAACGGTGGATGGCGTGGATTTGAGTTATTTTCTTGGGGGAAACTTTTTTTATGCGGTCCCTATCTACCGCACAAAAAAAAAATTTTTTTCAAAATGTGCACCGAACACGATTTTTTAAAGCTGCTGGTGAAGTTTTGCACGATTTTTTTATGCGACTTTTTTTGTGCGGTCCCTATCCCCCGCACAAAAAAAGGTTTGCCTGTACTTTTAAACATTCACGTTTCCTTACCAAACGAACGTTCGTGGAATCAATCACAGAACTATTTATTGATTGATATTGTGATAGACTTTTACAGTTTTCTTTAACTATAAATTTCCTAGTACTTCTACCAAAACTCGTTATTATAATATATATTTATTTACAGTAACAATTCTCGCTCAACATGTTTCTTCGTTACATGGAATACATGTTTGATACAGAAAATATAATGAAATGGATACAGCTCAAATCGGACTATTCGTTTCACGAGTTTTGTGATTACCAACACATTTGGTGATTCATTTTTGTGTATATAGTTAGAGAAGATATAGCAGTGCGTTTTCCCACCTGAAAATCCATTTCCACTTTCGAACAAAGTTCAATTTCGTTAGCGCAAACATCAAATGGACTAAAAACGCTTATCACAAAGTAATTGTTGAACATTTGGGAATTCATTTTTCCGCATTTTCCCATTTTTCTTTAGAATTTTCCGAAAATTCTCAATTGTCATGTTAAGTTGTTGATATGGTTGGTTGAAATATGTGTAATATATTTCTGGGATCCTCCTTTTCCTTCCAGAAGAGGGAGGGGTGTCCATTTCTGTGTCATTTCTCGTACCCAAAAGCCTTCACATGCCAAGTTTGGCTCCATTTGCTTGATTAGTTCTCGAGTTATGCAGAAATTTGTGTTTCATTTGTATGGCAGTCCCCGCTTAGAGAGGGGAAAGGAGCATCGAATCACTATGGATATATCTCTTGCCCCCTAAAACTTCCACTTTCCAAATTTTGTTCCGTTTGCTTGATTAGTTCTCGAGTTATGCAGACATTCGTGTTTCTTTTGTGTGGCTTTTTCTGGGATTTTCATGGTTTATGGGTATGGGTGTCAAATGCAATTTTTTTGCTCTTCGTTGACTACCATTTTTAACACCCTGGAATTTACAACTGAATAGAGCAAGCTAAAAAACCGAAAAAAAGCAAAATGTCGCCTTTCCAACGAGATATCGACATTGATCACTGCAATCATCTACCGAAACATTATGAGATTTCTTCTATTCCAACATTAGGTTGCAAAAGCGTTCAATATTTGACTGACATCCATTGTAAACGTTCATACACAAATCACGAAAACAATTCACATGACAATTTGGCTTATCTGCATGGCTGCATTGATTTGACTTATTTGTTTTTCAGTATTTACAAAAAGTGAGTTTACAATCTGAGAATGTCATCTTTTAGTAACATGAAGCGATAGAATCACTAGACTCAAAGTCTCAAAAATTAATAAACATGCATAATACCATCAAATCACTCCTAGAAAAATGAAACTCACAACACAAATTCATTTATCAAAACAAACAGCACAAAACAAAGCTCGCCTCCCCCAAGTCGAAAGAGAATCAACCAGAAAACAAAGTGATGAAATCGTTAGGAAACGATTATCATTTTGGGATAAACTAATTGTGTTGGTATGTCCCCGGTGTTTCATCCCAGTTGGGGTGGTCATCAGTGAGAAGATTTTCTTAGTCGGTCCCGCCACCTGTCACTCCTCTCCCTCCGCTGGCTCGGTTCAGCGATGATTCGGCATGAAATATTATGACATTACGCTGCGAAGCTGATTTACGAAAACAATTACCACCGCCCTGACAAGATTAATTACTCTGCTGGTATTTCATGCATTTCCTCCTGCTGCTGTCGACTGCCTTGGCGCTAGACTTGGCACAGGGCAGAGATTCCAAATCCAGGTTCAGTATTTTTTTTTGCATTTCTTATTTTTTTGACGTCTCGCTGTCACACACTTTTCGCTTTTTGAATCGGACATAAAATACTGCATTTTACGCTGTTGTGAAACAAGCTCCGAAACACGATTGCTGGCTCATTACAAAACTCGCTGTGAATGGCGACGGTGAAAACTCATGGAATTCCTGGCGCACTGTATGGTTTCATCTGTTGGAGCTCAGCTGTTTCATGTTTTCGTTTGTTGTTCGGTGGATGATTCAATTCAGGGACATTTTCCCAATGTCCCATGATATTTATAAAGATTTCCTAACCATTGAAGTTGCTTACGGAAACGTGCACAGTGATTCTCTTGAAGTTGTTTCCTTATGAGGTGTTTTCCTAGCTGAGCAATTCCACGTCAAGCTGATAGTTTTTAAATTAAGATTTTTCGAAAAATAGTTAAAAAAAAAATTCAAATGAAAAAAAATCCTACAAAAAAATCTATCAGTCCTACAAAATTTTAGTCAAAGAATGGAATGTAGCAAATTATTTTGGTTTTCATTAAAAATTATCAAAGAATTTTTTGGAAAAAAAATATTTTGAAAATTAAAATTCATTTTTTCGAACATGCTTTCAAAATTCTGAAAAAAATGATATAAATAGCCGTAACAATAGTCCAATAAGTTTTTCATACATCGGACGATGGGTACATTTACATGGAAAAAGTTTTTCGAACAACAACTTTTACATGTTTTTCTTTGAAAAGATGCTATTAATGTTCAGCAAAACTTTTTTCAGGAGTCTTCATACAAAAATGACTTATATTCCAAAAACCATAAAAGATAGAAAGTTGATGTTTTCGACAAAAGTTTATATTTTAACATGATCTAAAACTTTGTCGAATACACTATATCTTGACTTTAAACAAAATTAGGATTAGTTGTATTTTTTTCAAAGAAAATATAAAAAAGTTGTTGTAATAAAAACTTTTTCCCTGTAAAAGTGCCCATCTTTCGATGTATGGACGACTTGTTGGAAATTGTAAGGGCTATTCATATATATATTTTTGGGAATTTAAAAAAATACATTTTTAAGAAAAATTAATTTTAATTTTTGAAATAAATTTTTTGTCAGCGAAATTTTTTTCCAAAAAATTTTTGGTATTTTCTTGTAAAAATTTAAACAATTTCCTACATTTCAACCTTTCACAAGAATTTTGTAGGTATCATAGTTTTTAAGTAATAATTTTTTTTGTAAAAAAATAAGAAAAAAATGGCTTTTTCCAAAAAGTAGTCTAGTAGTCAAGTATGCAAAGTTGCTTAGATGACCCATGGTTTTACACCCACAACGTTTCACTATTATCTGAGATGGTGCTGCCAACTCCTAAGACAAGTTGGCATGAAATTCGTCAATTACGAGTTTATTTTTGCGCAGTGGCGATATCGTAACCAATGAGGTTTTCCGAGGTGCGATTATTGCTAGTTGACAAAAAATTATTACGAAAATAAAATACATATTTTTCGTAGGCTGTATATTCGTTGGCTTTAATTTGATATGTCGATCATCTAAATCAGTTCAATGGTTCAAATGTTATGATTTTTCAAAGAAAGTAATTTTTGGGAAAAAAACATGATTTTTCGGACTACCCTAAAATGGAAATGGTCACCCTAACGAAAAACTAAAAAACGGGTCTAATTATTTGTGAAAAAATCTACCACTTTTCACGAAAATCTGAGAACCACTATATCGGTTTGGCATGGAATGGCTGTATAGATAGAAGATATAAAAGTGTGTTATCTAACCTGTCCAAATCCATTTCCACTTTCGAACAAAGATCAATTTCGATAGCGCAAACATTGAATGGACTGACAACGCTTATCACGATGTAATTGTAAAACTTGATTTTTTAAAAAAGGCGTATCCATACTGATTGATTGATCGTTACCTTTACTCCGTTTACCTTTTACTCAAAACCAAGATGTCAGAAAGAAATATGTCGTTTGACAAAATTGTTGGAAAGTCAATCATCTTTGTTCAGAAAATAACATTTCACATACACAGTTAAAATCTCCACTAGATCTCAGGATCCCGTGCACCCGTGGCCGAGTGGTTAGCGTCATAACTAACATGCCGGGTGTTCGGGTTCGATTCCCGTTCTGGTCGGGGGAATTTTTCGTCAAAGAAATTTCCTCCGACTTGCACTGTGATCACGCGTATTCTAGAGCTTGCCACTCAGAATGCATTCAAGGCGTGTTATTTGGCATAGAAATCTTAACTAAGTACTAATAAAAATGACGCAAGTAATACTACGTTGAGACGGCGAAGTTCCTCTAGGAACGTTAGTGCCATTGAAGAAGAAGAAGAAGATCTCAGGAATGGCGCTGCCTTCCGAATTTTCATTAGTATTAAAAATGCGTATCACGACGCTAACAATTTAATAGTATGGTAAAATTTTTCAGGGTTCCTCCGTCTAGAATTTCATCGCCTTCTTGGTCTCCATGGAGTCAGTGTAGGGCCACGCTCTCCTATTCTATTTTCATTCAAGAAGTACGATCACTGTGAATTTTTTTTGTCTACATATTACAGTTTATTCTTTGGTACAAATCAATTGGAATTAGAAGAATGCTACCAAATGTTCGAATTTCTCAACAGGATCTTCGGTAAAAGGTGAAAGATATAAGCTGTGTTGACAGAGCGCTCAGTATGTCATAGCTGTACCGAGCGCCAGGACAATGCCACTTCGGAAGGATACAAAAGTTTTTTTTTACCATGTGCCATGTAATTTCTCTCTCGTTTAAAGTGAAATTTGTTCCATCGTATTTCAGCCGTGTCCGCATTCGATTTAGCAACCCATTTTCCTCCTCTCAAATTAAGTAAAAATATTCTTGGTGACACCCCGGGTGAAGGAACCAACTAATTTTTATTTTCCCCACGCGTGAGTGATGACAAACGAGTCAGATCGGAAAATCTGTTGCCCAGAAGTGCATCATTGCAGTGCTGAGGAGTGCGTGGTTTCAACTCTTTCAGTGTGACAAAAAAAATATGAATCGCGCTGCATTTGACAAATTTCCCGGTTGAACCAAACCCAGAGACCCGGTGGAAGTCATCGTAAATTTACTCTTCTTCTCACTAGTTTTCAATGTTCCCATTGATACCGTTAACTGCCGGGGCGTTGACGTCCATTTGGTCCGGCACACAGCGCTGCTAAGTTATTTACTGTATCGTTTTGGCGATGTGACATATTTTTGTCAACAGCCTGTAAATTCCGGTCCGAGTAACACTTGTCCTACGCTTGTTTCAGTATGAGTTACACGGCAAAACAATTCTGCGCGCGAAACAAATGGATGGTTTTGAAAGTAACGCCTCAAGCGGCGTACGATTCATTGTTATGACGGCTCTTTCGCAAAAAAAAACATGTTTTGAATATTAGTTGAAGGTTCAAATATTGTCTCGTTTTCATGTAGGATCGTATCTATAATTGGGGATCTTTTCTCTTGAAGATACGCGTGAACACAGTGCAAGTCGGAAGAAATTTCTTTGACGAAAAATCCCTCGACCAGATTTGGAATCGAACCCGAACCATCGCCATGATAATGTGTGACACAAATCACTCGGCCACAGAAGGACTCGGGATTCATAGCATTTTATTAGAAAAGTTATAACATTAAAAGTAATTTCTCTTTTTGAACACCTGAGATGTAGGTGATCCGAAATACGAGGGTCGTTCAAAAAATAGGTTTCAGTGCCTCACAAATCGCGGAAAAATAAAGTTAGGATAAAAAACAAAGTGATTTTCGTAATCTACGTTTTATTTTCTATTTTTCTACATAATCACCGTAACGTTCGAGGCATTTTCCATAGCGTGGCACGAGTTTTTCTATTCCGAGCGCGAAGTGCGTAGCGTCCATCTTTTTGAAGTACGATGTAACTGCGTCACGAATTTCTTCAGTGTTATCGAATCGTTGACCGCCGAACGCCTGAGGTTGTTGTTTCAAACATTTCATCATTGTAACGGAGAAATAATCTGATATTATAATGACGAGTTTTGGTAGAAGTACTAGGAATTTTATAGTAAAAGGTAATTTTAAAGGTAATTTCTTTCAATCAATCCTGCGATTGGACCCATGAACAGCGCTTAGTAAGAAAACGTGAATGTGAAAACGAAAAATAAATTTTGGGCGGGACGAAGTTTGCCGGGTCAGCTAGTATATAATAAAATAAATGAGATGATTTTTGGACATTAAAATTTGATGCGGGATGATTTGAACCGTCTGTAGGGTGATTTCATCCAGTGTATGTTTCATCAAAAAAAACTCATGTTTATGAAAAGTAATTTGGGATGATATTACAATCAGTAGGGGAGAGGGAGGCAAGTTAGCGACGTTAAGCTTTGGCGAGCCCTGGATCTTGGATTTTTTTTAATGTTGATGCTGATTCATCAACATGAAAATCTAACCTCCATGTCTGGATATTTTCGTCGATAGCGTCTATAGCTTTCATAACATTCTCCAAACTGGTGTCCGACCAATATTGGTCTCTTTTTCGCTTATAAGTTCTAACCATCTGCAATAAAAAAACCAAAAATTAACATAATATTGCAGTTCACCAACTAGCCCCCAAGCGACTTTTTCAATAAAAAAAAATTTGCTGAAAAAAATTCATTATTGAAACTCGCCCGAAACAAACAGATTATGTACAATAGAGTACCTTTATCATGTTTAAAATATTTTGAAATTTTAACTTTTCTTATAAAGTGGATAATGAAATTTGAAAAAAGGAAAAAAAAATAAAGAAAAAATCACGATTTTTCTCATTTTTATTTTTTACTTTTTTTGTGATAACGTTTTCGGCAGAGGGGTTACCTCTACGAAAAATGTAACGATTTATTAAGAGTTTTCAAACGCATATTACTCAAAATGGTTATTGCGACATTTGTTGTGTTCTATATCATTAGACAGAAAATTTATCCAGATTTTTTTTTTTGCTTGAAATATGAACAGTGAATATAGTAAACAAAAGTTAACAATTGACGATTTAATTGGGTATGTTTTCTTTCGATTGCATCATCCACTCGCTTCATTCCCGACGCAACGAGCAACCGTATTGCCTAGAATCGGGCGTTAGCTCATAATGTGAGTTGATGCGCAAAATGAATTACAGTAAAACCTGTTTTTGTGCGAATATTTTTTTGGTGCGATTTTCTGTTGTTGTGCGGTTTTTTCGTGCGGTGTATGAAAAGAAGCATATTTGACGAAGTTATCGTCCATTTTGTTTTATTCGATGGTTTATATGCATTTCAGTGCGAAAAAGCATATTTGCGTCTCAATTATCCACTTCTGAAATCATTCCCCTCCTCTCATCAAATGCTCTTAGTTTTTCTAAGTTTTTGCATGACATGATTTCTAACAGCAACACGTTTCGACATGCAACTAAAAGCACAAAACAGCCACGCGCAACCGAAAAGGCAAAGTGTCCCATCGCAAAGCAAGGAAACAAAAGGAAATTGAACGGTGAATGGCGTGGATTTGAGTTATTTTCTTGTTCGAATTTTTTTTATGCGGTCCCTATCTACCGCAAAAAAAAGTGTTTTTCAAAATGTGTACCGAACACGATTTTTTAAAGCTGCTAGTGAAGTTTTGCACGATTTTTTATGCGACTTTTTTGTGCGGTCCATATCCTTCGCACAAAGAAAGTTTTGCCTGTTTTCTCATTTACCGAGAATAGGCACTAATTCTATATTATACTAGCTGACCCAGCTAACTTCGTCCCGCCCAAAATTTGTTTTTTGTTATCAATACCTTCAAACATTCACGTTTTCTTACTAAGCGCAAGTTCATGGGTTCATGGAACTGTTCATTGATGGATCTTCTAAACGACCCCGTTGAATTTACCTTTTACTATAAAATTCTTAGTACTTCTTCCTAAACTCATCATTATAATATCAGATTATTTTCAGACACAATTCTCGCTCAAGATTTTTCAACCTCGAGTAATGCAGAAATTTGTGTTTCATTTGTATGGCAGCCCCCCTAAGAGAGGAGGGAGGAGTCTCTAACAACCATTGAATCATTTATTGCACCCTAAAACCTCTATATTCCTAATTTGGTTTCGTTTGCTTGATTAATTCTCGAGTAATGCAGAAATTTATATTTCATTTGTATGGCAGTCCCCCCCCCCCCTGAGGGGAGAGAGGAGTCTCTAACTACCATAGAATCATTTATTGTACCCTAAAACCTCTATATGCCTAATTTGCTTTTTTTTGCTTGATTAATTCTCGAGTAATGCAGAAATTTGTGTTTGGCACACCCCCCCCCCTTCTAAGAGAGAGAGAGGAGGAGTCTCTAACCACCATAGAAACATTTTTTGTACCCTAAAACTTCCATACGTCTAATTTGATTTCATTTGCTAAATTAATTCTCGAGTTATGCAGAGATTTGTGTTTCATTTGTATGGCACTATGGCAGTATTTAATATTGCATTGCGATCAAAAAACTTTCGAGTTTTGATAAAATGATCTCCAGTTTGTGCTTTTAAAAAAGTTATAAGTAAAGTTGACCATAATACTTAAAAAATACAAGGAAAAGGCCGGTTTTTCGGTCGACTTTGCGTGGAATTGCTTTGAATACAACATAAATCAATTCGTACAAGACAAGCAATATAATTCCTAAAACGAATCTTGTCGCACCATAAATAAACTTTGTACGACAATTTGTGGCGCTAGTTGAACACTATTACATTGTAACGGATAGTCTTAGCTCTGTCGAAGCTATCCGTTCAGTGAGGCCGGAAAAGCACTCGCCGTACTTCCTTGAGAGAATACGAGAAATTTTGAGTGCTTTATCCAGACGCTGTTATGTCATTACCTTTGTGTGGGTCCCTTCTCATTGCTCAACTCCGGGTAATGAGAGGGCTGACTCATTAGCAAAGGTAGGTGCGATTGAAGGCGATATTTATCAGCGTCAAATCGCCTTCAATGAATTTTACTCTTTAGTCCGTAAAAATACCATCGCTATCTGGCAACGCAAATGGAACGAAGATGAATTGGGCCGGTGACTTCACTCGATTATCCCTAAGGTTAGCCTCAAACCATGGTTCAAAAGTCTGGACTTGAGTCGGGACTTTATTCGCTCCTTCTCCCGACTCATGTCCAATCACTGTTCGTTAGACGCGCTACTCTTTCGTTTCAATCTGGCCAGCAGCAATATCTGCGTTTGTGGCCGAGGTTACCACGACATCGAACACGTTGTTTGGTCGTGTGAGGTGTATCTTGTTGCCAGATCGAATGTAGAGAACTCCCTTCGGGCTAGAGGAAGGCAGCCCAATGTGCCGGTGAGAGATGTGTTGGCTCGGTTAGACCTTGATTACATGTCCCAAATATATGTTTTCCTTAAATCTATCGATGTTCGTGTGTGATTATCCTTATATCCTTATACCCTCCATTTCTTCCTTTGTGAGTAATTGGTCCGCTTGCTATAAACAGGAGAATGAAATGTAAATTCACAACAGATGTACGAATAGATTTAAGAATTGAGTGTGTGTGATTATCAACATTGTAATAATTTCCTTATACCCCATCCTTTTCCTGAGAAAAATATGTCACCCTTTTAATCTCGAGTCCACCGCGAGTAATCCGTTTCCCACATTACTAACCATAGATTTAAGAAAATTGTTCATATATATAGTTTTAAAAATATATTTAAGATTTCGGCTCCTTTAAACTTATGTAACTTAGCCTGTAAAAATAAACGAATTTATAAAAAAAAAAAAAATTTGTGGCGCTCGAAGTACGATGCATCGAAGTACCTTACGTTACGAACCAATTCATAGACTAATCAATTCAATTGCAACGTATGAAAAAAACAACTCCATCTATCATCAACCTGATGCTGACCATAAAAGGGCAAAATAACTTCTCAACCTTTCGTCCAATCGGCCTCTAATAATTATTTATTAGACTGGTTCTAAGCCAGAGGGCCGATCGGGCGATCAAAAAAACCATGCCAGAGCATTCCTTTCCTCCTATTATGTGCTGAATATACGCAGCAACGATTGCAGAAGTTACACTTCGCTTGCTATACCCGTAATCGCATAACCATTCGGTTTAATTATGCCCGGTAATTGAGAGTTGATTAGCGCACATGAATCACCGCATGTCGCCTTCCGATGCAACATCGCAATTCTTCCGCCATCGCCGTTGTTACTACTAAATATGGATGGAATGCATAAATTTTCATCCACGAACCATTTTTGTTTGTGCTCTAAGGGGAGAAAGAGAAATCGAGACATGGGGTCTTATTATACACCGACAGCAGCAGCTTGAGAAACTGCGTCAGCATTTCTGCTATGCTGAACCGACTTTGCGAGCACATTTTCATGTCTGCCATGTGCCAGATAGACGTGGATATGATTTATGTTTCTCTATGATAAGAAACAAGCACAAAAGGAGGGAAGTGTTATCGCTGTCTTTGAAGCTCTATTCATTCCCCGAGTGCTGGGAGCTCCTTGGTAAAGAAGTTACCCAAGCATCAGCCGCAGCGGAGGGAATCTTGCATGATGACTTAAGGCACTTCTTTCCGACCGCCAGAAGTGGTCTCTTGAGAACAGATTGAATTGGCGGATTATATTTTTATCGCGTTGATCGCGTTTGAGATCCAGAAAAAAAGTGCGTCGTTTCCATTGTGAGCCAAGTTTTTCAATATATGACCGAAATGGGCCAACGCCTCACTGATATCAAAACAAATAGATTACACGATTGTAACACATACTCAGAGGAACACCATCTGAATAATGCAGAGCACCAGCAAACGTCAGCTTGCCTTTCCGCAGTATTCTTCCGTTCCAATCACCTTAAGTTATACCACACGACCGGGGCGCCGACCGTGAAGATATGATATATCTTAATAATGGGAGGAATGCGAGATAAAACACTCCTCGCGCCCTGTTGCAAGCCAATTCATGGCGTGAAACGTGTCGAGCATACTAATCAAAGGATTGAATTAATATGTCCTCCCACGGGGGGCGGATTCCCTCTCAACATGATACAGGAACAGGCGGAGTAGAAGGAAAAGTGTCAACACTCCTATCTGGGAAGGAGCGGAAGTAGACGAATGGTGGCATGAAAATTCAAAAAAGAGACACAAATATTATATTTTTGGATCACTGGCTATTTCTGCGTCGTTGAGGGCAGAAGTGGCGAATGTTATGAAATAGTTATAGAGAATAGGGTTTTGTTTAAATTTTTTGTCGCTACTTCCACAGTTTTTATTCTAGTCTCACCCTTCTTTTATGTTACTCTCGGGAATCTAGCGTAGGTTCAACTTAAAACGTAACTTTCACTTTCCGGTATGCCCAGTTTACAGCATTACAGCACTCCTATTAGTACAGCGTTGCCAATGTTCCAGTTTAAACTGGATTCTTCCAGTTTTTTTCCTCGATCCAGTCAAACAGTTAAACCTTAAAAATTTCCAGTTTTATCCTGTTTTTTATATTGTTGCATCATTTTACAAAGTTTTTGTAACATAAATTCACGATGTATAAAAATTATCCCTCTCTCACTCTTCTTATTCCTTGACCAATTTTGTTTGTTGAAATTTTTCTTCCGAGGAGTATTTACCTTAGATCGATTTTTCTGTTCTTACACACTCTCAGTGATATTTTTCTCCGGAGTTCGAAAGTGTAATCTGAATTTCAATACGATTAACGCGCTGTGCGTATGGTGCCTACCCAAGCAGCAACGTGCTGTCTTTGAGTTTATATAAATATTATATGTTTAAGAACCTCCAAAACGTTCTGAAGTTCAGACTGATTGATCTACCATTTTATCCACGACTGGTGCAGTGTTCATGACAATAAATCTTACCCAAAATGGTTCATAGAGCCCGCGTGCTATGCTGGCTTTAAATTTTTATAAACATCAGACGTTATAGGTCCTCCAAATCATTCTAAAGCTCAGAAGTTCATAGGGTCAATGTGCTCCATTGACTTTAATTGATATGAATGTAAGAAACCAAGTAACTTCCTTTCGTTTACATTCGTTTACATCAATCGTCCATTCGACGAAATGAAAATCCGAAAATTTAATGTGTCACAACATCTCGGGAAAGATTATTTTTAGATAACCTGAAAAGGAAAACCTGTACGATTAATTGGGCAGGCTATATATTGTACTATTTATCGCATCTTTTGCAATCGAAATCCAATCGCAACGATGGAAAGTTAACTGTGAGAAATCTGAGGAAGTAACTGAGAGAACTCCTCTAAAATCAATCATCCCGCCGATATCTTATGTTATTCATAGCTTATACACTTTATAGAACTCCATTCGTGACGGCGGAGAGTTATTATTGGGAAACCTGGAAAGATAACCGGAAGAACTCTAGAACTAATCGGACCGGCGATATATCGAACTCCCATCTCGAAGGGGAGAGTTATCTTTTGGAAACCTGGAAAGCCGAGAGAACTCCTCTAGAAACCCGAAGATATGTTCCATTATGCATCGCGCGTCTAGAAATTTCATCGTGACGGAGAAGAGTTATCTTTTGTTAACCTGAGAAGGTAACTGAGAGAATTCCTCTAAAACCAATATTCCCGGCGATGTGTTCCATTATCAATCACGCGTACTCTGTATCGAACTTCAATCGCGACAGAGGAGAGTTATCTTTCTTAGATAATAGCCACGAACAACAACTTGCAGCCGTTCTTTGGATCTTCTGCTCTGGAAATAGATACGAGATATTTTAAGTTTTTTGCAATAAAACCATATATTCTAGAGGTTCTAGAAGAAAAGATCCTCAAATATTGTTTGACAGTAATATTCGGGTGGTAGGAAACCTTATTTTGATCTGTTCTAATGGATAATTAAAAGTTCATTTCGCTATTTTATGAGCTACATATGCTTCGAAGGAAAGACTATTTCTCAAGAATTGGAATAAGTAAAAAAATGATTTCAGATAAATCAAAGCCGAAATTCTTAAAATAACACGATTTCACAGGATCCTGTTTTCTTCCAGTTTTTTTAAGATCAATCTTCCAGTTTTTTGAAAAATATTATTGGCAACCCTGTATCGGTACGCATCGGAAAGTGCAAACTCGGCCTATTAGTGATTCCCAACCTGTAGTCAGCGACTGACAAGGGTGCTGCAAAGCAACAGGGTCGCGAAAGTTCTATCAAATATATTTATGCTCTTACTATGTAACTGACAAAAACAGTTTTCCGGCATTATGATATGCCGGAAACATCAAAAACATCAAAAACAAGAATCGCTACGGATTATCATCCGTAGCGATTCTTGTTTACCTGTTGTCAATGAAGTGGTAGTATCAATGAACATCGTGAATGAGCGTATCAGTAGGGTCTAAAAAACAAATGGTAACTTTACACAAAATACGAATCCACAACTTTTACGTCAATGAAGTTGGTAGCCTACAGTGTGTATTTACAACGACGTGTTGAAACATCGAAGCCATAAAAACTTAACGATTAGAATGCAACATCAGAACTGGCTAAGCCAAATCGCAGATATGTCCGTTGATTAAACGTCAGTGCGAATTTGGCAGAACACGAAAATCAACGAATTTATGGAGGTTATTTTCTGTGCGGTAGCTCCTGAACTAAGTGGTGCGGACTCAATCCACTTCATTTTCAAGCAAATTCATGCATGTTTTCAAGCGATTTCTTGCAATAAATTTTCAGACCACCAGGGATGCCAGATTTACAAACATGTTTGTAAATTTACAGACATATCTGTAAAACACTTATTTTTGTTGTAGACTTTTTAGATATAACAATATTTCACAGGTTTTTGAAAAAATAAGAGGCTCTATTCATCACATCAAAGATATTTGACTCACCATATGACATTTTTCCATAGTTTAGTTTGGAACTCATACACATAAGTACTTTTGCCCTGGGAATTTTACAATCAATAACCGGTAATTTCTTCAATTTTCATACCATAAGCAATATTTGCCATAATGCCGCTTTGAAATATTACTCGAGAATCAAAATAAGAACGAAAAAAACGCAACTGTATTTCTCTTACCGATAATTTACCCTAGTGAAAATATATTATGGGCAGCTTCCTGGACAAAATTCTAGAAAGCCTCTGATCGAGGTGATGTCCCTAGCAAGTTCAAATACGTTTTTGTAGATGAATTCTCAATAATGCTTATGATCTGGGGAGGTACTCGCAGAATATACAAGCAGAAGTGCCAGAGAAAACGTATTCTTACATAACATATACTTATTTGAGTTAAAAATGGATCTGTCCAGTTTTGTCCTGATTTGGAAAGATGCTTCTACAGTGAAGAAGTAGGGTAGGGCGGGGCTAGTTGGTCATAGGGGTAAGTTGGTCATTAACGATATCTTGGAATCTGAGCGTCCAAAAAATTAGCGATCTATGGATGAAAAATAGCAAATTGCTGATACAAAAAAATAAGCAAATCGGAAAAAAAATTTATTAAGTAGGTTAAAAAATACGGACATGGTTCCGATTTCGCCTAAAACCATTCACGGTTTGCGCATTATAAAATGTGTTCTAAAACTGGTTAATAACCATGAAAAAAAATCGGCTCATACGTAAAACAAAGCTTTATTGTACGTATTAGCTCTAAGTGTTAATGGAAATCGCTTTTAAAATTATTTTTGTTGAATTTTCATGAATATTCTTTTTCATATATAGAGGGGCTAGTTGGTCACACAAATTGATCGTTTGAGAGCAACGCATATGAAATTTTCAGGTATGCTGTGTTTCATTACGCAAGCTATAAATAAATATAGAAAGTATGTGTTTTACTTCTAAACCCAGTGTATTTGAAACGAAACAACCACCACACAAACCACTTGCAATATAATTGTCATATTTATATTTTTTGCTGTAAATTTTCATTAAATATAATAAACGTTCAAATTGAATATCAGCACTCAAAATATTGCATTGAGTAATGTAACATAGCTGGGGGCTATTTCTATATACTTTAGGGCGAACGGTACAAATGTCATCAAAACAAATGCAAGCGGTTGTGCGTCGCAGGGATGCCAGGTGATTTTTTTTTCAAAAGTCTTGGTACGAGAAAATGTCTTTATCATAATATCGGAAGAAAGTTCTTCACAAAAAAAAGGAACTGTGATAACTCTATTTTTTTATTTTAGCGTTGAAATTTTGCTTGTAACTCAAACCATATCTATGAAACTAATTGTACAAAAGGTATGTAACCGGAAAACCTTCGATTTGTGAAGTGGTCGTTTCAAAGATCTAGGTTAATCTGTTGTATAGTGTGGTCAAAATAATAGAAATTCAATGTCACAATCATTTGAATTTTCGAGCGCAAATGAGCCAATGTCTTCTAGAGACAATATGTATTCAGACCGCTTCGTTCGCTGAGACTAAAGCCCTACTTTTTGATGATATTTTCGGCCAATAGATGGAATTTCATGGAAATAATATCTCCACGTACGCTATCATACTGAATTGTCTTCACATATTTCATAATGTCTTCAAAATGTATTCACAAAATCAAATGTCTTCAAAATGAAGACATGTCTTCAAACCTGGCATTTCTGGTTCGCCACAAAGTGTTAGATAGACTAAATCGCTAGAAGAGATTGCCTGACTAATTTTCAAAAACGATGATAATTTGAAATGTTCATCCCTAGAGGCGAATGAACTGCAAAGTTTAAAGCCTCTTAAAAACAAAGAAACAACAACAAATGTTCATAGAGGCGAATGAACTGCAAAAGTTTAAAGCCTCTTAAAAACAAAGAAAGAAAGAAAGAAATGTTCATTAATTTGTTTTTTCACTTGCTACATGATATTAGTTAACCGTTTTTGTTTTGATTTAATTAATTGATTTATAATGAAGGAAACTACTAATAGAAAAACGTTTATTATTTGCTCAAAAAAACATGCCTATTATTGACCAACTTACCCCGTGTGTGGGGTTAGTTGGTCAATTTATTCAGAAATATAAAGACGTTAAATAAAAGAAAAATGTCAAATTATTGATTCTCTGGTTATTTTTCATTGAAAGGGTAAAACGTAAGCTTCATTGTGGTACATAACATTCTAACGCAAAACTTCGTACTACAAAGTTATAGTCAAATTTATTCAAAAATGACCAACTAGCCCCGCCCTACCCTACTACATATCGAGACAAAAGGGTGGATTTCGAAAAGTAGATCAACCAACCCTCAATTCCGCCCAATTGAGAAATGCTGAGCAATTGTCAAACAGATATTGAAAAAGAGTGGGAACGTGACCCGGAATGCGACAGATATGAAGAGATGGCGGAACAAAATGGCCGCTCAGGTTAGTCAGCAGAGTGTCCAAAATATGATGAGTGGTATTCGAGAGAAAGTTCGAGATTTCATCAAAGCCATATCACTATTTTTCCTTTCAAGTTACATGAATGACCTTCATTCTGAGTTCTCCACAGTTTTAATACATAAACGTGGTTCCAAGATAGAACCGTTGTTTTGGGTCCAGATATTAAATGATCACTTTTGTATGGGTCCCCCTCTCATCGTTCAACTTCAGGCTACAATAAAGCAGGTTTTCTTGTATAAAAAGCTATGCGCAATGGAAGAGACTTTATTTTGTAAGCTTATCATTTTTGTGAATATCTGCATTTTTCTCAAGGTGGAATGGTAGTGATAAGGGCCGTTTTATATTTTATCGTATCAAGAGTAATCAAACATAATTCCGCGTTTGAATGTAATTTTTTCGGCTTCAATATTAAGCATTTTGAGTGGCTTAAATTCAAAATTCAATCCGCTGATGGTTATATTTCGGTTTGTAAATTAACAGAGAAGCGATATTAGGTATGTACGGAAAAGTAAATTCATTTGTAAGCGGAAAATTTGAATTATTGAAATAGTTGTATTGGTGGGGTAAAACGGACAGTTGTCAGAAGGAGCTGGTGTCATCTCGAAAAAAAAATTTTTGCTGAAAATCAACCTCCTGGGACATTGCCTGAGTGGCAATGAAGGTATGGAACAAATTAATTATGGAACTTAAAGAGCCGACCATGTACCTTTTTGTTTATTGATCTGTGCAAAATTTCAGCTCAATCGGACATGATTTAGGGGTGCCTCAAAACGCTAAAAGTTTTGATTTTTTGACCCAGAATTTTGTACATGAAATTTGGAAAATCGAAAAAATGTTTTCGGTGCCAAATGACTTAAAAATGCATAAAACGTTGAGATCTGGTGTTATCTCGAAAATTTTGCAAGGGTCAATTTTTTGGCCAGTAAACAAAAAGTACATGGTCGGTTCCAGGGCTGTTATGTGTGCATGTGTATGAAAACAACGCAAACGCCGAGACGTCCGGTAGAAGTGATCAACAACACATTACTAAAAAGCTGAATATATTCTTACCTGAAAAAATTAATTTGAAAATCCGCGTAAAAAACCGCGTTAATTGGAAAATCCGCGTAAAAAAACCATGTCACCTAGTGATAGATATCAAATGGGACTATCTTTACGGAAGTAACGGAAGTAAAAAGTTGAGTGTTGCTCGCTTACTTACCCGTAGTTTTTTCGTGCAATTTCGTTGGTTACTGGTAGCTATAGTTCGGTTTTCCTCACGAATAAGGTCATCTGCTGTTGCTAGAAGATTCCCTAGTAATTTGTACACTCTTCTGCCGATGCACGTGCAGTACCACTGTTGAGCCGTCCAGAGCTAAGTTGACAGGGAAATACGTTCACGAATCGCTGCCCGTAAAAATATATATAAATTTTCCTCAAAAACATGTCTCTAGGTCAGGAATAGTTAAACAAATTGCTGTATATATCAAATTACCGCCCATAACAATATATGCATAATTCCATATAGTGCAAAATAACGCTTTTCGTATTCTTTATCCAGCATATACTACTTCTCGAATGGCGTTAAGGTGAAGGTGGAAGCTAGTCATTGTAGTAGTATATGTAAACCCACGTGTAAAAATGGGATAATAGTGTTTGTGAGAGAAGAGCAAAGCACAAGTAAATAGATCAATTCACTTATCAGACTGTGTGGCGCTTCATTGACACGAGTCTTTGAATACATTTGAAAAAAATAACAATTCAATACTAAAGTAAAATGTATGAACGATATGTTCTGATGAACAATTGCAATATGAAGTAAAACTCTGGTTATACGCGAGCGTAACATGAGCAAATTTATAACAAATTTATAATTTATCAATTCGCATGAATTAGGTTTTTTTTGGTATTAACAAGTTCTTTCGCACAGTAACTTGATGTTGATAATTCCTTAATATTTTCCTTCGTTGATCGTATTGTTTTCACATATTCACGTTGGAGCTTGACCTTGAGCTTGGGTAGACTGTACAATTCGTAGTTGCTCTCCGTGATTGACCTGAACCAACCAAATTGCACAAAGGACATACAGAATGACGCTTGGGACTAGCAAATCATTCTCGTTGGGCAATTTTCGGTGAATCGAGTTTCAAATGGTCAATAACGACGCCAGCCACGTCCATACACCAAGAGAAGGGAAGGAATGTTAGTATGATAATCGCCGCCCGAAAGCCAGAAGGGTCGCCTCTATAGCGTGGTTCCATAGCGATTATCATGGAAGGGATAGTTGTTAGTGGGAAGAGGTAATAATCAGGATTCACTGCGGTAAGTGATGTGATTATGCAAACGCGAGCTATCGACCAATCGACGAAATGAAACTCTAAAAATCTCATGTATCACAATGACCGGATATATATCGAATAATATCCAAACCAACAGGTACATGAAGGGAAAAAGCTGATATTCGTTTTATAAACATCATTTCAAAATGTTTACTAAAGTTTACGCGAGCTCACAGTCCATAAAACAACCGCTTTCCTCCGCCACCACGAGAATGTTAGTGGACACGTCCTTTGTTGCTATTAGCGCTTCAGCCCTGAACGCACCTAGTTATTCTTATCCTCTCATTGCACACAAAAAATGAGCGAAGGAAGAGAAATCCACAGTCGATGAGTGGCCGCGTAGCCCTCGAGACCTGACACTTTCTCTCCCTCTCCCACCGGAAGAGAAGAGCATTTCGGACGATTTTCGGATCGGTTATCGAAAATCAAATACTATTCGCAAATGAAAAAAAAAAATCAAATACAAAAAAGCAAATGACACTAAAAACAACTTAGCTGAGATGGAAATTTTTTTCCTCATGGTGAAATTTCTTTCTCGATGTTGATCCCACTGGTATATAACACATGCAATAGTTGAAACCACTAACTACCACACACGCGTATATCCACAGGGCACGAGAGAGAAAGACGACCGGAAAGTTTTCACCAACACATTTGCATGGAACTACGAAAATATTCTTCAAAACGAAAAAAAATATATTTTTAATGGCTACATAACAAAACACTATTTTATGTTTTCTAACCATCGATTATAATTTCAGGCCATCCGACGGATTTCACTATTAAGTAATTTTCAACTGCACATTGAACCGAAACACGCCCGAACACGTCAGACGATGAAAAAACACTGTTTTCACATATTCACGTTGGAGAGCCTCAACCCTTCTCTCCGTTGGCCGAGGCATTTTGATTGAATGTAATACTTTTCCGTTTACTGTTTTTGGAAGCATAGGCAGCCATGGCAGTGTTCCGAGCTCTGCAATACAATTTTCTTACCCAATGTTAAAGTTGCTAAAATTTACATTATAGACCCATTAAACGTAAAAATAATAATTGTATTGATATCAACAAAATTTTATTCTATTGATTTTCATGACATGGAACGCTATGACTCGGGAACAACATTTTATTGAGTGGTTTTTATAGTTGTTTCGATGATGTTGTCTGGCATCAGTGTCGAAAAAATAACGATGTTTTCACCAATACAAACAAAACCATTGCCGAAGATCGAAAAATGAAAATTTTACTTTCAGAGCACTAGCTCGAGTTTTCCGACGTTTTTCACTACACAGTGCGACAGCAGATGAAAATTTAATATCTTGTGAGTAATCGATTAGAGTTAGATTGATATTACTTGATGGGAAGTGTGCGAAGACGATCATTTTCTTCACACTGTTTCGCAAAATTATTGATTTTCGGGCGAAGGGTGAGTGAAGAGAGATGAAAGAAATGAGCGCCATTGTGGAAGCCATTTGTGGCTAGCTTCCACCTACCCTTTAAAGTTCCCTTGTGGAACTTTTGCCGTCTCAACGTACGCATTAACTAGCGTCATTTATTAATACATGGTTGAGATTTCTTAAGCCAAATAACACGCCTTGAATGTATTCCGAGGGGCAAGCTCTTGAATACGCGTGACCACAGTCGAAGGAAATTTCTTTGACGAAAAATCCCCCGGCCAAAACGGGAATCGAACCCGAACACCCGGCATGATAATGTGAGACGCTAATCACTCGGTCACGAATATCAACATTTGTTATCTTGTGACATATTAGATGTATAGATAGACGTAGATTTATTCTATAAATAACCCTAATGTATTTTCATCGTTATTTCCCTCTCTTTTCAGGTAAGTGTAATTCGTGATATTCTGCATGAATGTGAGTATGTTTAAATCGCAATCAAGTGGCTGAAGACATGATTGAACGACCAAATTCTGATCCCATATCACATAATAACTGCTGATATGAATTCGTGTGTTTTTCGTATTTTCGAAACTGAAATTACCGCTTCGTGGGACCCGTTTTGACAGCATTGAAGATATGAAAACTGAAGCCAATTCTTGAACATAGCTATAAAACGTGTTTTGATCACTGGATTGTTTGTTGGAAAAAGTGTATTACCTCAGAAGGGGGCTATTTTGAAGGTGATAATAAAAATTTAGATGATTTATAAATAATGTTCTTCAAAAACACATTCCCGGTATATATTTGACAGAATGTATAGAGTGACAGGTTCAATTAAACAATGATTTTCGGGCCTAGAAGTAATCAATTTAAGGTTTCCTCTGCTTCGCCACTACACGCGGTTTGGGTTCACAGAAAGCAATTTTTCATTTTCCACCGAAACCAATCCCACGGTGCAACACCCGAACATACACCAGCACTTCGAATGCCGCCCTCTCGGGAGATGGGACAAAAGCTTTGTTTGGCATTTTTCGGTCGCCAAATCATACCGGCGAAAAGCAAATTGTGGTTTTTCAGAGAGCGCCAACCCAACCCGGCGCTGCTCGCTATTTTTTGTCCCATTTCGCGATTCACTTGCTGCAAAAGTGGTTTCCGGATGTGGGCGATGTGAGCACATAAAGAAGAGTACAACGTACGCCGGGACCGTGTGAAACAAGCGCCGATGGGAAGCAGCATCAACATCATCGTCAACCGCTGGACAAAGACTGTATCTGTATCTGCTCACTTTTTGTACCGTACCGTTTCTGCGATGATGAATTGATTTACGATGAAATTTGAGCCGGGGGGTTCCGAGAGTGATGAATTCCCGGGCAGCAATGCAAATGATCCCATGGGGAGATGGCGAAAAAGGTTAGACGCGAGAGCAAAACATATTGAGAATGATGATGGGTTTTGGAGGCGTTTAGGTTTACCCCATGATTAAGCACCTTTTTTTTGTGATGAATTGATAACAGGTCGTATGCCACTATTAGAATAACGTTTAAATGTATTGCGCTGTGGTTGGCTCCACAGATTCAATTATGCTGCCAGTCAAGTTGATTTGATCTTGCCTATGCTTATGGGCGGGATTGTTGCATGTTCCAAGCTCATAGTTGTATGGAAAAAAGTTGGGTATACAAATTTGTGAGATTTTTCGAAACAAGGAAAATAGGGACAGTTTTGGTGATCGAATGGGAGAATGTGAATATTTCTGCAGTATGGACGCTCTTTTCGTAATTATAATAAATAAACTGACCCCCTTATTATTGTTTCTGGTTTCAGATAACTGTTGTGAATCTTCTAATTCTGGTGTCGGTGGACCGATGATTATTCTTGATTATTCTCGATTTGGTCATCATCATTAGTGACATCAACATTTTTGGACAGCCCACTAATTACCTAAAAATAATCTGGTCCACAACTATTTTAGATATTTTTAGGTACAGTTCAAAATTATTTTCTCGGAATGCTTTTGGTGTGAATTTCGCAAATTATTCATATTTTTTGATGTTCAGTTTCCATTATGTTAAGACTCAGTATTGAAATTTTCATTCTTTTTACACGTTAATTAATATAAATAAATATAAATAATGAAGGTCCTGCCTCATTCCCCTACAGAGGTATGAGTTGGTCGATTATCTAATTGATAATAAATTAATACATAACCAGTTTTACAAAACAAAAAAAAAAACCAACTGATTCAACCTACAGATATGAAATCACCTCTTCGTGATACCGATATTTCACTAAGCTTCGTCTATTCAGAAGTTTCTTTGGACATGCTTGTAAAAAGTTTAGCCAAGTCACAAGAAGAAACGCTTACTGTCCCGTCAAGCTATCCCATAGCATCTTCTGAGTTCACTGTAACCTGACTGCCAAATTTGTCAGACTAACTGTTCTAATCTCCAGTTTAATCAACAATTTGACCCGTTGAATGAATTTCAGGTTGTAGCCTATCCATTCATTTTGACGGTTGTCTGCTTGATCCTCCAGAAATCGCTCGTGGGCCTTCTTTACTCGACAACATTTGCTCTCTCGATCTTCGACCAAACCTCAATCATAGCTCATATCATATATATCATAGCCTTTTTATCAAGACTTACATATCCAATGCCACAATAAAAACAAACTCTACTAAGTTCTAATCGCTATCACAATTCAGATTTCTCATGGCTGCACTAACGCGCGCGTGCTCCAACTTATGTAGACTACTTTCTATTTTCTTTTTTTCTTTTAATTTCTATAAACATATACAAAATAATCCTTCATTATCATTGAGACGAAGATGGCAGTTACTTCTTTCATATACGTATAAACATACACAATTCGTTAAAAACAACTTCGTCACTTACAATCTTAACATTTAAATTATATTTTTGACATGTGAAATACACTGCCGTTTAAAATCTGCTAATGGGGTTGCTCTTTTAATGTGTCTAGGCATCGAATTGAAATAAGTAACACCTTTAAAAAATAGGGAGTTCTGTGATACTCTACTTAAGAAGTTTGGTGTTCGTACTTCGTCAGCGTTTCTGGTATTATATCGATGAATATCATTTCCTCTTTCAATTCGATCACACAAATATCGAGGCAGCAATCCATTTATTATTTTGAAAACGAACACCATGGTCAAATATACAATTCTTTGCTTCACAGATAGCCATTGAAGCGTGTTTAGCATGAGAGCTGAGGAAGTGTATCTATTACAACGCAAGATCAAACGCATTACATTATTTTGTAAACGTTGTAGCCTCAACATTTGTGTTTCGTTAGCAAGGAAAAGAATGGATGAACAGAAGTCTATGTGTGGCGATATTATGGATTTATATAATTGAATTTTACTCGAAATAGTCAACTCATTCCTCAAACGGCATATGATACCGTATTTTTTTGCAATTTTTTTGATGACATTATCTATGTGAGAATTAAAAAGCAGTTTGTCATCTATAGTAACACCAAGATACTTTATCTCTCTAACGCGATCAAGTGTCTCACCATTTATCTTTACAAAACACTCGGTGTTAATAATATCTCGAAGAAAATACCATGTACTTGGTTTTTCCAACATTTCATTTTAACTGCTTATAGTTCAACCAAATACTAAGAGAATGCAAATCTCTATTTAAGATTTGCAATGCTGCGGATTCTATTTCTTTAGCTGCTATGAACAGAACTGTATCGTCAGCAAATAGATTTATATCACAAAAGCGTAAAACTCGTTTCATGTCATTTATGTACATTATGAATAAAATAGGCCCAACACGTTTGTTGGTTAATGTTGGTTGCTTCGTGAAATTTCATATCAATGACCGATCGTGTATTGTGAAAAATTTAGAACAAATGTAAGTGTAAAATTGTATATGGTAGCAGTTCAATTCTCATAAATAAAAACCAAGGTGTGTTCCCGCTCGAGAACGGGTCGTTTGGTTTAAGCTGTCTGTTTTGTTGTGTTCATTTTCACCCAAGTTTCCTTGGTTTATACGGCGAGAAAAATTGGAAAAGTGAAGAAATATTAGAAAAAGTGATTTCCCATATGCTCTACATATAGTTTAGTTGTTAGTCCAATTAAAATTCAGAAAGTAAAAATTATAAAAGAAAATTACCTTTTCATTTCAAATATGTTTTCTCTATATTAAAGTAACATGTTTTTACTGATGAGAAAAATTGATAATGGTGTTCGGTATTGGTAATTATCCTATGTTACATTGGTGAGCTTTCATTCTTTATTATTCATACATAACACAGGAGGCATTTCGTCTAGGATCACAGAGGGTGGTTTACATCATAAATCGTTCCACTTCGGTATCTTTTATCTGATATGCACTATCCAACGACTGTTTACCAACCTTCTGTCATCATCACTCGGTAAACTCCCATTAACGACCAAGCTGTAACATTTTTTTTTTTACGAAAGCCATTGGTGTAATTTGGATTATTTATTGTAAAGAAACCCCAATGTTCAAGAATTATTTTTTTCCCTTTTTCCATTTTCAGGGAAATGACTGTTCGAAAAATCGAACATTGGCCGAAACCCGCACTTTTTTTTGCAAGCACAAACATACCGCGAACTGAAAATCAGTTCAATTAGCAAATATACGGTATTCACAAATGCATCAATTTTATATTCACGAACGAAGAAGCACAGGAGGATAGAGGTCTCTAAGTATAAACCTAAGTTCATACACCTAAGATGAGATGTGACATTCCTTATTTAATGTAATTTCAATTTATTACTGACAGGCATACACTGTTGTTTTATTGTTGGCCGTGGACAAATGTCTATGCTTAAGAATTATTTCTTTCTAAGTATCCATTTCCCCAAAAACATTTTCCAACACCTGCAAAGTACCAAAATGATGCGAAAAAACAATGGAATCGAAGATTGGGTGGTTATTATTAGGTCCGGCGAAAGAATATTCACACCAGTGTTCTCATTAAAATCCTCGTTATACGTACTGATCATTTCCTCCAGCTTCTTTACACACGAAATTATACGAGCCACCATTACATAAGATTATTACGGACAAAAAGTCATACAGATTTTCAATAACATTTACTGAATTAATTGATATTTGCAAACATTCACAAATGAGAATGAGGCTCAATCGAACGATTTTTGCCCCATATTGCAATGTATGTTCTTTTATAAAAGTAATACATTAGAAAAGTTCACATAATTTTGTATTTTATTGGTTTTTTTAGTTGAAATTAAAAACACGTTCCAAACATACTTGCTTTAAATCGAATTTGTTGCCCAATAAAGTTATACAAAACTGAGTGAACTTGATATTAAGTGGTAGCTAATAAATTAAGCTATCTTTTGGTGCAAAAACATTACCATATGGTAGCTTTCCAAAGACATGAAAAATTATCAAAGTTGCTGTTCGATTTTTCGAACGCTTGGCCTAAAATGGGTTAAATGGAACTGCGGATACTTTGACCGAAGGAGACCTCAATGGCGATAGCTCAGGAATCGGAATACTCGTGAACTTTGGTCTTTATGAAGACCGTTTGGATACACGCTAACTGGATTTGTTCGCGATCTTGCATGGATAAAGGTTGGAAGAGTTTCATGACTTTTAACTTACCTTCAGAGTTGAATCAGTCGAACAAATTACATATGAAATCTTTTTATATTGACTGTGGATTTAATTTTACACTCTGAAACGTGTTTCTACATTAATAACTTAATAACAACTGAGGGTAGAGATAAAAAAATTTAAGTACAGCTTTGCGTCTAGAGAATTTAACTTATTGTAAGATATATACAAGTGCGAACCGGAGAACTATCATGACAGAAAACTTTGACATGGAAACCAGTATCTTCTTGAATGGCGCGTTAACGTTAACGGAACTTTTGCCGTCTCAACATATGCGTTAATTAGCGTCAATTATTAATACTTAGTTGAGATTTCTTGAGCCAAATAACACGCCTTGAACGTATTCCTAGGAGCAAGCTCTAGAATACGCGTGACCACAGTGCAAGTCGAAGGAAATTTCTTCAACGAATAAACCCCCGGCCAGAACAGGAATCGAACCTGAACACCCGGCATGATAATGTGAGTCACTAACCACTCGGCCACGGGTGCACATTGGAAACCAGTATATTTATTATGAATATTTTTTTTAGTAATCCGTTTATTTTCACGGGCTCAGTTACATATGTTTCAAAGTTATTACGAATCGTCAGGATATCAGAGAGCATGCTAAAAAGTATGGGAAATCCTGAAAAATCAGGAAGATTGGCATCTCTGCTTACCACGTACAGAAATGCTTTTGAATCCGGACGGTTTTCAATCCGGACACTTTTCCATTATATTCAATATCATACCGAAACCATAACATCTTTTGCATGTAGAATTGATATGACTGTTCGTAATTATTGTATCAATTTAGTGTAGTGTCAAGCATTGTACCAGTTGTTAACAAAAAATGGTAAAAATCAAAACTAATATTTGTGTTTCACAAACCCTGTCCAGAATGAAAAACACCTTCAGAAGAGCTTGGACTCTTCGTGATTGACCTCAACCAGCGAAATTGCACAAAGAACACACTGAATGACGCTTGGGAGTAGCAAACCATTCTCATTGTGCAAATTTCGGTGATTTGAACCTTCAATAGTCAATAACGACTCCGGCCATGTCATTGCAATCACCAGGGGAAGGGAAGGAATGTAAGTATGGTATTCGCAGCCAGAAGGGTCGCCTCTATAGCGAGGTTCCCTTGGAATTATCATGGAAGGGATAGTTGTTAGTGGGGGGAGATAGAAATCACGATTCACTGTGGTGAGTGATGTGATTAGGAGTTTATCCATCTCTTTATTTGCATAGTAACCATGGATAACAGGTACTTGGATCTTTCGCCTCAGGTTTTCTGAACCCTCTGCTCTGGTTCTCAATAGTATCAGGTTCTTTTTCGGACATGCTACTATAGAGATCTTTCATTCGAAGGCGGAATTAACATGACACATCGCATGTTTTGTGTGCAAAACCTAAAATTCAGTTTACATGCGTCGCAAGAACTTACGTCGCAATTTAGATTTCAGATTCATATTTACATGCGTCGCAAAAAAAATCCAGCGGTAAGTTACATTGCATATAACATTCAAATTGCTCGAGTCATGTTCTACTCAAGCAAAATAGATAAATCAACTAACACTTTATCATGGTAAGTCATCCAACTGCGAAACATTTTATCTTCACAAACATGTAATGCAATAAATATATTACCAAAATCATTATATAAAACAAACACCAATCCTGTCTGACACGGTCTAGCTGCCCTGGAAACCGATATATAGTGCAAACTATCGGCCAGAAAACAATATCAATAGCAGTAATGCAATTTTAGGCGGTACTGATAATAAATCATACAATCGCAAATGTTTTTCGGGTTTGCAAAATTCTGGCGCCGATTCCCGCTTCTTCGCTGATTTCTGTCGAAAAAGCGCAGAATTTGGCCAACAATGATCGAAACGATAATGAATTACAAACGTATCCGCCACGGAGGTGGCATTGCTGGCATTTTTCCGATTGAGCTCGAGAAAGCATTTCTGTACGGAACGAACTCGGAACGGAAATGCAGTGGACCGATTTTTTTCGGCGCTCAACAAAACAACAAACCGGGTGCTCTAGAGAGACAACGCTGAAAGTCAGACCGCTGTGAGCCATTTTATTGCTCCCATCAATACTGTTTACATTTTTCATCTGTGCCCGCCGTCGCTCCCCCATCGACATCAAAATAAATGATGCTTAGCATTCATTTGACTTCGCCCCAAAGCCCATAACGACACAGCGGAATATATTTTTGCCTCCCCCGCCGAGCGCCATTATACGCATGAAGAATAACAATCATCTCCACAGTCAAACGCCCCCAGAATATGCCCATCGGAAAAGGGCCGCTCTAATCGCCGTTTTTGGGTCATCGTGGTAATGTATATTGTGGTGGTGGCTTTTAACAATAATTTGATGATGATGACGATGATGATGCTGGTTGTATCCTAATCAATGGATGGCAATATGTGCGCATAAAACGAGATGACTAATGCTTCTAGAGATGACTAATGCTTCACCAATGCGCATTTCAAACGATTGAAGGAGGAATCGGATAATGTTTATTCGGTTTATATTAACCAAATGAAGTATAGTTACGATTGTTTTTATTCTTTATTCGTAACCCTGTCACGCCCAAGCGAAATATTTTTCCCTTCTACAAAAATCGTTATCGATTGTTCGATTATTATTGAATCGATATTTTTTTTACTGAATGTCAAAATTAAAGGTATGTCCAAGGCAGCAAATGTGTTTCTGAACGAATAAAAAAATAGCTGTCGAACATGTTCCGATCTGATTTAACAAGGACCACATAATAAATGTGTTATGTGCAATGTCCACTTGTGCTTCACAAGTAAACGAATTTTTATCGTAGAATTCCAAAACTACCTATTTATTTTACTTTTCTGATAATTTGTATTACGTTTTTTGTATTACAATGCAATAAGTAAAATACCGATATATTGAACATAACTCTTCGTGTATTTACTTTTATGGTCCATAAGGAAAAATATTTTCCATGAAATTATAGGAAACCTATACACCCTGCTATGATTTGCTGGTGATATTGTCTTACTTTACACCCACAGTAGCTAAAATAATGTGTTGTGTTGGCATATTTAATCTTGGAAATCTTATGGGCCTGAAAGGGTTAATATGCTGGATTTGAAGCATTTAAATTTTTCTTATTTTTATGTCATAGAGGCTGTTTTGACGTAGGACTACGTTCTTACATTAAGGGTGCCAAATCGGAAAACAGGTCACGTTTTTATGAAATAAAGTTAACGTTAATTACTATTTTTGCTGCGAACGGATTTTAAAGATTTGCATACCAATCGAATCGGAAATTTTCTAAAATTTATTTGATATGTTATACATTACAATCCCACAGTCTGTATATGGTTTGAATTTATGAAAATTGGAAACATTCCCATTTCCCCATACATTTGTTCTGTCCATTTGAATACTTTCCCGAACAGAGCTGTCAATATCGGGCAAAGTTTGCCTAGTCCTACGTCCTAAGCGGTCGTGTCTCGGATAGAACCCCTCGATTTTTTTTATTATATTTTAATTTATTTTCTCTTCAGCACTGCAGAGACTATTTAAGCGCCGTGCATAAATTACGTAACGCTAAAAATACGAATTTTGAACCCCCTCCTCGTCTTACGTAACGCAAGTCGTATACCTAACACCAGAGCTGCTCAGTTTCATCAATATCACTGACAACTGACGTGCAACGTTAGTCACTTGCGATTGACGAAATACTTGTTCCAATGGTGGTGACTGACCAAGTACGATGCCACAAGATGCCTGTGGTGGGGCTCGTCAATACGATTTGACCGATCATGTTGGCCGTAAAAATGTCCGTAACGAGTTGTTCATTGTCGCAGATTGTATTTCATCTTCATCGAGCAAAGCTACGATTCTCGTTTCGGTTGATAGCTTTGAATTCATTGATTTTTTTAAAAGTAAATACTATGTCGAACGGTGAGCACAGTAGTTTGGGGTATCCCTCTATATCCGTATTCAGTTAGTAATGACTTTTGGCTACTTCACGCAGTTTCTCCGCCAAAACAACTAAACAGTCAGTCAGGCGTTTAGTCGCTATCTCCCTCTACCGACTCAACTATATCATTTCATTCTTCTCAGTCAAATTGCCCTCATTGCATTTTGAAGTGACTTCCCCCAAAACGAATTCGTTCCTCTCTTTCTCTCTCCCATGTACGTGTGCATGCATCGATGTTTGAGTTCAACGTGGTTTTACATACGCTACAGGTGAGCTAGATTCTATTGTATCGTACACGAAAATTACTCACACGTATAAAATAGCTTGCAGTGTGTGTGTGCGCTTTTTTGCTCTTTATTTACTAATACTAACGCGAAGACCTTTATAGCACACTTGATAAATGTCTAAGTTCGTTGGTTTGAGTTCACGATGGGTAGAAAATAAACCGTCCGTTGATGGAGTAACTTCTTTTTTGCATCAGAAATAAAGTTTTCGTTCCTCTTTATATGGACGTCAAATAAGATTGCGTACGTGGGAATAAAATTATTGTCAGGGGGAAATGGAAGTGTGGATTGAAGTCAGTTGAATGAAGAGCCAGATTTGTATTCATTAGGCGAGTCGGTTAAAATAACCACTGACTGGACTAGTTGACCAGTCATCCTCGCTAGTCAACGCTAGTCAATGAGTAATTCCAAATGAAATCGACAAATGACAAAACATGAATATTTTTGATTCGAATGAAAGTGTGTATTCCGTTTGTGTTAGAGGAAACATGAATTTTTCACAGCAATTGGGAAACTCGAGCGTAACTTTTGAAAAGGGCGTATCGATTTTAGTAAGAGAAATCTTTGATAATTTATATCTAAAAAACTATGAGTCGTACCGAAATAGTGTCTTAGAAAGAGTTATAGAGTATTGATGGTTGAATATGAAAAAAAAGTACACTGAGAAAATAAATTAGTACTCTTTTTTTTATTTACTAATTTTTTTTTCTCAGTTTATAACTCTTTCTAAGACACTATTTCGGTACGACTCATAGTTTTTGAGATATAAATTATCAAAGATTTCTTTTACTACAATCGACACGCCCTTTTCAAAAGTTACGCTTGAGTCAAAAAATTCCCAATTGCTGTGAAAAACTCATATTTCCTCCAACCCAAACGGAATACACACTTTCATTGGACTCAAAAATACAAGTTTTTAAAATCTGCATTTTTAGGACGATTTCATTTGGAATTGCTGCAATTCATTTTCTAATCAAGTCACTTTTTGTTGCCGGCGACTGCCGAAGTAGTTCTAGTCGAAGCGAAGCTACTGAGAGTAGAGTCGGTCCTCATTTTTCACCTTCGAAGATTCCGGGCCCTGGTTTTAACTATGCATATAACAGGTTCGGAATAAAATTAGTTCATCTGTTATATTTTTTATTAAGTTACCTGCACAACCAAAACATGTTAACTTTGAAAAATCATTACTCAAAAACGAAAACCTCTCTGATTTTTGGAAATAATATGCAAGAAGAAACCTTCGAACCATGTAAACTATAAATACAAATGCTATAATCAATTACGAAAACAAAATTCAATTTTTTGGCAAGTGTGATATTTTTTTCAAAAAAGGCTAGCTCACTGGTTTCAATTTGATATATCGATCATCTGAATCGGTCCAGTAGTTAAAAGTTATGAAATTTAAAAATGTCATTTTTGGAAAAAAATAAAATAGCGAAATACAAAAATACTAATGAAAGAATAAAAGAATACAGGTCTATTATTTCGCGATGAGGAACAAAACCACCAATTTTCTCGAAAAACTGAGAACCATTGGTCTACGCGGATAGTGCGATGACCATATTGGTTTGGCATGGAATGGCTGAATAACAAACTTGATTTTACCTTAATTTAGCTTGTTTAATAAATGATCCTCGATAAAAATTAACCATATCCGTTCTCTCTCATACCGCGCCACTGCAACAGAAGTGTATATCCTACCCAACACTTCTCTTACATATTTATAAATCCTTATACACCACTGAAATTGGACAGTGTTGATGTTAACATACTATAAAATCCTAGCGATGCATACATATCCTAGTGCAACATACCGCACCTGAAAATCCATGGAAATCATTAAAGCAAGACGAACAGTTTCAATTTCCTTCCTAATAAAAACAAGACTGAAAATGAGAAGAATTAGCAGATAACTTTTAATTCTATTAACAGATATCTCCAATTTTTTCTCTAACACTTCTCCGTTTTTCTTTACGAGAATTTCGATATAAGCACTAACATTCATTGAATGTGTGACAAGCCGACAAATGTGTAAACTTACATTACATCAAGTGACATAGTATTTCCCGTCTTGACCATAATAGTGCGATGACCAACAAACTGCTTTGATCGTCGAAGGAGTCTGACAAACCATTTAACAGCAAAAAGTGAAGAACTTGTTTTGTCGTTTGTGTTTTGTTGCACGTCGTTCGATGATAATGTTGCAATGGTCGTCATAACAGCCAAAATATGTGTAGTGACAGTGACAAATTTCAGCTCTGCCTAACACATAGCATGTAACGCGACAACTTTGGTGTTGTCTCGATGATGTTGTTGGATGATGACTTTCGCGTTGGTGTTGCTGGAATGGATTTTCGTTCGATACTGATGAGTTTTTCTTTTCTTTCAGTACAATTTCTTCTCCTTTTCGATTTTCTTTCTTCCTAGTTTCATTTATTGATGCTTCATACCTTACATTCATACCGCCGGGGGTGTTTTGGAGATGCTGTTGTTTTAAATGATGAAGGATTAATTTTTTTTTCCTTGAAAATATAGGAAACGTATCTAAAATCCGTTTTAGTCACCTTCGTGAATGATGTTTTGGAGAAAGAGAGAGCGAGAAAGAGATATAGAGTTGTATCATAAAATTTATGAATTTTTACAGTTCATTCGCCACATGTCTTGGAATCTTAGAAAACTTATCCTAAGCGCCGACTGGTTGGATGCTAGCTGAAGGACTGCCGAATCGTAATTGCTTTTAAAGGTGCGTCCACATTATGCCGAATGATGCCGATCGGTCTGTACCAGGCGGCATATTCGGTTCGTTATGTAGTGTGGACGCCCCATGTGGTTCACTAAGCCGAAGCGCCATCGGATGCACGAAGCCGTCACGAACACACGAAGCACAATGTCGTCAACGCTAATTTGCTTCGTTTTGTTTTGGATCGACTTTCTCGAACCGGACCCACTTGTTTCGGGTTGGGTTCGGTTTGATTCGAGTCGGTTTTCGGCACGTCGGCAAGCCCGGGCGGTACGTCCACATTTAGTTGGCTTTACCGGGCGGCCAAGGCCGATTGGCGTAATGTGGACGCGTCTTAAAACTTGAAACCGAAGAGCGGACAATTTATATCTCTCGCTCTACACTACGTGACTAGTGAGAAATCAACTATCAAAACAAAAGAGAGAAACAGTGAATATATTTTTTAGCAGAGTCTTTGCATACATTCCAACAAACGCATATTTCATTGTACATAAGGCTTCCACTGAACGGCGCGAACAATCTTTTTTTTTTTTTATCTGTTTTATAGTGACTTTCAACTCATTTTGGCTGGTTCGTCACTTTTACTTCCATTTTTGGAAGTATGTCGGGAGTGAGAAATGAACTCGTGACCTTTAGCGTGAGAGGCATGGATGTTACCACTACGCCAGATCGCCTCCTCTGCGCGAACAATCGGCAAAGCTGTAATATTTCCAAATTAACTCTCTGCTTAACATGGTGTTGACTGATTTCTGTCTAGTGTGAAATGTAAAATTGAAAGGTTCAAGTTTCAGGTTTTGAATTAAAGAGACTTCAAACTCCGAGAGTTAATTCGTCTCTTGCCCTTGAGGGCGGGAAATTTAAAGGAAAAACTAATGCAAATTTTATCATTCTTGCTCGAGCTTTTAACCGCTATGGATGTTTGTCATATTGGTCTCACCCTGTACGGATTCGGGGCCAGCATGACCCTAACATTGGTGCAGGGAAAAGCCCTTTTTAGTGTGCTTGAGGAATTTGCTTCTGAAAAGGGCCTGCTTATCTTTTGCTGAAAGTAGAAAAAATGAGACAACAGAGAAACACAATTTATACCTCTCGCTCGATGTAACGAGACATTGGAGAAAAAGTAGAAGAGTCTGTGCCTAGAGGCACGGACTGAAACTTGACGTAGGACCTTTTGAATTGAGTTTTCGTAACTGTTCAGAAATCCAAAAATTTAACTCATTCAATACTCCAAATGATGGCCATGGAAAAATGATTTGTTATATGAACTGAGCTGAACTTCAAAGGTGTTGTAAGAGTTCTAGTGGTAGAAAGAATCCGTAACCATTAATTATTAATACTTTCTATTTTCAATAATGGAATGCAGAAATAAATTCCAACACTAAGACAAAAATCGACATTCTCTAATTTTCTTGTATCGATGTTCATAAATGTAATACATAAAAATACAATACAAATCAATGAAACCGTTCTTACAGAAATATTAACCGGTCGGCCACCTTTTTTCTTTCGTTTGTTCAATTTAGCTGAATATGATAGGAAACCATCTCCCAGCGCATTCTTAAATTTAAGTTCAAACAACTACTTATAACAGGTGATGCAGAACTTGTGACTATGAGTGCTCCCTTCTGAAGTTTATGTGCATTCTGTAGTGAACTGATCTCAACGGGAAAAAGGAAAAGGGAATAGATAAGTGGATTTGGGAAAGTGTATCTGGCTAAATATAACCATTAGTACTTCTTGATAAGATATCGCGAACTGGTATGCGTGAATGTACCCCTCGGCAGCCATTTCAGTTAGAGACGTGCATTGAGCCCGATATGATTACAAAACAACCTTTCTAATAAAATCTCTATCAAATCAGGCTCTTGTCGAAACATTGGAGATAATAGAGTGTCATCTTCTTCCAAGTCATCTCCTCTCCTCTCCGTCACGAAAAAAAAACATGTGAGAACGAATGAAGAAACCAGGTCATGGATTAGAAATAAGCAAAACAGTTTACTTTCATGAACGACTCAGTCGCTAACCATTCACCTAAGTGAAAGTTCTTTTGCTTTTGCTTGTTTTTTATCAAACGGTTTTATTTAGCTTGCCCTGTAACATGTATGTTTGTATGTTTGTAACATGTTTGCCTGCAGCGCTGTACCACATTATTATAAATTTGGCCTTCTTCCTGTTGACCGATGTAGTGGCGGACATTTTGAATTTGCATTCCTCATGAATCACTGTGTTCTACTAGTCAAGCCCTTTTATTTAATACCCATATTGATGAGGATATATATATACCGCCACTTTGTTCTGGTGGTAATTTTGGATTTGTATTCCTCATGCATAACTCTGTACTACTAGTCAATTCCTTTCATCTGATATCCATATTGATGGGGTTTTGACAAAATATGTAATCGGCCATTTTGTTACAGCGGCCATTTTGGATTTGCATTCCTCATGAATAACTGTGTACTACTAGTCAATCCCTTTCATTTAATATCCATATTGATGGGGTTTTGGAAAAACCCATCTTGGTGAGGTTTTAAGAAAATATGTAATCCGCCATTCCGTAGCGGCCGCCATCTTGGATTTTTAAAATAATGAAATACGCAATTTTATAATGACTGCAGAGATAAAGGTGTGTTCCAAATTCCAGATCAATCGGTCAACGAAAGAGGTCAAATTTCTATTACATTTCTATTACAGACAAACATGTTACAAACAAACAAACATACAAATTACAGGGAAAGCTAAATAAAACCGTTTAAAAAATCGGAGCTTAGCTTAATTATAACAAATGAATTGGAAAAAGCCATAACATTGAAAACTTACAGCTTTGTTGAAAATTTAACTTCATTATAATGATGAAACCAATCCTAATTTTAAATTCAAAATTGAGCAACAAAATGAGACGAACAAGTATATCAAAATAAGCAACACGTTACATGTATTTTGCTTGTGAATGACAACACCGTATTCACCTAATATGGCCTCGTACGACTTTTTATTGTTCCCCAAGTTGAAGTTGCCATTTCGGGGAAAGAGATTTCAGTCGATCGAGGAGATCGAAGAGAAAGCGACGAGAGAACTGAAGGCCATCGCTTCGTCGGCCTACCAGAGATGCATGGAGGACTAGGTCAAGCGTTGGCATATGTGTGTTACCTCAGACGGATCATATTTTGAAGGGATAAATTTTAGTTTTATTTTATTTAAACAAACAATCGGTACTTTCTGATCATAGGATATAGCGCAATAGCGATTTTACGTAATATGCATTTGAAACATCTTCATTTATCGTAGAGTGATCACTAGGGTGCCAATGAATGTATGGGAAAAAATCGACCCTAAAATTTCAAAAAGTTACCCTATACAAAATGTTTACCACCTCGAAAAAACAGTGTCGATTTTTGATAATTTTTTTTTTCGAGATGGCACAAGATCTCGACGCTTCATGCAATTTTAAGACATTTGGCATCAATTTTTTTTTTTCGAAAACCCCGATTTCCTTGACTCGTGACGTTATTTTTCGATTTCCAAAAAAAAAACTCAAACTTTGACCGTTTTACGCCACTCTCCCTTAGGTCCGATTGAGCTAATATTTGGCATAGGGTGTTTTTTCGAGGTGGTGAACACTTTTTATGAGGTAACTTTTTGAAATTAGAGATGACCATTTTCATTGGCATCCTAGTGATCACTCTATATATAAATCAAAGAAGTAGTCTTACGTCGAAAACTATACCATGTAAGCTAACGCCCAATATCCATGCAGTAATGTTATTTGTTGCATTGTGGGAGAATGTGATCTGTTAGTAGAATCGGGAAAACCTACAATTTTTCTTCTTTGCATTGTTTACCTGTTTACTATTTCCACTATATTTGTCTTGAGCGAAAAATTCTGTAGATATATCTTATTAATTTCTATATTTTCAATCGAAATCCATCCATTCATTGAACATACGTCCAAAATCTCTACACTTTTTCACATTTTCAAAGTCAAAAATGAGTGCTTCTACTGAGAATAATTCAATTCTAAAATCGAAATTCTATCACAAACACACTATTCATTTATAGAAGTATTTAAGAAACACGTACAAGGCGGACAAGGTCGCCTGTTCGAATAGCAACCTCCAGTGTCTAAACGAATAGCAACCTCCAGTTTCCTCTCATTCATTTCGTTTCGACAAATGCCAAAGGCAGGCAGCCAAACGAAAATTCATTACTCGGCTAAACTTGGCCTTCTCACGCGACCCGTTTTCGAGAACCAATGACTATATTGAAATCAGGAAACGGCTCAGAGTTGATTGAGAAATTAAAAGAATCGGAAATCGATGGCACGGTTCGATCGAATGAAAACGACTTGGTTTATTATACCGATTTCAAAGAAATGTGTTTCCCAAGATTCGGTGGATTTCATTGGATGTGTTTTCTCTTTTCTACATCAACTTCACTACCGTTGCATAATTTCAAAATAATATCTCGTTAACACTCTATAAGTTGCCGAGCACATGCAAAACATTTCAACACTCATCCAAACAGTGATTCACCACAGATCTAACAAAACCTCCTATTTGTGGTGTGGCCATAGAATAAACACGCAAACTTCACTACTTGTTCTGTTTATTTTCTTCCCCTGAAACGTGAGTCTTCGGGCTAGTTCTCATCCATTATTGTGCGCACGTGTTTTCACTCACTTATTTATTTTCACAGACAGTGAACGTGAAGTCGGGGGGTGAAGCAAATGGCAGATCGAAACACTTCGTAATTAAAACAAATCGCTCCTTGGGGGCACAACGAATGAAAACCAAAATACATTCGCAATAGTTCTTCCTAACATTGCCGGTTTAATTAGTGACAAAGACAATGACTGGAATAAATAAACAGTTTTTGTTGTAGCAGCAATGAATGGAATCGAGCATACTGCCGCCCAAAGTGGATAGAGAATGGATTCGAGAAAGTGCTGAACGACGGCGTTTGTTATTCGCAATGGATTGTATGTATATCCGGTAAGATTTGCTGCTGGAGGGATTAGTTTCGGCCCCGGTACGACACGCCATTCGTTGCCCATGAGCTAGTAGACCATTTGCGCTGGAACCCAGATATATGTGGATTGATACTGAGCCTCAAGATCTTGTATTATGCGTTCCATTCAGAAACATCACGGGAACATCAAAATACAAGATCGAAAAGGATGCAGCTTTAAACTGGAGCGTCGCTGTGGGAATTGGAATCATTTCGATAGTTGTCAATTTGGCAAGATTTTTTTTTTTTTTATCTTCGCTTATTTTTCGTCGGCCTATTTCCGCCACTTTAGTGCCAATCACCGACATCAGGGAGGCGACTCCACCTGTTCCTACCTATCAGACTCAACAACTCATGAGCCGGGCCAACTTCTTTTACTTCCGCTCCGAAGGAAGACGTAACCAGAGATTTTTCGCCTCAGAAAATCCCAACGACGCCAGCTGGGATTGAACCCAGGCAGATCGGATTGTGAGGCTGTTACGCTAACCATACAACCACTGGCGCCGTCATTTGGCAAGATTGATGAATTCCTTCTTTTTCCTTCTTTTTTTTATTCTTTATTATAGAGACTTTCAGCCGTAGGCTGGTTCATCTCTTCTTTTTCCTCCTTTTCAACTTTACGGTATTATTTATTCTAACATGTCGAATTGATTTTACACTCATTAGGAAAAAGCATAGTGATGTAGAGTTTCTAGATTTTCTGAGACTTAATTTATTTTTCCGGTTTTCAATGCGCATATTTTAGAAATTTGTTGAGAGTCTTCATTATAATTACACCATACATTTCAAAACTTTCAATTTAAAAATAAAATTAATTTTTACTATTTTTTTGCACCTAAAATAAAAAATTTTGACTATTTTTTTGCACCTCTACGTGGTTTACCATAGGGTTTACGGTGAAAAAGGTACTATAAATTTTTTCTCAATAGCTTCGAGATAAAAAATTTGAAACAAAATACTGGAAGTACATCTTTCTATGAAGTATTGAGAAATATTATCAGAAAAAAAAAATCATGGAAATTTCAAGTACACTCAGGTTTTTTTTACGCGGGGGATACGTACCTCGTAAGAAAAACCGCGTTGATTGGAAAATCCGCGTAAAAAACCGCATTAATTGGAAAAACCGCGTTAATTGGAAATTCCGCGTAAACCAAACCTCGTAAAAAAACCGCGCAAAAAAAACCGCGCAAAAAAAACCGCGTAAAAAAACCTGGGGGCACTAAAGAAATCTTTTAATATTGAAAAAAAATGGTTGGATTTAGAGATTCAATACTACTCTAATTCGTATTTAAATGTGTATATGTGTTATGTGTATTATATTTCCAAAATTTGAAAATTGAAATTTGTGATTGTTTTCAAACAAATTCGAAAATGCGCGGTGCGAAAATATCCGATAATTTTTTTTCATATTTTTTTCTGGTTTTTCATTTTCTAATATTTTTTTTTCTATTTTCCCTAAATTTATAATTGAATTTTATTCATGTGTTTGTGAAAAGCCTTATCACCAGAGCTATGAAAAAAATGTTCTATAGGGTATCAAATTAGAAAACTAGGTGTTTTTTTTCCGAATATGGTTCACTCTAAAAGCTATAGTGAAAAATGTATTTTGTCTTTTTTTTCACACCATTCTCAATAGGTTTGGAAATGAAAATTTGAAAAAAATACTCAAAGTGCGTCTACTATGGTGTACCGCGCCAAATTATTTAAAATAATTATCGAAAATAAAATATTTAAAATTAAAGTATTTTTTGTGTATTTCGAAATTTGAGATTTTTTTAAATTTTTTGATCCATTAAAACATAATTTTCATTTGAATGTACGTGTTTTTAATATGTGATTTGTTTTATTTTAATAAGATCGATGATTTTATTGTATGTATTCTGAATCCACGAATTTGCAAGCCTCAACTTATCAACAACCAATTTCCAAAAGATATAAAAAAGAATAAAAAAGCAAAATTTCGAAACACCAAAAATAAATTGAGTTTTTGATAGAATTTTATTTGACGTTATGTCGTGGTACATAAAAGTGAGAGAACTTTGAGTGTTTTTTAAGCAATTGAGAAAGGTGCGAAAAAAGAACTACGTTTTTACCGTAGCTCTCATAGTGAACCATATAGGGATTCGGGAAAATACCTAATTTCAAAATTTGGTACCCTATATGTGGTAAGGCTTGGGGCTCTTTTCATGAATACACTAATACAAATCATAGATTGAAGGAAAATGATAAAAAAAAAACAAAATTTGGAAATATTTTTCTTTTGTACCGCACAACACTGTGAAAATTCTTCAAAAAATCACACATATCGAGAAAAGGCGTAGGAACACATTGGAATACGAATTAGATTGGTACTGTATCTATAAATACACAAAAAAATCAACTATTCAAGATTTTTTGAGTAATTCAATTTTTTGATGAAAAATATTTTTGATTATATTTTACGATATACCATACTAAGGTTTACTCGAAGCATTCTCAAAATGATCCTTAACCTCCCCCCCTTGTCAAGAACATCTGAAATCCACGATCTGGCTGGAATCGATACACTGGAAGACTGGTTTGCTATCAAACTTAATAAATTTCGAGAGAGCTGCTTACACTCGGAGCAGCGTGTGATAAATAACCTGTATAGGTGAATTAGACTTAAGTAGTACATATATGGAATTTTAGATTAGGTAGGTTTTCAAATTTGTAAATATTAAAAAAAAAATAACTATGTTACTAGTGTTTTGTAGAACATGTCTTGAGCAAAAAATTAAATATTCTCAATATGTAAATGCGAATATAAAAAAGATGAAAAGTAGAACTACTGTATCACTTGTCATGTAAAAAAATAGATTAGTCTAAGTAAATTAAAAATAAAAATGTATTTATGCAAAAAAAATGGTTCAAAAAAATATTCAAAATTTCTTATTTGGTACCCTATACCAGTAGTGGCCACCGGCCTCCAACGTTGTTCATGCGGTCCGCAGCCTGAATAAAAAAAATCATATGGGCGAAAATAACAATACAGGGCGGACTCGATTGTATACAGTCTCGGATTTCTTTTCACTGTATATAATCGAATCCTGTATATAATCGAGTCAAAACAATTTTTTTTATTCGTTTTTGACGTAGAACTCAAATCAGAAAACAGATCACGTTTTTGTGAAATAAAGTTAGCGTTAATAACTATTTTCACAGCGAACAAATTCTGATTCTTTGCACACCAACGGAATCGGAAAAGATTCGTTTGATATACTATACAGTGCAATCCACCAATGCCTAAACAGTTTAAATTAATGAAAACTGGAAGCATTCTCACTTTCCCATACATTCGTTCTGTCGATTTGTGTGCATTCCCGAACAGAGCTGTCAATAACGAGCAACTGATACATTCGTTTTTTTTGCCCGTTTTCAACATATTTGGTTCAAATAAGCCATCCGCGATTTGAAGCCACAGCACTTCTCGTTTGGTGGTCATCGAAGCAACATGATAGCCGCAGAGCGTCGAGCGGGAGAGGAATGTTTTCTTGTCGGGTGAAGGAGGAGTATGGAATAGAGTTTCCTTCCACAAGGGTCCTTCTCAGGGCTTAAGGCGGATACCAAAAATAGAATAGAATGAAAACACAGATGCGAGTGAGCTAGCATAACCCAACGATATATATCATTCATGCCTAATGCTGATTTCACAGACATACACAAAGCTCGATACAAGGATAGGAAGCCCTCTGTGTCGAGGAGTGCTACGACAAAGAAGAGCAGCATACGAGAATTTTTTTGTGCTAGTGCGGATATGGAAGAGTATCCAGAATTTTGGAATATATTCATTCAATATATTCATGAAAGTATGCTTCAGTTCCAGCAGGGTAACCTAACTGTTGCATGTTGTGGGGTTCGATAACCTCTCAAGCGGAATATAGGAGCAAAAGGGTTCATAGTTTGTGATCGATATCTGAGTGAGAAGGAGTCTGATGCGAGTTGAACCAAGTAAATGAGAAGTGCTGATAGCTTTCGACTCTACTCGAATCTTTCGAGTCTACTGAAGTAATAAAAACATTATATAGATATTACAAAATTTTCTATGCATTCTAAAATAATATCCGAAGTGATAAACAAGTGGATTGAATAATATAATTCCGTACCTCTACGTCATAAATTGCGGTCGTGTCTTTGATACAACCCGTTGCAATTTTTTATGCATATATGTTTCGTTTTTTGAATATAAAAAAATTATTTAACTTCTGATTCATCCCCTTAAAGTCAGAAAACATGAAATAAATAAATTTATCCAGAATTTCTCAAAAGGTGATTTGATGAAAAAAAAATCCTTCTTCGAATATGTTCGAATTTCAACAATGACAGAGTTAAAGAACTGTTTTTTGTTTAGGACTTTGTTGCCTCAAACTGGCTCTAGATTAAAAAGTACGCTACGGAAGACGATTCTGTTGATCCCATTTGAAAGATGAAAAAAATTAGTACAGCATATACTAGTGGAACATCTAAATTAGTGGATTTAAATAACATTTCGGAAGTGAAAACTTAAAAGTTAGTAATGTTTAATGTGTTATTATTAAATTTATCCTGAAAATTAATTTAAACTCGATAGTTTCTATCAATTGAATTGAAGCTTCCTAACCACTCTACAATTTGTTTTTTGACACCCAACTTCTTTATTGCTTAATTTCGCTGCAATACCGATATAAGTAATTCCTAGTGAAAAGTCAAGCAAAATTTTCAAAAATCATTATTTTTACCCCTTTGTACATATAATAACCACTTAAATTTCACTTTAACGTTGAAAAGATACATTTTTTCTTGGAATAAGTCATATTTGAAATGTAATATTCAAATAATGTTGTGATTTTTTTTTCAAACTGTATAAAATCGAGTCCAAAATTGTATATAATCGAATCATACATAATCGAGACCGACCTGTATAGTTGAAAATTCTTCCATACAATTGAAAAAAAAATTGTGAGTGATTCTCATTAACCGTGTGTATCCAAGCTGATCATTTTCTGTTTTATTTTTCGTTTTTTCCGTGATAATTTAACCTTCTGGCAATAGTTCTTCTAAGTACTCAATAAACTTTTTGAAGTTTTTGGTAATGTTCTGTTCATACTCGCATAAATTCGCGTGACGGCAGTAACTGCTGAAAACGTTTTCAAGTGCCTTAGAAAAAGGAAAAGAAAAGAATGTACGTGAGCGTGAGTATATAAGGGAGAGAAAGTTTTTGAGAAATTCATTCGATCATAAATCAGAAAATAGTTTGTTTGATTCGTAATGAAGCTGCTGCTGTTATGAAGGTTCAATCTGAACCGAAAATATGAGTCGAAACCTGCGTTAAAAAATGGACAATTTTGTTGACACATCGTATACTAGAAATTTGATGAGTTAGGAGCCAAAATTATTTGTTGAAAGTTTGAAAGAAGGAGCTGCCGACTATGTATTTCATTTAGTGGTGATGGATGAGCGTAAAGTGCATTTCTAATACAGCCCAATTAGCTATATTTGTTCGGGATATATTCATGGATATCGAAGTTACCGAGAAGTTGGCTTGCCTTTTTCCTATGAATGTAGGATGTCTTGAAGAATATCGTCCAAATCATCAATCAACTCGCAAGCATTGGATCACCGCAAGGTTAAATCCTTCTTGAAGCATGGTATAACAAAATTTCTTTTTTTAGCGAGGTACGATGGTTTATTAGAGAAAAAGTGGTGCAATGAGCTTTTGACCTTCGCAAAGAAATTGCAGAATTCATGAAAAAATAAAGGGTGTGTCACATCAAATTGCATCACGGAAAAAACGCTGTAAAAATTTAATTTTTAGGAATTATATCTCCAGCTTTCGCTTATAATCAGATAAGAGTGTATAGATCACGTTGGCCATGCTTCACTGTAATTTTTTCGTAAATTTGGAAAAATGTCGTCGAACGAAAAAGAGCGTCGTGAATTAATCCTGTGCACTCATTTCGAGAATCCGGAGTTGTCACATCGGGACATCGGTAAGATGCTGGGAATTGTCCAATCCACGGTCAGCAGAGTACTAAAACGATACTTCGAGAACCTAACCATCGACCGGAAGGTGAAGAACGGCAAAAATGGATGCTCCGTCAGTGAAAAAGATCACAAGCGCGTAGTTAAGCACTTTAGACGTGATCCGAGAAGTTCAGTCCGGGATGTCGCCAATAAGCTGAATTTGTCAAGTTCATTCGTCCAGCGGACCAAGCAGCGGGAGGGCCTGCGTACATACAAGGTTCAGAAGGGTCCTAACCGCGACGAAAGGCAAAACATGGTGGGGAAGACGCGAGCCCGGAAGCTGTACACCGAAATGCTGACGAAGCCGCATTGCCTGGTAATGGACGACGAAACCTACGTCAAAGCGGACTTTCGTCAGCTGCCGGGCCTGTTGTTCTTCTCCGCAGAGGACAAATTCAGCGTTCCGGAGGAGATTCGCCAGCAGAAACTATCCAAGTTTGCCAAAAAGTACATGGTGTGGCAAGCGATCTGCTCTTGCGGAAAGCGGAGCGCCCCCTTCGTGATGACCGGCACGGTAAACGGGCAGGTTTACCTTAAGGAGTGCCTACAGAAGCGCTTACTACCACTATTGAAGCAGCACGAGGGCCCGACCATCTTCTGGCCGGATCTTGCTTCGTGCCACTATTCAAAGGACGTGTTGGAGTGGTACGAAGCCAACGGGGTCACCTTCGTGCCAAAGGAAATGAACCCGCCCAACGCGCCGGAGCTTCGCCCAATAGAGAAATATTGGGCGATTATGAAGCAGGCCCTCCGGAAGAACCCAAAAGTTGTCAAATCGGAGGCGGACTTCAAAAGAAAATGGATTTCTGTTCAAAAAAAACTACAACCTGACGTTGTACAGAACCTTATGGACGGGGTAAAGAGGAAGGTGCGAGCATACGGGCTTGGGCTCGAAGTATGAATAAAAAGAAAATGCCAAAAGTTGTTTAATAGTTTTTATTTTACTGTCTAAAATTTTCAATAGGATCGGTCTACTGGGCGAATTTCTACAGCGTTTTTTCCGTGATGCAATTTGATGTGACACACCCTTTAGAGAAAACCGGCTGGTAATTTCAAAACAAGGAGTGGATGGTATATTTAGCTTTCCTGGAGGCAGGGCCCGAAATCTTCGATGGTGAAAAATGAAGACCAACTCGACTCTCAGTAGCTTCGCTTCGACTAGAACTGCTTCGGCAGTCGCCCACAACAAAAAGTGACTTGACTAGAAAATGAATTGACTAGCGTTGACTAGCGAGGATGACTGGTGAACTAGTCCAGTCAGTGGTTATTTTAACTGACTCGACTAATGAATACAAATCTGCCTCTTCATTCAACTGACTTCAATCCACACTTCATTCCACCCTGACACTAATTTTATACCCGCGTACGCAATCTTATTTTTACGTCCATATAAAGAGGAACGAAAACATGATATCTGATGCAAAAAAGAAGTTACCCCATCAATGGACGGTTTATTATCTACCCATCATGAACTTAAACCAACGAATTTAGACATTTATCAAGTATGCTATAAAGGTCCTCGCGTTAGTATTAGTTAATAGCGTGCAAAATAGCGCACACACACTGCACGTTATTTTATACGTGTGAGTAATTTTCGTGTACGAAACAAAAGAATCTAGCTTACCTGTAGCGTATGTCAAACAACATTGAACTCAAACATCGATGCATGCACACGTACATGGGAGAGTAAAACAGAGGAACGAATTCGTTTTGGGGTTAAGAGACGAATGAACTCTCTGAGTTTAAAGTCTCTTTAATTCAATACCGTTACCGTTTTGGGGGAAGTCACTTCAAAATGCAATGAGGACAATTTGACTGGGAAGAATGAAATGATATAGTCGAGTCGGTAGAGGGAGATAGCGAATAAACGCCTGACTAACTGTTTAGTCGTTTTGGCGGAGAAACCGCGTGAAGAAGCCAAAAATCATTACTTACTGAATACGGATATAGTCAGTCAGATAGTCAGCTGACTATCCTCAGTTGACTATGACTAACGGGTGTTAAATAAAAAATGAGAAATTTTTCAATGACATATAAAAAATTTTTTTTTCATCGATTTTAGTATTTTTTATTAATAACATAATGTATTTTCGTCAAAAAAATGTCAGTGAATGTTTCAGTAAGGGCCGTGGTCAGCTGTTCGACGCAACTTTGTCGCGATGCTCTCACAAGAACGTTGTACGGCACTTACGTCCATTTTCCGGATACAATTCCGGATTCTTGTAGTCAGTTGCTTCGTGTCCTTGGCCCCCAATTGTTTTTATACACTAGGGCACTGAGTGAGCCAAAGACATCCTCTATTGGGCGGCACTGGGGCAAGTTTGTTGGGTTACGATCTTTCGGCACGAACGGTATCTTTTTCTCCTCAAGATACGCCAGCGTCTTCTTGGCGTAATGGGAAGTCGCCTTGTCCGGCCAGAAGACGTACTTCCCATCCGCGTGATGCTCGTTCAGGAACGGCAGCAGGATTTTATCGAGGCACTCTTCTCGATAGATTTGTTGGTTGATTGCCAGACCGCTCGGCTTAAACCAAGGCTTTGAAATGCCCCGGTCGGAAATGGCGATGTACAACATAACCTTTTTTTTCAAACTTGTGCTTGAACTTGTATTTCACTTCAGGCGGTGTGGATGACTTGTCGCTGGAGTATTAATTATCATATGCGTTTTGGACAGCGGAAAATAGCTTTCGTCGTCCAGAACGAAAGACGTCCCGCGGTATTTTTTGGTCATCCACCGACACTGTGATTCAACCGTCTCAATCTGCTCCTCCGTGTACTCCGGCGACCTCGTCTTCTTCCTGCAAACGATTCCTTCCATCTTGAGGGTCCGATGGATCAATACGTGGGAGCAGCCATATTTCCGACCGGCGTCACGCAGGCTGGTTGCGTCCTTGTTGTCAAACAGCTTCTTTATCGATGTCTTCCTCTGCTTCGTCATTATCGTCACCGGACGACCACTTCCGACCTTCTGCTCTTCGTTCAGGGAACCCAGGATACGATATACCGTACTGACAGGTACATTTTCTTCCTTAAAATGTGCCACCGTGAACTTTTTTCCTTGCTGGAAATGCGTTTCGTAGAACCGTACAATGCGTTCGCGGAGCACGTGCTGTTTCGACGCCATCTTTGCTTTGACTAAATTCAAACTAGCAAAACCACACACACCTACTGTTTCTAGGGAGCCACCTACTTGGAGAAAGAAAATTTTACGCTCATTATTTGAGTTACTGAAAGGTATTGAAAAAATTCTCATTTTTTATTTAACACCCGTTATGCAGAGCCCTGCCTAGAGGATGTAACAAGACAAACGAAAGATTTGAACTTGGGCCTGCAAGGTATAGGTACATTGGATCATAACATGATCAACCAGATCAAAACACTTGAAAAGTTCAAAGAACAAATGGGAAATCTTAGTTTTACCCATCTTCGGACATTGAGAATTTCTCAAGTGATGACAACTAGAAGAAATGTTGACGCACTCAAGTCGAAAAATGCAGATTTTTCTCGCAGATTTTGGTACTTTAAATCACATGAAAAAATTCTCCAATTCTCTCTACTCCATTCAGTTTCGATGATGAACTTGCCGCTGAAGATATGCAGATGGAATATATTGAAACACAGTGTGATTCAGAGCAGCGTGACAAATTTGACAATCACGATCTCTTGGATTTCTACTCCAGAATTGTTCCAGAAGCGCGATGTCTAATAGAACATGTTAATTTTATTGCTTCATTGTTTGAACCCACATATATTTGTGAGAAATTGCTTCCGTTATGATTGAAGTGCTCCCTTCGCATCGCTATGTCTCAAGCTGATTCAGACAAAATGGCTCAAGAAAAGTCGCCCGAGTGAAATCGAAACGGCGTTAGACTATGTTTATATTTAAGGATTAAGGACAGATACACGGGCCAAAGGTTGTGCAGTCCACTGATGATTCAACAAGAGCCAAAGATTGTACCGCTCATGACAACTCTACACGAACTGATGATTGCACCGGCTAAAGGGTGTGTCACATCAAATTGCATCACGGAAAAAACGCTGTAGAAATTTAATTTTCAGGAATTATATCTTCAGCTTTCGCTTATAATCAGATAAGAGTGTATAGATCAAGTTGGCCATGCTTCACTGTCAATTTTTCGTAAATTTGGAAAAATGTCGTCGAACGAAAAAGAGCGTCGTGAATTAATCCTGTACACTCATTTCCAGAATCCGGAGTTGTCACATCGGGACATCGGTAAGATGCTGGGAATCGTCCAATCCACGGTCAGCAGAGTACTAAAACGATACTTCGAGAACCTAACCATCGACCGGAAGGTGAAGAACGGCAAAAATGGATGCTCCGTCAGTGAAAAAGATCACAAGCGCGTAGTTAAGCAGTTTAGACGTGATCCGAGAAGTTCGGTCCGGGATGTCGCCAATAAGCTGAATTTGTCAAGTTCATTCGTCCAGCGGATCAAGCAGCGGGAGGGCCTGCGTACATACAAGGTTCAGAAGGCTCCTAACCGCGACGAAAGGCAAAACATGGTGGGGAAGACGCGAGCCCGGAAGCTGTACACCGAAATGCTGACGAAGCCGCATTGCCTGAAAATGGACGACGAAACCTACGTCAAAGCGGACTTTCGTCAGCTGCCGGGCCTGTTGTTCTTCTCCGCAGAGGACAAATTCAGCGTTCCGGAGGAGATTCGCAAGCAGAAACTATCCAAGTTTGCCAAAAAGTACATTGTGTGGCAAGCGATCTGCTATTGCGGAAAGCGGAGCGCCCCCTTCGTGATGACCGGCACGGTAAACGGGCAGGTTTACCTTAAGGAGTGCCTACAGAAGCGCTTACTACCACTATTGAAGCAGCACGAGGGCCCGACCATCTTCTGGCCGGATCTCGCTTCGTGCCACTATTCAAAGGACGTGTTGGAGTGGTACGAAGCCAAAGGAAATGAACCCGCCCAACGCGCCGGAGCTTCGCCCAATAGAGAAATATTGGGCGATTATGAAGCAGGCCCTCCGGAAGAACCCAAAAGTTGTCAAATAGGAGGCGGACTTCAAGAGAAAATGGATTTCTGTTCAAAAAAAACTACAACCTGACGTTGTACAGAACTATATGGACGGGGTAAATGCCAAAAGTTGTTTAATAGTTTTTATTTTACTGTCTAAAATTTTCAAAAGGATCGGTCTACTGGGCGAATTTCTACAGCGTTTTTTCCGTGATGCAATTTGATGTGACACACCCTTTAGTGACCATTCTATCCTGGATTCCTCGAGTCGAGAAGACGCACCACGCTAGATATGGAGTACATACTAGGGGGGCGTTGCTGATTAATGGTCAGCTGCATCGCAATAGGAAGTATCCCGTTTCGGGCACACGTACAGAGCATTGGAGACAGCAACATCCCAATTACGAGATCACTTGTAATATTAACCTCGAGCCGACCGCGAGTAATCGGTTACATATTACTAACATAGATAATAATAAAAACTGTCAAAATATTGAACTCCGGCCCCGTCAGGTTAACGCCATATGAGCCTTGATAAAAATATATATTTTGGAAAAAAAAGGATTTTCTTTTTATTGAAACAAACAAAAAATATTGTGGAAACTTTTTGATGATTGATCGAACGTCCAATTTGATCGTGATACCGTATCCACAAGAAAAGTGGTAACACTGCAGTCATGTTGTTCGATGTTCCCCTTTACTCTCACAATTACAAAACAAATACTGATGACATTGTTCTTAGCAACGATAAAGCTCGGTCTGTACGGGAAGCGTCTGGCAACTGTCGCGTTACTTGAGTGCTGGGAAACGACAAAACAGATCTACGAGCTGCGCAAACTGTTTCCTATCAATGAACGGTTCGTGTTCCGTACACTACAACATGAACAAAGAAACAGCTGATGTGGGAGATAGGCCCAAAAAAGACGTCTAAGGTCGGTACGACTGCACAATGTTATCCATGTTATCCATGAACGCGTTCAACGCAATCTTCTTCGCAAGCAAAAGCGTTTATCAGTCGAAATGAATTGGATGAATTAATTAGTGCACACATCGATGTGTAAGTCATTTATTGACGCCCAGATTGAAGCAAATATGTTTGGAACGATACAAAAAACTCCTAGAACGGTTCAAAAACGTGACTAGCAACAAACCTACGATACTTCAACTCCGCAAATGATCGGCCATTTGCCATGCCATTTGCTCAATCCAATCCAATCCATCGGATTTTTCACTTTGAGATAAGTTGGAGGAACGTGCGTGTGCACGCTCTCATTTAAATTACCAATCGTTGAAGAACTCTATCGAGAAGCGTGCAGCGATCGACGATTGGCTCTAGCGTTTTCGCCTCTGCGTAAAGAGAGGGTGGTTGAATAATTTTGTCAAAAATGTTAATTCTAGATACTTTTATACCTTCAATGAAAGTTTTGGGTTTTTATCTCATTTTGTTCTCGAGTTATGATTTTTCAAGTATAGAACTGAATGCTTTCTAGTTTAAATTAAAAAGTGAAAAGTTAAATTGATGGGATTTTCTAATGAAAAATATATGAAAAAATATTGAAGTTGTTTTGAGATATAAATGTTTTTCATATTAAATTCAAGTTTTGAGTAAGATTGTGGGTATTTGTGTATTTAAAATATTATGTTTCCTAGTTCATTAATTGGCAGGATTTCGAGTTACGATTTATAAAACGAACAATGAATATAAATAAACCTTTATATAAAATCAGACGTGCTAATGATGTGTCTGATGGTGACGTTCTCGCAAGACTGAATCAACAATCAACGGTCTTCAACTGCTTCTGAAAAAAAAAATTATGGGTTGTATCATGAACACGACCGCAATTTTTGACGTAGAACTACGGAATTATATTACTCACTCCACTTGTGTATCACTTCGGATAATATTTAAGAATGCATCGAAACTTTTTAAATAACTTTTTAGCTTCAGTAGACTCGACTCGTGCATAAAGCATAAAGTCATCAAGATCTATATAAAATGTGTGTGTGTGGCAGCTGCTCCGATGCATCAAACGGAACAAATTTTTGATACTGGTACTCTCTTCTCCTCCTGATGGATCGGCTCTTCTGCGCCCCCTCACAGTTCGAAACATACTGAATGCGTTTCAGGTCAGGTCAGGTAATGAATAACTCGTTCCCTCGCCGTCCAGCTTGTCCAGCAACGATGTTGTCCAGTCGGTGTCCTCACGAAAAATGAATGCGATTCAACATCAGAATATCGCTTAAGTATGCTTTTTGTCCGTGATTGAATCGAGAGAAGGTGTGGTTTACGATGGCATTTTGGAAGGTAAACTAGTGGCGAATGAAATCTCTGAGTTTGAAACTTTCAGCGACTGAGCAATAATCAATTGAAAATTATATGATTTTCGCGATGCGAAACATTTTCCGTTGCGCTTGCATCCAATATTGGATACGAAAATATCCTACTGACGGGGAAGAATAATCTTCAGAAGCCTTCCTGCCAATTGCATTTGAATGAAAAATCACAAAACCAAATGAACTCTTTCGCTTGAATGAACTGGCAAACTATTTTTCAGCAACGATGACATCTTTCAGATTCTTCTTATGTATTCCCTTCTGGCCTAAAGTGCACAAACAGGCTCTTGGTGATACCGTTCATCAGCGCTTTCTTGATGAACGAAGTTAGCTTCACCACAGCGGCGAAAACATGTTCCAATCGCTGTTCAGTTATAACTGAGTGGATTTCCGAGCGGCACTCGCTTATATACCGATTGGTGATTTCAATAGCCTGTTTTGAAAGCAATTTTGCTGGATACTTATAGCTTAGCCACTCTCTCGCAAATTAATCACGTCACTAACGAGAACGGCCGTAGCCTGGATCTTTGCTTTGTGAGTACGCAGGACACAGTCCCATTCTTATGCGAGGCTCCCGCTCCTCTCGTGAAACTTACCCCTCATCACCCACCCTTGCTGGTTGCCGTTGGCACAAAACTGTTACAGGATATCAATATTTCACCTGTAGTCGTTTCTAACGACTTTCGTAATGCTGACCATCGTAGTATCAGCCAGTTGTTCTCTAGCTTCATTTGGGACGACATATTAGATACCGCTAACGTCGAGTCTGCAGCTGTATCATTCTCCAACGTCCTGGCATATGTCATCGATAGATATGTGCCCAAGAAGAAGTGCCTCCATACGTCCCGAAAACCATGGCAAACACGCGAACTTCGACGAATGAAATCCATAAAGAGGGCCGCATTAAGAAAGTTCACCAGATACCGCACACAAACTCTTCAATGCCAGTATGCGAGAATCAATTACGAATACAAACGTGTCGCGAAACAATTTTTCCTGAATTATCAGCGTAGAATACAGAGGAAACTCAAATCCCGCCCAAAACAATTTTGAAATTTTGTCAACGAGCAGCGCCATGAAGCTGGCCTGCCATCGTCTATGACGTTCAACGGAAATGCGGCCTCTACTCAGCAGGATATCTGCAACCTATTCTCAGAAAAATTCGCGAGTGTTTTCACCAATGAAACATTAACCGACGACTATATCAGGCATGCTGCTAGCTACCTCCCCCGTTCTAGCCAAACTCTGAGTATGTTCGACATCAATACGGAGATGATTTCAAGGTCATTCTCAAAGCTCAAAACGTCGTTCACCCGACGGTATTCCTTCAGCTTTTCTCAAAACGCACATGAACGACCTATTGATCCCGCTGCTCCACATATTTCAACTCTCTGTAGCCACCGGTGTTTTTCCGACCTGTTGGAAACTATCGCATATGTTCCCAGTCCATAAAAAGGGAAATAGACGAAATATTAACAATTATCGCGGCATCACTTCGCTTTGCGCTTTGGCAAAACTATTTGAGCTCGTTATTTTGGAACCGCTAGATGCTCTCAGCAAACCGTACATAAGTACTGACCAACACGGATTCACGACGGGCCGCTCCACCATCACAAATTTACTGTGCCTCACTTCTTACATCACCGACAGCATGTTGAAGCATCTAGGCCCCTTGATATTTCTGATATACTTTAATGACGTAAATCCGGTAATTGAAGGTCCACGGCTATCATATGCTGACGATTAAAAAATTTACCTTCAGGTCAGCTCGATTGAAGATTGTCGCTTCCTTCAACGACAGATGGATGCTTTTGCCGATTGGTGTATTCTTAACCGAATGGAGGTTAACCCCGCTAAATGTTCTGTCATCTCGTTTTCGCGCACGAGACAGACCATATTGCACAACTATGTCCTGTTCGGCACGGAAATTGAGCATGTCAGCGAAGTCAAGGACCTGGGTGTCATTTTAGACGTGCAACTCTCTTTGAAACCGCACATCACATACATGGTGAATAAAGCATCCAGAACTCTGGGGTTCATCTTCAGGATTGCTAAAAATTTTATCGACATCTACTGTCTGAAGTCCCTCTACTGCTCCCTCACTCGCTCCATCTTAGAGTATGGTGCAGCTGTTTGGACTCCATACTACAACAACGGTGTCGAAAGGATCGAATCAGTTCAACGAAGGTTTATAAGATATGCTCTGCGTAGATTGCCGTGGACTGACCCCCTCCGGTTACCGAGTTACCAGAGTCGATGTCAGCTGATCAGCTTGGAAACTTTGTCGGTTCGTAGAGACACAGCCAGGGCTTTGATGATAGCTGATACCTTACAAGGACGCATCGATTGTCCCGGTCTTCTGGAAAAAAATAATTTCAACGTTCTACCTCGGGCTCTCCGAAATAACTTGATGTTATGATTGCCCGCCCTACGTACAAACTACGGCATGTTCGGTGGATTAAATGGTCTACAAAGACTTTTCAACAGGGTAGCCAAGCTGTTCGATTACCATTTATCCCGAACGCTTCTTCGTCGGAGATTTAGCTCTTTTTTTACAGAACAAACAGTCAAGTGATTATTGTTTTTAAGTGTATATTTAATATGTGATGACTGTAATTTGATGTAATTAATTGTAATACGATGTCATTTGATTCATGTTTAGATTTAAATGTAGATTTAGAATTTTATATATCCTTAAGCACATCATTGGGGCCCTTACAGCCCGTCGATGAATTGACAAATAAAATAACATAAAATAAAATCAGTTTTTGGATAAAAAAGTAACAAGTATATAACGCGTAGACATTTTATCTTTCGAATGAAGTGTTTATCATACAATTCCGTTCAGTTGTATAGGAGCTAATTACGCTCAAAACGTCGGTCTCCGGCGTAACGCTTTCGTTTTCGAAACTTTTATTTTACACCCCAGTATAAATATGAAAGACGTAGTCCTACGTCAATATATTGCGCAACTGCGAACTTAATTTTATGTAACTGGAAAAACTTCGATTTGTGAAGTGATCGTTTGAATGGTCTAGGTTGATTTATTGTATAGTATAGGTCCAAAATATAAAGAAATACAATGTCACAATCATTCCTATTCTCGAGCGCAAATGAGCTTATGTTTTCCAGAGACAATATGTATTCAGAGCGCTTGAAGTGCTCCAGTAAAAGTCTCTTTTTGTTGTTGAGTCCATTCTATATGCTAGTAATTTTTCTGCTTGGAAAAGTTTGAAAAGCAAGTGAGACAAAAGTATCCGTTGAAATACATAAGTACAAAGAACAAACGTAAACAAGTGACTCTGATAAAAAAGCAAGCGAATGACACTGAAACAAAAACCTTACCCTACTACAAAAACCCTACTTTGACGATATTTTCGGTCAATAGATAGAATTTCCTGAAAATAGTATCTCTCAAAAGCTACGTACGCTATCATACTGAAATGTCTTCACATATCATAATGTCTTCAAAATGTCAAAATCAAATGTCTTCACAGTAAGTCAAATGTCTTCAAAATGAAGACATGTCTTCAAACCTGGCTTCTCTGGTCGTAGCACACTTTGCTACAGAGCGCTTCCTATTTTTGTATCGAGCTGTGTGTGAAATCAGCATTAGGTATGGACGATATCGGCTCGTTATGCTGAGCTTGCTATCTCGCTCGCAACTGTGGTTTAATCCCATTCCATTTTTGTTTTTCTCTTCTAGCCCTGAGCAGAGCCCCCGTGGAATGAAACTCTGCTCCATACTTCATACTTCCCGCTCATACATCGATGCTCTCTGGCAACAATGTTGCTTCGATAACCACCAAACGAGGAGTGGTGTGGTTTCAGGATCAGGTTCAGGTTTTGTATTATAGAGACTTTAAACTTTTTCAGTTCATTCGTCTCTAGCCTTGAGAAAGGCTCTTGGAAAACTTTACTGTTCCTGCATTACCCCTCCACCCTCATTGCCTTGAGAAAGGCACTCGATCCCTCGCCGTCCAGCTCGCCCAGCAACGATGTTGTCCAGTCGGTGTCCTCACGAAGAAACTATAAGGTGTGGTTTCAAATCGCGGATGGCTTATTTATACCAAATATGTTGAAAGTGGACAAAAACAAATGTATCAGTTGCTTGTTATTGACGGCACGGGTAGAAAAGCACACAAATCCGCAGAACAAATGTGTGGGAAAATGAGAATGCTTTCAGTTCTCATTGATTTTAACTGTTTAAGGATTAGTGAATAGTAATGTATGGCATATCAAACAAATCTTAGAGAATTTCCGATTCCGTTGGTGTGCAAATCATCAGAATTTGTTCGATGTGAAAATAGTTATTAATGTTAACTTTATTTCATAAAAACGTGACCTATTTTCTGATTTGGCACCCTTTCTGAAAGACGTAGTTCTACGTCAAGACACACAAACCATCGGCGCTTTTCGGGAAAACCAAAACTATCTACTAAAGAGTTGATTTTAGAATTTTGATGCATTCAAAAATAACATCATAACAATAACATGCTTGAATTGTGGTGATGAAGTCTTGAATTATGATCATCTTAAATCATCAATGTATATCCTACATGTGCTTCTTGTCATTGCACGTTTACATAACTTTATGCGATTATTATATATACAGTTTTGCTGATATGCTCGCCAATTCAACTGTAACACAAGTAAAATGTTTCAGGTGTTCTGCTTCTCTCAAATATGTGCGAAAATTTTTGATATTAATATTGAAGACAACAAAAACCCATGCTGATGAATTTTCAACACCTTTTCCACGATTATTGACTGTCGTGGGATGTTTCAATTTCCATAAACAAGCAGAAAGAAAACGTTCCAGCGGATAAAGTAAATATTTTTCTCCAGATTATAACTCAAATGGACGACAATCTCCGCATACATTATGCGGCACACCAATGAATCATTTCCCTTCCAATAAGGCGGCTTTGCTCAGAGGCGTTTGAAGAGATCTCGCTACACTGCTCTCGGCTTCCTTGCGGGAAAAACCACTTCCTGGTTCCGCAGGAAACGGTATATCTGCTAAATTCTGCCCCTTGGCGTGAAGCCACTCGAAGAAAAATAGCGCTTCGTAAATCAACTGAAATTATGTTCACACATTGTTGTTCATACGTACACACACACACACACACACACACACACACACACACACATAGGCGTCGATAGCAGGTCGCAGCTTTTGTCGGGGCGTAACTGCTCTAGTAAAGTAACTATGCTCGGAATGTGGTCTTCTTGTACGCTCACCGAAAATCTCAGAGATGCGAATAAAATCCACCCCTTTGGGCTGTGAACATCGTGCTTCGTGCCTTCGCCAAGATTATCCTGTTTGAGGCGTTAATTTATGCCTCCGAAAGGTGAGAAGCCGTGCGTTGAAAATAAATACAGGGAATGTATGGGTGGTGTTGAAGCTCTGTGAAAAGGAGCGAAACTTGTGCCAAGATTTTCAGCTCAGAGTGGGGTGTACATTGGTGGGCTCACAGGACATGTTGGCTGAGTGGTATTTCTGGGGGAGAGGAAATAAACACGCAGTGGCGCTGCTTTTTACGTTCGACGATTCCCGATTTAACTTCTGTTCCTAATTGATTTTATGATGATACTGTAGACCACAAAATTATTTTGGTGGCAATAATCTAGGCTGAAAGTACCCTGAGCAATTTATTTCCGTCATCAGCGTAGGATTATGGAGGGTTATATTAATCGTACAATTAACGGGATCGATTGGTAATTTCAACATTTTGCTATGGTGAGCATTCTAGATATCGAAAGCAAAACCACCAACAACCACAAAATTTGTGCCACCGCATGTCATCCGGAGGTTTTACGAGTGAAGCGGCGTTTATATTTACCCATTAAAGCTCAATCTCTCAATGATAAATTGCCCTCCACCACAATGGCCCTATTCCAGTGGCAACTGGTGTGAGGGTTTTCGATATTAAAATACATTAGTTACTGGACAATACCGTCTATACGATGGTGAGTGGTCCGATGTTCCAATGTCCGAAGCCAAATGTGCATTTCGATTTCAAATAATCATAACCATCTATTTGTGTCATTTCAATGTGTCGATTTCGATGCGAGTCCTCGCATTTCTGCTGATGATACTCCTCTGTTCCAGTGAGTGTGCTACAAGTGACCGTTGGATATGTGTCTCATCCGAAACGACGGACAGCGTCTTCTCGTACCGGACAAAAAAATAGATATCATCTGGTTCTTCATCTTTAAATTCGTTCCACGTACCTCAGCACTATATGGTCCGGTTGATGGTGTCCACTCGGTGGCTCGTAAGCAACCCTATCCAGCGTTGAGAGGAGAAAGTGCAAAGAACCTATGGTCCACAGTGAGCGCAGCGGTATACGTGAATTTCATAACCCAGAAGACCCCGAGAATCGTCATCGAAATTCATTGGAAACGAATACACATTGATGGCAGCCGTCGGGTTCCGTTCATCCGTAGCCTAGCCCGGCAGCATCATACCCCGTCGTAAAATTATTATCGAATCATGTACATACAGCAAAAGCAAATCGTATCCTTGGCGAACCATCCCAACAAATGGGACATCCAATACACGAAAAACCCACAATGGCGCACTGCTGGCGGGAAGAATCTGCCGCATAACATCCGTTCCAGCCAACACGACGAATGCTTGCTTGTCGCGGCGTCAAGCGGTGGCTGTTTTTTGATTGTTCACATTAGATGGAATGTGGCACAAAACATTGATTGTGGGTGTCACCGAAATTTCGTGCTGGGTGTATCGATGCTGTATGCGATTGAGAAACGGGTTGATTGGATGAGCGCGATAGAGTGGAAGCGCCCCTTGTGTCAACTTTTCGGAGTGTTGCGTCGGTTGGTGAAACATTGGAAACTATGTGTAATGTAGATTTCAACAAGTATAGGGTATGCTGTGGTTTGAATTGTTATTTTTAATATAATGCAGTAGGTATACCCAGGTGGTCCATCACAGTAATTCATCTTTATGGTAATATAGCATTTTCACGCCAAATTGAACGGCTGCTACCCCGAACATCTTCGATTTTGCTTTTAAACGTTGTAGGGGAGAGGGAGGCAAGTTGGCGATGTTAAGTTTTGGCGAGCCCTGGATTTTGGAATTATTTTTTTTAATGTTGATGCTAATTCATATAGCCTGAAGTGTTTTCTATCATATTATCTATTGGATGGGCAAAAAAACTAAAAAACTTGTCCGCCCAAAACGATACTGAGCTCGTAGGAAAACGATACTGAGCTCGTATATCTCCCAAAGTTCGAAAAAAATAAGCCACAATTTTCTTTTTTGAACGCCATTAATCGAGCCGCTGAGGTATTTTCTGGCTTTCTCAAAGATAGCTTATGAGCCTTTATAAACATTTCAACCCATGTCCATCCAGCGCATGTTCCTTTGAAAGGGTGCTCTATGCCATTTTTAACCACAAACGAAGATGCAATTCTTCGAAGCTGGACCTGAATGTGGCTTTAAAGCGGCCGCTCGCTGATTGTGGCTTTAAAGTGACCTTTATTGGACGACGCATCCTGAAATTGATACAGATTTAATATTTCTTGCATAAAGAACATGGAAACGCAAATGATGAATTGAAAATCTAACCTCCATGTCTGGATATTTTCGTCGATATAGTCTCAAAGTTGGTTCTGGCACACCGAACTGTTTTGAAGCACCCATATAGCTTTCATAACATTCTCCAAACTGGTGTCCGACCAATTGGTCTATTGGTCTATTTTTCGCTTTTCGCTTAGCTGGAGAAAATTCATGATTGAAACTCGCCGGAAACAAACAAATTATGTACAATAGAGTACCTTTATCATGCATAAAACTATTTTGAAATTTCAACTTTTCTCATAAAGTGGATAATGAAATTTGAAAAAACGGGAAAAAATTACAAAATCACGATTTTTCTCATTTTTTTCACTTTTTTTTGTGATAACGTTTTCGGCAGAGTTACCGAGTACAAAGTTTGGCCTTGTTATGATGCATCTTCAGTAAAAAGAAGGTGGCATTACCTCTATTACAACGGGTCAAATTACCGATTCGTCATCTTGCCTCCCTCGCCAACTTGCCTCCCTCTCCCCTACATACGTTGGCGGCTACCCTAAAATACAATTTTTATTATGATTATGGCCATAACACAAAAATATTTTTTAATATAATTTTGGAACTTAAATCATTCAATCTGCTGAAATAACAATTCCAATTCCAATTCCAAATAACAATAACAATTTTAAATCAGTCAGCCGTTGAACCGAACCTTTTCGTTTTTTTTTTTAAATTTCGTACAGATAGTGGCAGCCACCCAAAATCACCATTTTCATTATCATATGACCAACTTTAATCACGACTGATTTATTATAAGAGCGTATGAGGAAAAACTGAACATTTTTTTCAAAAAATCTTAACTCGAAATCAAGATGTCTGATTAAAATATGACGCACGGCAAGTTGTTGGAAAATCATTGAACTATTCAGAAAAATATCAATTTAAATGCACTGTTAAAAAATCTTACTCATAAATTGAATTTAATGTTAAAAAACATTGTATCTCAAAAGACCCAACCTTCAACATTTTTTAATATATTTTTATTTAAAAACTCTTTCAATTCAACAAATTTTGACAAATACTGCCGTTCTACGCATAGTTGTTCCATTTTCCAAAGTCAATTACTGAGAAAAACGCAATCAAAATTCTCAAATCAAAGAAGCTTTAATCGTTTCAATTTAGCAATTCACCCGTTTTTTATAAGCAGTAAACTGTTGTTTGATGAAATATGGAAAGTTTCCCTTACTGCATCAATCTTGCTTGATTATAAAGGGTGTTCGGATCAAAAAGTGGTCAAACTAAATTGCGTGTAAATCGATTATTTTTTTATTTAAAAAATCAAAGTATCTTTCTTTTTGAAGTTCAATGTGTATAAAAGACGGGAAAAATACTCAGTTAAGATTCCGGTCGACCTAGTTCAAATTGGCGAGCCTTTCGTTTGACGCCTGCCATCAGATTTTGTACAGTCACCTTATCCACTTTCTTCGCCGCAGAACGCCAGTTTGCTTTGAACTGCTTCTCGCTGCTAACAGTGTTTTGGGTCTTCTTAAGGTTCTGCTTAACTATCGCCCAATATTTTTCGATTGGGCGAAGTTCTGGTGTGTTGGGAGGGTTTTTATCCTTGGGCACAACCTGCATCTTGTTAGCGGCATACCACTCCATGGCCTTTTTTCCATAATGGCAGGATGCCAAATCCGGCCAAAACAGCACAGACAAGTCATGTTTCTTCAGGAAAGGCAGCAAACGCTTTTGAAGACACTCTTTCACGTAAATTTCCTGGATGTCGCTTTTCAAGCCACAGGTGCAGATAGCTTGCCAAACGAGATATTTCTTGGCGAACTTTGATAGTTTAATATGCTTGAAAATGTCTGCCACCTTTCCCCTTCCGGTTGCTGTATAATACTCTTGTCCAGGAAGCTGTCTGAAGTCTGCCTTGACGTAGGTTTCGTCGTCCATTACCACGCAATCAAACTTTGTCAACAATGTCGTATACAGCTTCCGAGATCTTGTTTTTGCCGTAAGGTTTTGCTTATCGTTGCAATTTGGAGTCACTACCTTCTTATAAGTCGGTAGTCCGGATCGTTTTTTAGCTTCATGCACGGTTGTAGACGATATTCCCAACTTATTTGCGACACCTCGAACGGAGAGGTTGGGGTTGCGCTTGAAAGCGCTAGCCACTCTTCTGTTCGTCACTGCGGCTCCCGGCTTTCGATTTCCCCCAGATCCAGGCTTTCTAGTTGTCGACAAACGTTCCCCGAACACTATTATTTCTTTGGTGACGGTTGATTTTGCCGCATTCAACGATTTTGCTATTTCTGCGTGCGTGTAGTTTGGATTTTCACGGCGCATGTACAAAATTTTGATTCGTCGCTCCTCTTGCTTTGACGCCATTTTGATAACTAAAGATCTAATGTCAAAATCCAAATAGAGGCATCATTCTACACACACACACCTACAAAATGAGGGGTGATCAGGTTTTTTATATGAATGATTAGAAAAAATATGGCGAATTTAAGTTTACCATTTTTTTATCCGAACACCCTTTAGTTTGTTTTCTGTTTATTCTTTTTACGCTTTTTCATCCAGGAAATTCAAATTGGACAATTTCTATCAAGCAAGTTGTTGTCATTCGTTTTCGGGAAAAAGTGTTCAAACTTGGCGTGAATCTATGTTTGTGAGAACTTTTGTGCGTTTTTATCCCCGATTGGACTTTTGGCGTAGGACTTTGTCTAACAGAAATATATGGTGAGTAAAATGAAAATCTGAACATTAATGTAGGAAATAATGAAAGACGTACCAGGTCAGCCCACATTATGGCTTCCAGCAACATCAGCCTACTGCAAACAAGTTTTTTTTAATTCTGAAATTTTCGATATAAGGTAAATGATTTTGGTTTGTCTAGTCGAAAATATGATCATGGTTTGTCCACTTATTTGAATGCTTTAATTCTGCGCACCTAATAATAAAATTGTCTTTTTTCACGTTTTACAGTAGTTTTATAGTATATTTTTACAGATTCACATGTTTTAAAGGATTATAAAATCCACATTCTATTGGTGTCAATGCGCCCCTCATTTGAGCTCTCTTTTAATCAATCATCAGAAGATTATTTGGTACGTATTCAGACTTTTTCTGGATTTTAACACTTACAAATATTGTAAACATCCTACTTGCACACCATTTGTATCAGATTTACATAGCTAAACCATGGAATTGACGCATTTCGAAGACCTCAATTCTGATCATGAATTGTCCGATTCACTATTGTTGTTTTGTCCACATGATTTCTATGGCAACCGCTTAGCGCGCTGCAGTTTGTTTATGGTGTCCTTCGGGCATAGCGAAAATAAAGTTTCTCTGTGTGATTTTTCGCCAAATTTAAGATACAGAATCTTCATATAAAGAATTACAGATTTTCAACAAAGATATAGAATTTACAGATTTTTTTTTTAATTCAATTCCCAATAACAATTTTTTTACAGTGCATACATAGATACCTTGACAAGAATGATATTGTTGATCATGTTGGGTAACTTATGTTTGCAGAGCTTCGTGCGACAATTCCCTGATGCTGACCTGATGATTATTTCATCGAGAATTTTGGTTACCCTATTTTTGATAACAACTTTGTCGAAGACAGTTTTTGTCTAGAGAATAACTTTTGAGCTCTAGATGCTAATTTCCACCTCAATGCACCTCCTGGGCCATTGCGCGTTGGTATCGATGCAGAAGAAGCTGAATAAGGAAGCTGGCCTTCAAATAGATTTGTCGTGACTTTTATATTGAACTCGTGAAACAGATTTCGAAGCGACTTGATTTCAGTAATCCGGTTATCAAAACTGCGTCGTTGATAAGCCCTCAAAATTTCGTCGAGCTATTGAACCTTGATCATTTGATGTGCCAGTTTTCTTAATTCGTTGGAGCAGGTAATAGACAAGGCTTGAATAATGAATGCAAGTTGTTCAAGACATGAACAAAAATTAAGTGACTCAGATATAACTTGGTCCCAGATGTTGGATGTCAAAAGACGTGATGAGAATTTTTTGTATCCATCGCTAAAGTCGTTTGTAAGACACTTTTTGATAACACTCATCAGCGTGTGCCGAACGGATATTTTCGCTTTGCAATGCCAACAAAATAAAGTCCGGAAATCGGTTGAAATTAAATAAGAAATACAAATAAATAAATAAACCTTTATTTTCATTTTCCCTTTAATTTTTCGACACAGATTTTTTTGCCAAAAATACAAAAATACAAATACAATATACGGATTTTTAATGAAATTTTACAGAATTCAATGTGGCAACCATGTTCCCGACATTACCCATCTTTACGTGTTTTGATTGGGAAGTTTTGATTAGAGTTTGCCTTTTGCGATCCGGTGCAATTTCATTTGATTCGGTACAGCGATGAGACATTTTTTTTTTTTTTGGTGAGGCGATGTGACAGGAACAAAAAATCTCACCCCAATATACAATTTCACCGGTTCCAGGTTGATTTATTGGTGCAGTGAATCGATTTTGGCAATGTGGCCGGTGATTGGGTACTCTCTGAAGTAATGTGAATATAAAGGGTGTGTCACATCAAATTGCATCACGGAAAAAACGCTGTAGAAATTTAATTTTTAGGAATTATATCTTCAGCTTTCGCTTATAATCAGATAAGAGTGTATAGATCACGTTGGCCATGCTTCACTGTCAATTTTTCGTAAATTTGGAAAAATGTCGTCGAACGAAAAAGAGCGTCGTGAATTAATCCTGTGCACTCATTTCGAGAATTCGGAGTTGTCACATTGGGACATCGGTAAGATGCTGGGAATCGTCCAATCCACGGTCAGCAGAGTACTAAAACGATACTTCGAGAACCTAACCATCGACCGGAAGGTGAAGAACGGCAAAATGGATGCTCCGTCAGTGAAAAAGATCACAAGCGCGTAGTTAAGCAGTTTAGACGTGATCCGAGAAGTTCGGTCCGGGATGTCGTCAATAAGCTGAATTTGTCAAGTTCATTCGTCCAGTGGACCAAGCAGCGGGAGGGCTTGCGTACATACAAGGTTCAGAAGGCTCCTAACCGCGACAAAAGGCAAAACATGGTGGGGAAGACGCGAGCCCGGAAGCTGTACACCGAAATGCTGACGAAGCCGCATTGCCTGGTAATGGACGACGAAACCTACGTCAAAGCGGACTTTCGTCAGCTGCCGGGCCTGTTGTTCTTCTCCGCAGAGGACAAATTCAGCGTTCCGGAGGAGATTCGCAAGCAGAAACTATCCAAGTTTGCCAAAAAGTACATGGTGGGGCAAGCGATCTGCTCTTGCGGAAAGCGAAGCGCCCCCTTCGTGATGACCGGCACGGTAAACGGGCAGGTTTACCTTAAGGAGTGCCTACAGAAGCGCTTACTACCACTATTGAAGCAGCACGAGGGCCCGACCATCTTCTGGCCGGATCTCGCTTCGTGCCACTATTCAAAGGACGTGTTGGAGTGGTACGAAGCCAACGGGGTCACCTTCGTGCCAAAGGAAATGAACCCGCCCAACGCGCCGGAGCTTCGCCCAATAGAGAAATATTGGGCGATTATGAAGCAGGCCCTCCGGAAGGACCCAAAAGTTGTCAAATCGGAGGCGAACTTCAAGAGAAAATGGATTTCTGTTCAAAAAAAACTACAACCTGACGTTGTACAGAACCTTATGGACGTGGTAAAGAGGAAGGTGCGAGCATACGGGCTTGGGCTCGAAGTATGAATAAAAAGAAAATGCCAAAAGTTGTTTAATAGTTTTTATTTTACTGTCTAAAATTTTCAAAAGGATCGGTCTACTGGGCGAATTTCTACAGCGTTTTTTTCCGTGATGCAATTTGAGGTGACACACCCTTTACAGCGTATGTGAAATACAGTGTTAGTCCCCCAATGAAAAGAGTCAACATTAATTTCTCACAAATGCATTTTGAGGAAAGTGTGTTTTTGTGTGCGATGGAAATAATAACAGGTTGACTAAAAAGGGAGCAGTACCAATTTTGTCTGCATTTTAATAGACAGTGATTACAATTCGGACGAAAGCTTACGACATCTTTGCCGTTATATTCTTGCCCTTCGCTGGTGGACCATTCATATGCAAAACTCAAATTTGACATACAGTTCGCTTATCAAGACAGTAGTATCACTGAATGTCCAATCGAATGGACCGATAGTGAAGGTGAACCAATATGCCTCGCCCACAAAACTAAAAGAGTCAAGAGGCTTTCTCCCCTTTGTGTGTGATATAATTTGTTCCATTTCCAATGGACATAATAACTGTCGTTTCCAATCGGTCTACATAAATGTTGAGCTCACTCTTCCCTCCCGCACAATTTAAAAATATTTGACATTTGCTTTCGGATAGCCGCACCAGCAGTAGCAGCAACTTTCTTTTTATTGGTTGCCTCCTTCACAACAACAAGTTTGTGTTTTTTTTTGCGGAAGTTACAACTTTCTTCTCCCCGGTAGCAGCGGCAGGTTATTTGCCAGCAGCGAAGACATTTTTCGGATTCTTCTCGGAGGATGTCTTCTATACCCTGACCTTATTCCCGGAAACAGTGGCCATTTTTTGATTACCATGGTTTCGATACCTTACTTTCAAAGCAATTTTTGAGCTATTGAAAGAAGTTTTTGGATCAATAAGTAACAAACATATAACGTGTAGACATTTCGTCTTTCGAATGAAAACTTTGAACTTACACCCCAGTAAAGAAATGAAAGACGTAGTCCAACGTCAAATTTATTTTTACATAGAGTCTTGTCATGTTAAAATTTGGTCATGTTATGTTAAAATTTTGTACAGATTTAAATACTTCCCTTGGTTCACCGTGACTACTTCGCGCTTTTTCAGCTGTTTCAACAGTTATTTTTTTTATAAATGGTTAATATGTGTTATTCCTCATGTAAGAATTATGTTCTCCGAAGTTTGGGTCGATTCGTTGCCTAGTTTCCATGGCCTTATAAAGCGTTAAGACACATTTTTACATTAAATTAAATGTTGGAGTAATACTTTTGAACAGTGTATTTAAAATATTATTTTTCCTACATAGTTCAATAGTTTGCCATACGTCATATTTCAATCACGCACCTTGATTTCCACTTGATTTTGCTCGTTGTATGGGATTGTCATGTAGTGCCCAAATCGATTGATGCAAATGTCTCCAATCAGGAAATTACAGAGCAATAAGCGCTCGAAAATGGACAATTTTTGCGATGCGACCGATATCCCATTTCTCAATTTTAACCTCCAATATGTTCCCGAAAGACGTAATACTACGTCTATAATTACCAATCATTATAAAACTATATACCACACCTTTTGTGGAAACATCCCGGCTAGCCCCAGCTTGTTTGATAGGACCACAAAATGTTTCTTATACCCAAAACTGTTAGAACCTGAAGTAGAAGACGCACTTCTTAAACCGGAATAATCCAGGTCCGACTACTGAAAACAATAATTACTTATTTCTAAAATTTGTCGAAGCATTGACCAATAGTAATTTCATTCCAATTCTATATACCGAGCTTGAAAGTATTGTTTTGTTTAAATATAACATGAAACAAAAAAATACTTCCAAGCTCGGTATATAGAGATACTGAGTGAACGAATAGAAAAATATTTAGTTTTTTATAACTTTTAGTCAGTTCTGAATTTGAAGTGTTGAGAAGTGTAATTTTTAACTGGTTTTGATAAGCAAGGACAATAACCAAACTGATCACTGAGGCAGTGGCAGTGATCAGTATATTAATTTTCAAATGACACTGAGAAAAAAGCAAACGAATAGCATCCACACAAATTTGAAGAGTTGAGTCTTAAACACATAGTTGATTTTAAATACCTTCAAAAAAATCCCGCAAAAGTCACAGTCGTTCACTCGTATTGGGATTTTGTGCCACACATCGCACATGTCTTCAAGCAATATTAGGAAACAAATGGAGAAACTGTGGAAAAGATGGATAAAGGAGACATGCGCTTGATTTGAATAGATAACTGTTGTATTTCGCAGTTATGTTGACGGTTACCTCTCCCACATATTATTCTATGATATTTGAACCAATCACATTAAAGACTAGTGAGAAATGAAAAATATTCTAGGCTTTTTTCTCGAATTTATGTAATTTTTTTTCTCAAATTCAAAAATTCAATTCATTGGGAGTTATATTTTGGTAAGCAGGATGACAATGTAGCAATGTTAATAATGTACCCAACAGGTACCGAATCGTACTCGTAATGGATGAAAGTTTCTAGATGGGGTGAGACGGACAGTGAAAAGTTAGTGATGAAATGAGCATCCAACTCGCACTTCTTTTCCTTCCCTTTTTTTGCTTACGTTTCAGTCGCTGGACAGACAAACGATGAGAGAGAGAAAACAAATTAATTACTCTCGCGTAATACATTACGTGTTCGCCTTACCCACACCACATGTCTGTTCCGCTCACACCACCAAGTTGAACTTGACGGTCTGTCGGTCTGACGGTTATTGCAAAGTGGCACTTTTAATGAACCATTCGAATGATTAAATCGAAAAACAGAACAATGAACTACAAAAAAATGCGTTGAGGTTTTGGAAAACATACGTTTTTGAAGTTACTATCGGTGTTCTTCTTGTCCTTTCCGTCCTACTCCTAGTTCCCATATTATGCCAGATGTCATTCAGTGTTACTTCAGTGGCATCGCACTTTTACACATGTTTCACGCGACATAAACACACCAATGTACAAAGCCATACCTCTTATTATTATAGGCCTTAAAATAGGCATGCTGCTTTCTCACTTTGTTACAGCCAACTTCCATTTTCGCTTGAACTCCTTCTCGTCACTTGGAGTTCCACATTCTTTCGTCAGTTTGCCCTTCACGATCCATCATTATTCAATAATCGGTCTCACCCCGGAGGTATTAGTCGGAGTCCAATTTTTGGGATTCCCAGTGATTCCGTTGTCGGTTATTGCAAAGTGGCACTTTTTCATGAACCATTCGAATGATTAAATCGAAAAACAGAACAATGAACTACAAAAAATGCGTTGAGGTTTTGGAAAGCTACGTTTTTGAAGTTACTATCGGTGTTCTTCTTGTCCTTTCCGCCCTACTCCTAGTTCCCCTATTATGCCGGATGTCATTCAGTGTTACTTCAGTGGCATCGCACCTTTACACAAGTTTCACGCGACATAAACACACCAATGTACAAAGCCATACCTCCCAAATTGAATTATTTCCGTAGATATTATAGGCCTTAAAATGTGTCGGCCGATTGTTTGGTTTTGCAAGAGTTGCTTTCTCATTTTTTGACAGCCAACTTCCATTTTCGCTTGAACTCCTTCTCGTCACTTGAAGTTCCACATTCCTTCGTCAGTTTGCCCTTCACAATCCATCATTATTCAACAATCGGTCTCAGCTTCGGGGTATTAGTCGGAGTCCAATGTTTTGGATTCCCAGTGATTCCGTTGTCGGAAAAGACTGAAAAGATAATCATCTGAATAGACAATCAAGCTCACGTTGTTCTAGAAACACAGAAACCTCTTTTGAAGACACTCTGTTAGATAAATTATCTGGTTCATGATTCCGAAACCAAAACATGAACTTTTTATTTTGCAGTCTTCCGGGCACTCTAATAACCCTTTGCGGTCGTTTGTCTGCTCTCAGCCACCACAGCAAGGAATTATACTAAATACTACTTTTCAATTTTTATCTGAACGAATTTCAATGTCTAGTTATCCTTTTTACGAATTGGTACAGTGTTTTATAAATAAAAGGTAACGGTACTCTGTGTAAACAAAATATTATTAGCGTGGGAAGATAAGAGGATCTTTTTCAAGGGAAATTAATTCCGACCGCAAAGGGTTAAACAAGGTATAAAATCATCGTCTGAAATCATAACGGCACAATTGTATTCCGTCATCAAATTCTCGTAGAACTTGATTATTCTTTTACCTCCTTTCCGGTGCAAAAAATGGAACAAACCCGGACCTTGAAACTTGTCCACCCAGCCCTCTTCTTTACTCACTCGACATAGGATTTTGATACTCCTGTCATTTTCGTTGCATATCTCGGTATCACCTTCGTGTTCCGTTTGAAAAAGGGCACCATTCTGATTCGCGATCCGCTTCTTTCTGTGACGCCATGATGTAAACAAATCAACTTATCCTTACAACAAATGAATATTGTGATTCTATACACTCTTAACATAATTTTGGAAAAAAAACACTCATAAAGCAAATAAATAGATGTAAGACCAAGAGCGTTCATCTGTCTAAGTTCAATAGCCCTTGAATTATTACAGAAACGGATGTCAAGTACAGTAACAATTACAAAACAATGTTACGTAAAGTACGTTTGTCTTTGAACTGCACACACGTGGTGCAATCGAATTCAACAAACAACAAGTTGTAATATATGTAAACTAGAATCTAACGACTCAAAGAACTGACAGCACATACCCTGCATTACACCACTAACACACAACTGTTCGTGAGTGTCGCACGTGTTCATCAATCTGGTATCTGCTTATTACCTCTGGCTCATCAATAAAACTTCCCGGAGTATACACACGAATTGTAACTGTAACTTGAAGGGGAAGGTGAAGCTGCTGTAGATGGTTCAAAATTTTCACACGAAACAACACGTCTACGGATTTGCGATACTGAAAAAAGCATTTTATATGTTTGCATAATATGGTGAAAAATGTTTGAATAATGTAGCTTTTTAGTCAGCGAATCGAATCCAAAATCTAGACAAACTACAATTTTTCATTCATCAAAAATATATCTATTGAGTTCATGTTGTTGTGTATAAAAAATAATCGTGTTGTAATCAAAATAATACGAATCCCAAATGTAACCTTAGTGACATAACAAACCTGTTGACGTAAGTTATAAATAAATTTAAAAAACAAATACAACAACAACAAATTTGGATCAAAAATGATTCCGAGATTACCTGAAAAACTGTCGTTGCCAACTGTTGAGTTCAGCTTGTGTCGATTTGCCAAAGGTATCACTGTTGCACATGTTTCCCGTGTGTGTTTACGGCACACCATTACAGTTACCACTTGATACACCTATTCATGGATCACTTCCTCCAACAGTCAAAAACTTATCACGCTAACGTGATTTCAATTCAACAGGTTGATCACTGGGTTGATGAAAATTTAATGAGAACTATCTTCACCTTCTCTGCTTGCTCTGTTTATTCATACTGCCAGAGAGCATTCTGCCAAACTGTATCCATTGAGTAGTGCTACCGTTCGGTGGAGCTGATTTGACAATCAATTTGCCGACTTTAATTTATCCGCTCGGGTGAGCATTGGGGACAATCAAGTTTGTCAAGTCTCTGCTGAAGCCAAAGCTTTGATTGGATAGATTGTTCCAATATAACGCAACGCGACGGTGTCCCGTTAGCTCCCTTTACGCGAGTGAGTTTACCATATGGATATCGGTAAAGTCCGCTTGAAAACGCCTCTGTCGAACGAACGCGCGCGCGAGCGAACCAATGCTGGTGTAACTAACCGCGTGATTCATTATGTTCGTCCCGTCCCAGTTGTACACTAAGCGGGGGAAAGGCCATTCAAACTGTCCTCCATATACACACTCGCGTAGCGTGGCCTAGCCATCGTTGCACTCGTTGCAATCAAGAAGTCTGTCGCGCCAAAGATCACACGATCAGACAGATGCAGCTGCGCGCACTGCTTGCCTTGGAAAATATTTATCTTAATTCGTGTCTATACCGGTTCACTGCTGACTGACTTGATTGAACTGCAAGTGCATCGAGAGGGAAATAACAACAACAACAACAACGGTAAATGCAGCAGAAGCACAATGCTGATGCTGCTGCTATCAGCGATCAGCGCAAGTAGGGCTGACAACGTAATTGGATGTGACGTGACACAGAGGCCCGGTGAAACAGCCTGTGTGCAGAGCTTTAATGAGCAACAACAGGAAGACTGTTGTCGTTAATGCCGTTTATGGAGGAAGAGTTTCGTCATGGCGTCTTTTCCGCGTTTAGGTGGCTCAGGCCTTACAAAGTGGGAGAAAACCGATGCAAACTAATAAAGCTTGCAAGTGAAGCTGGGTGTGGGAATGTGATTTTTTGCGAGAGTTAAAAACATTTGATCAAATCGTAGATGAACCAAAACACGTATAAGAAAAACAGTTGTCAAAAATTATCTGATCATTTCAAATAGCCGTACTTGTTAGCATAAGTGAGAGACATGAGCACCAACATAATGCCACAAAAAAAATCTAGAATCGAATATACGTAACCCGCGTAAATTCGAAAGTAGTGATACTTTTTGAACAGACCTCGTACTAGACAATTATATATCTTCATACAACACTCATCAGACATAAATATACAAATACTTCCTAATGATAAAATTTGCGTATTATTCGAATATATCTTTCTTTCGGGTAAGTGTCGCATTCGGGTAGATGTTACATTCGGGTGATTGGAATTCGGGTGAATGTCTTTCGGGTAACTGTCTTTCGGGTGAGTGGGTTTCGGGTAAATGTGACACAATCATATTCAACTGAGGATAGTCAGCGGACCATGAAGAAATTCCCCTCCGTATTCAATTGGAAATTACTTTTGACGTAGGATTACGTCTTTCGGGAACATATTGAGGTACAAATTGAAAATCGAAAATCGAGCACATCGTGAAAATTGTCCAATTTCAAACGCTTATTGCTAAGTCACTTCATGATGGATTGATCACTTTTTTGCATTAATCGATTTCGGCACTCGTTAACAATTTTTTATATTGAAGAAAATGATATATGTCATGAAAATAATTATCGAACAACCCCTATCCTAACGGGAATATCCATTCCGATTGGTCGAAATTGACGACACATGCGGCTGATCCCTAACAGAGACATCAAAACCAAGCTGCCTGGGGGAAATCGGCATTGCAAATATATGCAAGTCGGAGGCATTTTTGTATTGCAAGTGAGGTGGGTGATACGATAAATTCTAGCAAATAAAATATAAATTTGGAACTTTAATGTTGGTTGTTTCGTGAAATTTCATATCAATGACCGATCGTGTATTGTGAAAAATTTAGCACAAATGTAAGTTAAAATTTTATATGGTAGGAGTTGTGTGAAAACTGACTTGATATATGCAACGATTTATTTCAATTTTCATAAATAAAAACCAAGGTGTGTTCCCGCTCGAGAACGGGTCATTTGGTTTAAGCTGTCCGATTTTACTCAAGGAAAATTTATATCGCGAGAAAAATTGGAAAAGCGAAGAAATATTAGAAAAAAAGATTTCCCATATGATCTACATATAGTATTAGGTGTTGTTAGTCCAATTAAAATTCACATTGGGTTGCATAAACACTAAGAAAGTAAAAATTATAAAATAAAATTACCTTTTCCATTTCAAATATGTTAGCCAATATAGAGATTTTAAAGTAACATGTTTTTACGGATGAGAAAAATTAATAATTTTGTTCGGCATTGGTAATTATCTTATATACTCACATTGGTGAGTTTTTTTTTCTCTATTTCATCCATACATATAACAGGAGGCATCCCGTGTACGATCACAGAGAGGGCGTTTTCATCATATCTCGTTCCACTACGGTGTCTTTTATATGATACGCACCACCCAACGACTGTTTACCATCCTTCTGTCATCATCACTCGGTAAACACTGGTGGAGTGAACAAACAATACACAACAACCAAACAAAACGGTCCTTTTCAGGGCAACCAAATCATTATCAAAAAGTTAAACGATGTAATTCTTCAAACATATCCAAAATCAACAGATAGCCTAACGGAATCCTACGTCAACTATGCGGTCGTGTCCCAGACACAACCCTCCTGTGACTTTTTGATTCTTCACGCAGTTTCTCCGTTAACATGACTTAATAGTCATTCAGGCGTTTAGTCGCTATCTCCTTCTACGACTCGACTATCTCACTTCATTCTTCCCCGTTGGAAGGACTTCATTGCATTCATTTTGAGGGGAGTCACTTCATCCCCTCAAAATGAATTCGTTTCTCTCTCTCATGTATCACGTATGCATGTATCGATGTTTGAGTTCAACATGGTTTGACAAATACTACAGATGAGCTAGTTTTGTTTGTATCGTACATGAAAATTATTCACACCTATAAAATAGCGTGCAGTGTTGTTTTCAGAAAGGCTGATAAATTTGCGAATTTCGTTGATATAAACTCGTTTTGTGACGTAGGACTACGTATTTGATTTCTATATAGGGGGGTCACTCTACGAAAAATGTAGCGTTTATTAAGAGTTTCTAAATGCATATTACGCAAAATCCTTCTTACGATATATGTTATAATATATACCATTAGACGGCAAATTTATCCAGAAATTTTTTCGCCTGAGATATCAACAGTAGAAATAATAAAACAAGTGGACAATTTAACAAATAAAAGAGGCATGTTTTGCGAGCGGATGCGAAGGTAAATCATGTATTACACATTCTTTCTTTCAACTTCAGTTCAGTTCCCGTGAATGTTGTATGCAACACAAAAATGTGTGCAATCATTCGCTCTATGAAACAAAACAAAACTTTTTTCGAATGTTAACATGTTGATGTGATCAGATGCAAGATTTCATGCATTACTCAAATTTCAGCCAAGATTTCATTAAAGCAACGAGGAAAGTGTGACCCATACAGTGATCGTTCGTTAATTGGGCCGGAAGATCAATATAATTATCGAATTTTACTCGCTAACTAGATCGCAAAACAGCAAAAGCTTGAAGTATTGCATCTATTATTGATACATAACTGCTTTGCAGCCCAGTTAACGTACGTTAACGTTATAGATAAGTCCAGTTGAAGATAATCCAATTAGCGAATGACTACTGTGGGTGACGGGGTCGCGACTATCTCAAGCGAGTGTCTTCCGGGCTGCGGCAACATGGGCAATTGTACAGCGAAAAATGATATCAATACTAGGAGGATGGCAACGATTATCATGCGAGGACTTATTCAGATCGGCATTACATCGCATCACAAGAATGAAACGAACTGAAATATTAATAATCTTCATGACTGATATTCTTAATTCTCAATGAATCAATTCCTTCTATGGTGGATTGAGCAATAGAACCAATACGACTTGATTGTGATAGTCTGCAAACGATCATTATTTTACCGAAAAAGCTACCGATGCCTCAGAATAAGACTAATAATAAGAATAAGATAATGGAAATAAATCACAATACCATAGCTATCCATTAAAAATAAATCATCTTCATGATTTCATGTGTATTTTACCTCAAAATATCACGAAATCGTAAGTATTTTCAACTGCTTTTTTGTTTTATCCCCATAAATTTCATATTCAATGTAATCAATGACGATATAATGACACATCGTTGAAATAGAATCGTTTGATCAGTATAGTATTCCGGGATATAATGTTGCTGCTTGTCTATCACATTCTAAACATACTGGCGGTGTTGCTATTTATGTCAAAGAATCAGTTCAATTCAATCTTCGCCTCAACGAAGTTATTTATGGAAACTGGTTCTTGGGCATTACAGTTGAACGTGGCATGAAGATGGGCAACTATGGTGTTTTGTATCACTCTCCCAGATCTAGCGACCAGCGTTTTATTAAAATTATACAAAGATTGTAGCAAATTGAATATATTAGCTGGTGATTCTGATATTAATTGGCGTGATAACCACATTTCGAACCATTTGAAGCATTTAGCAGATTTCTTAGTAATAGATATTCACAATTGTTTAAGAAAACTCGTTGTCAATATATTCAAAGGAAAATTGATCAGCATCAAGCCAGGTTATGGAAAATTCTGAAATCTTTATCGAAACCTAGTAATAGCAACCCGCGGTCCATAACCTTCAATGGCACTTTTGAACAATCTGAACAAGCTATAGCATCTAAATTTAACGAACATTTTGTCAATAGTGTTTCATTGATCAATCAATCTATTGGATAGGTCGATGAACCTGATGAAATAAAACAACCGGTTGATAGTAATTGTAGATTTGAAAGTTTTCCCCCAATTACAATCACCATCAATCAAGTCGTGGGCTGGGCAGGACATGTTGGAAGAATGCCGGACAATTTTTCTTGCAAAAATTGTGTTCATCGGGAATCCGAATGGTACGAGGCGACGAGGAACGCAGCTGGCACGGTGTTTTTGTATTAGTACATCACACGTACATATTATTACATTTAGCTTTGGAAAAGGCAGATTGAAGTGGGGTTGTATTTTGTTTATTAGAAATGTGGGATAATTTTGTTTCTTGTATAATCACCTGTGACCGAATGTGTCAGCTTCAACATTTTCTCACATATAAAGTTCTGCGTAAATAATGCGTTGGAATTATTATTCATATCATGCAGCTTCTATGCATCTCATTTTCACAGTTCCAAACGATAAAATCTTGGCTTCTCCATTGCGGTATTAGGAACTGAACAGGTTCCACAGTTTTTTTTTTATTTTCGCGATATAATGTGGTGAATTTCATTGTATTTTTCCGACTCCAGCACGATGCATCAGGGATCATGCAAACAGGGACGTCAGATATGTATACATTCTACAGTGATTTGATTTTGTGAAGATATTTCGAAGTAAACCAAAGTTTCCGGTTTATTGATTCAAAATACCATTGACCGGAAATCTCCAAAATCAATTTATTGAGACATTTTTTTTTTTCAAAAGATTTTAATTGCTTATTTTTAGTTTCACGAATAATTAACACGTTACACGAAACACGAAATTTTCGTTTGGAGAACGTCGGCACAATAAGAAAGTAAGAAAATGATTATCAGAAAAGTCCACTATCGGTCCACAGAGACCGGTGTGGGCCATATGGAAAAATAAAATTAATTATTAGAGCAATTGGATTTGAAAACACCTCTTTTCACACTCCATCCATTTTGTTTGTGAAATTAATAACTTCACGATCTAAACAACAAACTTACCCAGATTATGATATGGACCGGCTCAGCATCTTTCTTCATAAAACCAACCGATATTTCCAGCACGTCATCACTTCACAATGCATCCAATTATACTAATTCTCGTTGATTTGCCGTTTGAACACAAAGCTGATAAACAACTGCCTTTAGCGTGAAGCGTGAAATTCATGACTACAGCGATTGGTATCAATTCGAAGAAGAAACAAATGAGTCTGCGCGAAGAATGAGATATGATTGATTAGTTCAAATGTTTCGCGGCTTGATCAGTTCCATCAGTTCGTTATTTTGTCACACCATCCGCCTGATAGCAGGAGCCGAGTGCAGGTGCACATATTGGACGGAATTCACAAAAGCCAGGCTTTCACGAAAATCGTATCTTTACCAGCCACAAGGAAAACCTTATTTACCATGAGTTAGTCTGATTGATGAACACGTCATATGGCACAGCTAATCACGAACAATTGTGTTGAATATGATGGCCGATGGATTGGAGGCCGTGGAGTTATTGGATATGGTGGATTTGTTACAGTCGTCGTTTATGAGTTGAAAATAATAGTTTTATTGGAATTCATCCTCAATTAATTAGCATAGTTCAAAAAAGTGTAAATAGCTACTGTCGGTCCAAGGTTCATGTGTTAACTTTCCAGATATTCTGTCATCGATATTCGGATACACAGTATTAACACTTTCGACGCCCCGTCACCCAGATATGGGTGACACTTTCCTCACTCGAATTGAGTAGGATTTTTAGAAGGTATTTGATAGAATAGGCACCTAAATGTAACTATAGGATGAAGAAAAATAATAAAATCATAACCATAATATTATACTGTTTATACTATACTTATTATTAATTTATAGTACGGATGGTTTGTACTGCAGTTTTTTGCAAACCCCCTATACTATGACTTTGGCATGTGTTATTGTCATCAATTCGTCTTCAATTGAAAACAAACATTGCTAGATCATGTAAAAGTTATCTATACACTAAGTTTGATCTTCATTTAATAATTTAATCACAAGTTGGGCTCTGCATGAAACTCAAGAACGTCGCGTTGGGCGTCGAACGTGTTAAACCGTCTTGAACCAGCATAGAGCTAACGCAACAACAAGCTCCGTTACATTCTGCTACTCTTGAAACGTGTATCTCTTTAGCTATGAGAGTTAGTGAAATTATTTGTTTTTTTTTTCAGATTTTGGATGAATACACACTGGTTCTCAACAAACGAAGTTAAAAGACCTTTGTCTGTGAGCTTAGGACGATAGCGATTCGAGTTGTACTACATGGTTTCCAATGATATACCCCAAAAAAATTTTTGTTTTAACAAACGTCGTACGTATATACATAAAGAGTCTTCCATGTCATTATTCAAAAAAATCCATCGGCTAAAAATATGGAATATTGTCAGACATTGACGGAACTCAATGATTAATTAGATACATATGATCTGAGACGAACCAGCCCAGGAGGCTGAAAGTCTCATAAAGAATAAAGAATAAAAAAAAAACTAATGATACTGCTAAAGAATCCACTACGACGAAAAACATTGCAGTAACAAGTAGTCGAACAGGAGGCGATCTGGCGTAATGGTAACATCCATACCTCTCACGCAGAGATCACGAGTTCAATTCTCACTCCCGACATTCTTCCAAAAATGGAAGTAAAAGTGACGAACCAGCCGAAATGTGTTAAAAATCACTATAATAGTGAAAAAAAAAGAAGTCGAACAAACAGATTGATAACAAATGGACTAGTTTTATTTATCACAAGAATTCCATAGTTCCCTGTAAATCAGCAACTGCAATTAGGCTGCAGAAAAATCCCTTCATTGATAGTGAGACGCACATAAATGCCAGATGTAAATTTGCCCGCTAGATTTACGATACTCGATGCCATAGCCAGACTCCTCCACCGCCCCAGTAGTTCTCGTCGGTTTGGGCAAGAAGTATGGCAAAAGTTTGTTCGCTAAAATGCATAAATTGCTGATGAGAATTCGTGGGACAAAGTAGGTTCCCCTTTGCACAACCGACCAATCGGCCGAGACTTCAGTTTTGCCGATAGAGGTTTTATTTGCAAAGTTTTTTCCCGGTAAATCTTTACCCGGTTGCATTATATTTTGGTTTTCTGGAAAACTTTCGCTTCAAACGGGATGAAAGCAAGAATAAAAACAGAACTTTCTTCCGGCAGGGATTGGCATTAGTTTTGGGGCGAGGCAAACTTCATCCTGTGCGCTCATACGATAACGACGAATTAGATGCAGCAGCATGAAAATTTAAAAAGCTTGAGAACGTGGTGCTTCGCAAATCTCGGGGAAATGATTTATCTGTCAGTTTGACCGTTGCCTCGTAAAGAATTAGCCCCCATCGTTAGTTTCTTTGATGCAACGATAAGCATAATAGTTTCTGCACTGTTCATAAAGAAGATTTAGGGCCAAACTTTAGAGAATGTACGATTCATATCGTTTCTGGCTGGAAAAAAGGTCACTCGAGGACGTTTTTCAACAAAATCTGAGCGGAAAAGTGAAAATCTCTTAATGGCCATCACCACCGCTGGCGACGCCTATATTTGCCCAACTACCAACTTTTCGGCTCGAATAGTTTTATGGTGGCCGGAACAGTTCCACACATTCGCATCTTCAACAGCCGGGGGACATTATGGCAGCCATCATCGGAGCAGAGGTGTGTCTGTGATAAATGATTGTTTTTCTTCCCGCTCCTCGCAATCCGGTCATTTGTTTTGCGTCCCAGTTTTTTTCGGCCTTATCGCAAATGACATCCTTCTTCCGTTCATTTATTATCGGCTGCTAGTTGATTCCGATGTTCTGCCGTTCCATGTTTTTGCCTGCCAACAGTCTGTCATCAGCAAACTGATTCTGAAGAAATTTATCGCACAGGCCAGGTGGTGGGGCGTTAAGCACTGTTTGAATTGATATTTAATGAGGTATGTCAAATTTCGGAAGGGGCCACACATGCGTGACGTGGCGGAAGTTGAATCAACGCATAGGGGAAGTGGGGGCACAGTGGTCACCCTAAGGAATATGCCCATTTCCAACGTCCACATACCGTTTTTTTTCGAAGAATATTATAGTTCAATATCATTGTTGTCCGAGATAGCAAATGGCTTTTACTATAAAAATTCAAAATAGTACATTTTTAACATTACAAAAAAAGGTGAAAAATCGAACTTTTTTTTTGCCTGGAGGTAAAGTGGTCACTTGCACATATCAAGCTGAGTGGGACAGATTTATACGTTTTTTTCGTCCAAATTTGTTCAAACCATATTTGATATAGTAGGTACATGTATAAAATAAGTTTGGCCTATTCACCTAGAGTTTCAAAATAAACTTTCTCATGCATATAAAATCATAGTAAGAAACACAAAACGTTCCGCATAATGAGGCTTGTTTTAGTTGGAGTGGCATATTTTTCCAGGGTCAAAGCTACAAAAGGAACCTTTTCGAGAGCAGAATGTATAAAAAAAAAACTTGGTCCTGCCCAAAATTTGTTTTTTGTTATCAATACCTTCAAACATTAACATTTTCTTACTATGAGCAAGTTCATGGGTTCAATCGCAGAACTGTTTATTGATTGATCTTCTATTTGACCAAGTTGAATTTTCCTTCTACTATAAAATTCCTAGTATTTCTAACAAAACTTATCATCATAATATCAGATTATTTTCAGACAAAATTCTCGTTCGAAATTTTTCAACCACTTGCAAATAACAATAACATGGAATATATGTTTTATACAGAAAATATGATAGAATAAAGACAGACCTAAATCGGACAATTCCTTCCTCGAATTCTGCTCTTATCAACACATCCGGCGATCCTTTTTTTTGGTATAGATAGAAGAAGATATAGGAGTGCGTTTCATCACATTAAAATCCATTTCCAGTTTCGAACAAAGATCAATTTCGCTAACGCAAACATCAAATGGACTAACAGCACTTGTCACTATGTAATTGTAGAACATATGTGAATTTAATTTTCCGAATTTTCCCTTTTTCCTTCAGAGTTTTACGAAAATTTTCAATTGTCATGTTTGGTTGAAATATGTGTAATATTTTTATGGAGCCCCTCTCCATTCAAGAGGAGGGAGGGGTGTTATACCATCACAGAAACATTTCTCGTACCCAAAAACCCTCACAATCTAAATTGTGCTTGATTAGTTCTTGAGTTATGCAGAAATTTGTGTTTCATTTGTATGACAGGCCACCCTTAGAGAGCGGGAGGAGTGTCTAACCACCATAGAAATATTTATTGCATCATAAAACCTCCACATGTCAAATTTGGGTTCATTTGCTTGATTAATTCTCGAGTAATGCAGAAATTTGTGTTTCATTTGTATGGCAGCCCACCTTAGAGAGGGGGGTGGAGAATCAAACCATCATAGAAACATTTATTGCACCCTAAAATCTCAATATGCCCTATTTGGTTTCATTTGCTTGATTAATTCTTGAGTTATACAGAAATTTGTGTTCCATTTGTATGACAGCCTCCCCTTAGAGAGGGGGGTGGAGAGTCTGACCACCATAGAATAATTTATTGCACCCTAAAACTTCCACATGCCGAATTTCGTTTCATTTGCTTGATTAGTTCTCGAAAAATGTAGAAATTTGTGTTTAATTTGTATGACAGACCCCCCCCCCCCTTCTTAGAGAGCGAGGAGGGGTCTCAAACTATCACGAAAACCTTCCCCGGCCCCAAAAAGCCCTGTATATCTATTTTCATGTTGATCGGTTTAGTAGTTTCCGAGTCCATAAGAATCAGACAGACAGACAGACAAAGAGAAATTCATTTTTATATATATAGTTTTAAAAAATAATCCTTGAACTTCTAAAAAAGGTGTCTGTGGCTGGAACGGGCGAAGATTTACGGTAGAACATTGAGGACAATTGAATCGTTTGTTTGAGAAACCCCATAACAGTTTTCTTGACAGTTTTTGAGTCATTTAAAATACCTACATCGACCATCAAAATATCAGAAAAAGTTGGTTCTACGAACCCCCTTTAATTGGGGTTTCAGCTGTTGTTGAGCTGCACTACAAACAAAACACGAATTCTGCACATCTCGAGAATTCATAGAGCAAATGAAACCAAAATTGGAATAAGAGAAGTTTAGAGTACAAGAAATGTGGTTTGACACCCTTCCCTCCCCTGGAAGGTTTTGGTGGAAGTATTAGGAAATTTATAGTAACAGAAAAATTGTAAAGAGAATATCAGTCAATTAATAGGTTTCTTTTTGTCTGTTGTGCAATCATGTTTTCGTGAGAGCTCGAATCCACTGTCTTCATCGCCTTGAGTGCGGTTATATTGGCAGGCTATTTTGTTTACTTGATGAGGCCGATTTCGGGTGGGGCGATGGCAACTAGCGTTTGCATCAGTGCAGTTGTGTGTAGCTGTTTACTTCTCGCGACTGCATACGATTTGTGCGGCCACATTTTCGTACAGCGATGCATCAAATCTAATCTAAATGGAACCAGTTTGGAACTAATATGAACTTAGTAGCTTTAGTCTATGAAGCGAACCTGTGATATAAAATTGAGTATATCGCAGGGTCCATAGGTTTGGAGGAGTTCTCTCGGTTATCTTCTCAGGTTTCCGACATATAACTGTCCGTCATCGCGATTGGATTAGCGATTGAAAAAAGAACCTGTATTTATGAATATATAGTCGGTCCAATCAATTTAACAGGTTTTCCTTCTCAGGATACCTACAGATAATCTCTAGCGCGTGTGACACATAAAATTTTCGAAAATTTGTTTCGACGAGTGGTCGTTGGTTCGCATTAAATGAATCACATCACTTACCGCAGTGAATCCTGATTTTTCTTAACCATCCCCACTAACAACTTTCCCTTCCATGATAAACGCTAGGGAACCACGCTATAGAGGCGACGCTTCTGGCCTTCGGGCGGCGAATATCATACTAACATTCCTTCCCTTCCCCTGGTGACTGCTGAACGTGGCCGGCGTCGTTATTGACCATTTAAAGCTCGAATCACCGAAAATTGTACAACGAGAGTGATTTGCTAGTCCCAAGCGTCATTCTGTGTGTTCTTTGTGCAATTTGGTTGTTTCAGGTCAATCACGGAGAGCAACTACGAATTGTACAGTCTACCCAAGCTCAAGCTCAATTAGAATATCAGTCAATTAATAGTTCTGCGATGGAACCAACAAACGCTCGCTTATAAAGAAAACGTGAATGTGTTCATAATTAAATGTATTCATAATAAAAAAATCCAACAAAGTTTGCCGGGTCAGCTAGTAACATATAAACAGCCCATTTTTCCTTGATATGAACATTATGAACATTAAAAGTAGAAAAGATTGAATTTAATCACTTCAAAACCGCTAAATACACCACTGATTTCTCGTTTGTTTGAGAAACCCTCTAATTCCATCAACTTCAAAGCATTTTATTTTGAGCTTAACACTTTAAGGACCGGGAAGAAATCTTAAAACGTACGCCTGGGACCGCACGTTTTGACTTGTGTGAAGTTGCTTGCTTTTCTTGCAAGTTTTAAAGAGGCTTCAAAGTTTGCAGTTTATTCGCCTCTATGTGTGAAGTAGCATATGAAAGTTCAGCGGATAAAAGTTTTTGTTGCGTGCAAGTTTCTGTTCTACGTCTTGCTAGATTTAATGAATAATGAATTATTTCAGTTGAATAACAGTTGAAATAGATTGTTTATCAAGTAACAGCCTTCAAAATCATGCTCATTAGAAAGAGAATTGAATCATTCATCTTTCCACATATTTTTTTTCTTGATCGTGACAGAGAAAAATTATAGACTGAAACGAGAGCGGTCAATACAGAAAAATATACAGAATTTTGAATATCAAAAAAAGTTGTTCGAATAGAGTTATCGAAGTTATTCGATAGATACATATTTTACCTATCTTCAAGTCACAATTTTATTAATCGGAAAAAGGTCTGAGAAAAGTTATAGCTCAAGTTGTATGGGAGACATTAATTATTTTAAACAAAATTGAAAAAAGTTATTTGAAAGGACCGAAAACACATTCTCGAGATAGTACTCATTCGATAAAGAATATTTTCATTTATCTTTAGCCAAATTTTCATTGGTCGGATAAGGGTCTAAGAAAAGTTATAGGCCAAAACCTGTACAACTTGTATGGGTGAAATAAATTAATTTAAAGAAAATTGAAAAAAGTTATTTGAAAAGACCCAAAACACATGTTCGAGATAGTACTCATTCGATAGAGAATATTTTTATTTATTTTTAGCAAAATTTCCATTGGTTCGAAAAGGGTATGAGAAAAGTTATTGGCCAAAACGTTCACGAATTGTACGGGGAAGAGGGTCAGACTGGGTACGGAAGTAAAAAGTAAAAAGAAAGTAAACATTTCTATTGTATAGAAATTTTGACTATACACCCATACCTCGCTTTACGGCCTAGATACGTGCCACGAAATTCGGCCGCAAAACGAGAAGCCGTATAAGGAATCAATTATTCTAATACAAATTCATACAAATTCAGATCGGTTCCAAATTTGTTAAATATGTAACATGGTTTATCATTCAAAATGCATTTTATATTTTTATTTTTATTTCATTTGAATCATTTATATCAAAAATACATACATAACATAAACATAAAACTTACAATACATACAATATACATACATAAAAACTAACAATAATCTGTAAACAAAAATGAAACAACTTCATGTTAGTTGGATGTGTATGTATATATACCTAATTTGTATGTTGCTTAAGTTATTGTCTCACAAATATTTTTTCACTTCTGCACAAAAGTGCTTTTTGAAACAATCCTCTTTTTTTCCGTTATACCGAAACATTTTAGGCCGTAAATCGAAAACGTGCCTGAATTGGAGAGGACCGTTATAACGAAATGCCGTATAAAGAGCGGCCATATAGGTATGGGTGTATTTCGTATACATATATGTATTTCGTATACATATATTTTCGTATACGTGTATTTCGTATTACATAAAGGGTGTGTCACATCAAATTGCATCACGGAAAAAACGCTGTAGAAATTCGCCCAGTAGACCGATCCTTTTGAAAATTTTAGACAGTAAAATAAAAACTATTAAACAACTTTTGGCATTTTCTTTTTATTCATACTTCGAGCCCAAGCCCGTATGCTCGCACCTTCATCTTTACCCCGTCCATAAGGTTCTGTACAACGTCAGGTTGTAGTTTTTTTTTAACAGAAATCCATTTTCTCTTGAAGTCCGCCTCCGATTTGACAACTTTTGGGTTCTTCCGGAGGGCCTGCTTCATAATCGCCCAATATTTCTCTATTGGGCGAAGCTCCGGCGCGTTGAGCGGGTTCATTTCCTTTGGCACGAAGGTGACCCCGTTGGCTTCGTACCACTCCAACACGTCCTTCGAATAGTGGCATGCCAAAAGTTGTTTAATAGTTTTTATGTTTACTGTCTACTGGGCGAATTTCTACAGCGTTTTTTCCGTGATGTAATTTGATGTGACACACCCTTTATCTCAGATTTTTCAATGTGTGTGTTATTTTCATGCGCAAAACATCCGGAAGGATTGTATAACATTGAACTGTGAACATTTGTTTAGTTAGTTAAACCAATCAATAAATTGTGATCCGGCCGGGATCACCATATCATGTTTTGTCTAATGTACATGATATAAATATTTTCAGTCGATGGAGACACTAGGTTGTTGTTACACTCATGAATTTGAATATTCAAATTAGATGGAGTCGCGTGGCACTCTATTAATCCATTTTTATTTCAATTAGAAGGAGACGCAAAGTTTTATAGGCTCTTTTTCCTTGTACCCTGATACTTTAACAAAAACTTTAACTTCACTCATGACTACGTCACAATCATGTGATAAAATGGTATTGTCCGGCGGTGGGCGTTAATTTCGAGGATTCTGTATGGCGGAATTGAAATCTAGAGCCAAAATTTACGCAAAGCGTTTAGGGATCAATGAACTAAGCAAAGCGACCGATTCCTTTGGGTACTCTACACGACGTAAACTTCAGTGCGTTCTTTGGAGGACATTTTAGCTTTTTGACGTAGAACTACGTCTTTCAGGAAGGGTGCCAAATCAGAAAAACAGGTCACGTTTTTATGAAATAAAGGTAACGTTAAAAACTATTTTCACTGTGAACGAATTCCCATGATTTGCATACCAATCGAATCGTAAATTCTACTAGATTTGTTTGATATGCTATATTACAATTCGCTAGTCTTTAAACGGTTTAAATTCATGAGAACTGGAAGAACTTCCTTCTTTCCCATACATTTGTTTTGCCGATTTGTGTGCTAACCCTACCCGTATTTCGAATGCTTATAACTCGAACATTTCTTAACAGATCGGAAAGATGTTTGCGTCAAATGATAGGAAATATTTCTACGCGTCTATCACAAATTGATAAAATGTTATTTTTCATGAGATGAACAATTGAATAACTGTAGAATGTCGAGCGTTATTTAAACGCCCTAACTACCAAATTTTGATTGGCCCGATTTACGGTTTCCTCAACACAGACTTTAAAATCGATGTATCTGTGGAAATCCGCTTCGCAAATATACATGCAAGTCAGGAGTATTTTTGTTCCCACCGAGCTGTGTGCCCTAACACGGACTTCAAAATTAATGTGCCCGGGGGAATCAGCTTTGTCAAAACTAGAGGCGAATGAACTGAAAAGTTTAAAGCCTCTTTAATCCAACATCATCATCATTTGTCAAAACATGCAAGTCGGGGGTAATTTTTCTCACTGAGCTGTGTTTCCCTAACACGGATTTGAAAAATTAATGTGCCCGGGGGAATCTACTTTGCAAATACATGCAAGTCAGGGGTATTATTTGGTGTTGAGTACTTTTGTACTCGCTTGTCGTTGTGCAGACCGGAATATGTTTCCCTAAAACGTACTTTTAAACTGAGAAGCCTGGGAAAATCGTCATTTCAGATACTAGAGGTGAATGAACTTTCGCGGTTCGAGAACTACGTAAACATGAGATGTGCAATAATTTCAGAGGGAAATGTAAAATACAATGACTGTTTGACAATTCTTCCGTTCACATATTATACTATATATATAGTCCTAGGCATAATATCAAACGTAAAAGGACGTTCATAAAATTTATTTGTAACGAAGAACATAATATATTACAAAAAAATCGATGCATTCTAAAATAATATTCGAAGCGTCAAACAAGTGGATTGCATAATTTAATTGCGGAGTTCTACGTCGAAAATATGCGGTCGTGTCCTATATACAACCCCTTACAATTATTTAATTCGATGGACACGCACATTTTGATGAAGCTTTCTTCTATTGTACTCTGTTACTTCAACGCGTAAGCGAAAAGTCGTATAACTTCACTCACGACTTCGTCACAATCATATGATAACATGATACTGTCCGGCGGTGGGCGTTAATTTCGAGGATTCTGTATGGCGGAATTCAAATCTTGAGCCAAAATTTACGCAAAGCGTTTGGTTTCAATGAACTAAACAAAGCGACCGATTCCTTTGGGTGTTCTACACGACGCAATCTTCAGTGTGTTCTTCCGAAACATTTTAGCTTCTTTATCTTGAGCCTTTTCCATGATACAGTGATGCTTCTGAATCCGGACGCTTTTTAATCCGGACAGTCTTTCATTACATTCAATATCATGCCATAACCATGACATTTTTTGCATGTTGAATTATTGTGACTGATAATTACTATTGTATCAATTTAGTTAGTGTCAAACATACTACCTAGCTGTTAACAAAAAATGTCAAAAATCAAAAATCAATGTGAATTTCACAAACTCATGTCCGGAATAAAAAGCACATTCAGAAAATGATTTTAAATCCGAACGATCAAAAGTTGACGATTAAATTTCTCATTGGAGGAGTTGCATAAGGGTATGTTAGAAGCCTCAATATGGAGTATGGCAAAACTCTTCGGTATACAGGACGGGGTCGATTATATGACCCGTTTGTATGTACGTGGGTAACTTTGAAACTTTGTCTGTAGCGCTGTCCCACATTAATAGAAATTTAACCACCTTGCTGTTGACCGATTGATCTGAAATTTGGAACACACCTTTATCTCTGCAATCATTATAAAGCTGCGAATTTCATGATCTTAAAAATGGCGGCTGCTACAAAATGGTCGATTTCACATTTTCTCTAAACCCAATCTATATGGGTATGAAATGAAAGGGCTTGACTATTATAACACATTTATTTATGAAAAATGCAAATCCAAAATGGGCCACATCAGATTTCCATTATCTATAGTTAGTCGTTTCATTACATGCCCCACGATTTTATTATAGTCTCATCAATGCCCTAAATTAATGAAGAAAGGGGTGTGATAACTACTAACTGCTACTTGCCTAATTATTTTCTAGCTTTTGATACATCATTTATATTATTATTATATTTAATCACAATGAAACCGTTGAACTTAAAAAGTGTTTTTTATTTATTTTATTTTTTAGTTTTTAGTACATTATATTTCTCTACAATAAAACCGTTCAACAATTTCTTTAAAATTTCGAATTTGAATTTTTCCTAAATAACCGTGTTCTAGTAGCCAATCTCTTTCGTTTGATACCCATATTGATGAAGTTTTGAAAAAAAAAATGTAATCCGCCATTTTGTAGTGGCTGCCATCTTGGATTTATATTTTCCATCAATAACTGTATTCTACTGGTCAAGCCCTTTCATTTGCTACTCATATTGATAGGGTTTGGAAAAAAAACGTATATATGGCACCATTTTGTGCTGGCGGCCATTTTAGGTTTCCATTTTTCATGAATAACTGTCTACTAGTCAATCACTTTCATTTGATACCCAAATTGATGGGGTTTAGAGAAAATTTGTAATCCGCCATTTTGTAGCGATCGAATCTTAGATTTACATTTACATATATATATATATATATATATATATATATATATATATATATATATATGGCGCCATCTTGTAGTGGTCATCTTGTGAAAATACAATAATTAATAAAAAAAACTTTTGTACCCGTTAATAAGTTCTATAATAATTAATAAATACTTCCACTCAAAGAAAAGAAAAAGAAAACACGTGTCCGGATTTAAAAGCAAAAGTGTCCGGATTTTAAAGCATGATTAAAAAAGTGCCCGGATTTAAAATCACGACACGATGAAAGAAATTTCAAATTTTGAACAAATATAACATGATTTTGTGGAATTCTGTGATTCATAACTTAGATGAAGGTCTTCTAATTCTACGCTGATTTTTCATGCTATGATATGTTAATATTTTTTAGTAGTTGAAGTTATTATCGTAAGCGCTTAAGCGTCCGGATTTCTAAGCAATACTATATACACTTTTTTTAGTAACCAACATTAAACACCGCACCAGTTTTTTGTACCTTGTACATTTAAAATTTTCCAAAAAAAACTTATAAAGTTACGATTTAAAAAAAAAAATTGTCATCCAATATTGACATTTTTGAACCGTTTGCAAACTATAAATTCATATTGTTTGTGATATTTGAATTCTATCAAAACACATGGATAAACTGACCAGACCGTGTTACGTGACCGTGTTACGCGGGACAGTCCCGCATTTCAACTAAATGTCCCGCGTAAGATTCCGTCCCGCGAAACGTCCCGCATTTGGCAAAAGAAACGAAAATGTCCCGCGATATCAATATATTAAAATATCACAATTTGATCATATTGATTTTCTTAAATGGATGAACCTCAAAAAAAACTTTTATTTGGCAGACTGTTCAAGAGCGCTTCCAATGCATCCAAAGATTAATACGTTGAGCTGGTTTCATCGCACCGACATTACGCTTTTTGTTTAGAGAGTGTCAACTGGAAGCGACAGCAACAAAATTAGAAAATGATTTTTATAAAAGTCCCCTATTGATCTGCAGGGACCAACGTGAGTCTGACGAAAAGTTCATCTTTGGTCTCCTAGCTCGGTCAGGACTTAACGTTTCAAATAAGCCGGAAGAACTAGTGTACACTCGACAGGAAGAGGCAGAGTTGTTTGATAAAGTATCGTAAATGAAGCGCTGGGTGGTCTTACAGAAGTTGGCCGGAACCGTTGGCCGATGAAAAGATTTATATCGGCGTGTTATTTTACCTTTTCGTGGCTTTGGTGGTCGTCTGTCTCACTATTCTGTCCATTCGCCCAAAAGTTTTCTATCGGGCGCAGCTGGGGAATGTTGGGAAGGTTGGTGGTCTTCGCGACAATGTTTATCTCCAGCCGATCCATCCTCCAGTGATCTTTTGCATAATGGGCTGATCCCAGGTTCGGCATAAAGATCACATCACCTTCCCAACTCCGGCAAGCACTTCGTACTATATATCTCCCCGTTCACCATATGACTCGAAAGAAGAGCGACTTGGACATTCCCTTCACGTCTGTCAGAGAAGGACCTTCTTCGAGAACTTGATGTGAATGATATATTCGACGTCATTGCTTACCTGGGGAACGTAAAGTACCCGGTCCCCTGCCATTCGTTGAATTCTAGCATCAAGTACGTCTCGTCTTTCATTATGAGTTCGAAAAGAAGTTTTTCACTTCTTTCACCAGCACCTCAAGCTACTCCTTCTGGGTGATTGCCTGCTGCTCAGATACGGCCGGTCTCGTCTGACGCTTCCGCATAAAAATGTCCATTTGACCAGATTATTCTCCACCGTTTGGCCGGTTGCTCCGATCTCTCGGCTTGAGGAGCGGCTAAGAGATGATATTTTAAATACCAGATCGGATATATATTTGGCGTACACAAAGTGCCTCATGATGTCCAACTCCTTCGTTGTGAGATGGAGCCTACGATTTGGAAAAATCATCAAGTTGGTTGACAGTGCTGCTGCTGCGAATCAACAGCCTTGAATCATTTTTTGTAGACTTAATAAACGTAAGATTTAAAGAAAATTTGTTCCTATAAATTATCTTTCATCGCCATCCAAAATTGGTCCATTTTTTTGAATGCATACGTTAACATTAAAATCTATAAAAAATGAATTGGAATTTTCGAGCATTCCATTCGGTAATTTTTAGAATTTGAATCGTGTTTGCCAGGCGTAAATGCTCTGATTGAGCGAGTGATTTTCGGGCGTAAACAAAATCTAAACCACCGAAAAATCATAACTGAGTGCCGATACTCAAAAAGAAATAATACTGATCAGTTTAGACTCGCTAAACTATAGTTTATGTTCACATAACGTTTTGTTTTTTGTATCCCGCGTTAGACCTCTGACCATCTGGTCACTTTACACATGGAATATGTCCTCCATCAGCAGAATTGAGTAAATGAAACGTGAAATACCACCGAAAGTGTTTGAAGGGCAAATATTTAAAGCATGAAAATATTAACCAAGATTTAAAGTCAGTATTCTTCGAACACGTGACAAGAAGTTATCGTGAAAAACCTCTCCTCAAGAAATTCTTGGTTGAAGCTATTACAGCCGAACATCAATAGAAATAAATCTTCCAATAATAGCGCGGAACAAAAAAGGAAACATCCAAAGAAATTACGATCCTCCAGAAGCACATTAATCCATAGAAAAAACGCGTTCATGCGTAAAACCCGATATATAAACACAAACCACTTTATCATCCGCCATGTTACTGACACAAAGTCTCCGAAGCAAACATACTTCAATCGTATCTATCCGACAAGGACTCGCCCCTCTTCGCGCTGGAACCGATGTCGTCGTTTCTTCGCACTTCCGATACGTAATGAACCATCGGAAGAAGATTATATATCGCTGCGTGGAAGAGATTAAAATTCTAGAAAGCAAACTCTACGCACTTGGCAGCCGACATTTGGCACAAGTCGACGGGGCCGGTTGGGAATATTTTCACATCACGGCGCGAACCCCGGGGCCGTAAATCACCGAATGCCAATGATGACGGGCTACTTTTTTTTCGCTGACGAGCTGTGCAGCCTTGCCGGAGCAAAAAAAGAAGCCCGAGAAAACGTTATAGAAATGTTTTATGGCACACCGGGGCCCACCGCACTTTATTACCAGTTGGTCTACTTTGACGCGAGGCGTCTAAACATCCCCCGGGAGTCTGGGAACCGGCCGGCGTTGGCATATTGAGGGTATGCCGGGTCATAAACGTTATATCATGGCACAATCTCAGCCTGTCCATGGATAACCGCAAGCGTGCGCGCTAACGGGCGGAGAAATGTTGCGGCCGGATGATCGTAAAGGAAAAAGAACGAGGGCTTTAAGGGAAGAATAATATGCCTTTTAAAGTTTCAATATTAGACAAAAAGGAATCGTTCAATCATGTTCGGTAATCAGTGTAATCAATTACACAGTTAAAATCCACATAACATTGGCGTGGGATCAAAAATTTCTCAGCAGCAGCATCCACGTTAAAAAAGTTGTGACAGCAGATTACGCTGAGCATGAGTTACCGAAAATAATTAATTCCAACGTTGCGGTTCCCCGTCATTTCCTGTTATTCTCGTTCGGGCGCAATTTTCACGTCATTTCCGGCGATGCGGGAATCACAACTTTCCGTTCGCGTTGGCATGTTGACAGAGAACACAAAAAGAGACACAGCCATAGTCAGGATAATAGCGGGACCATACCACGGATAATTGAAACTGAATTTGCGGAATAAAAGTACAACAGCCACCCACCACCATAAATTTCATTTCATTCAGCGTATCTTCGGCGGGAAACAACGGTCGCTTTAGGTGTCCGCAGCATTCCTATGCGTTGTAGCTGCCACATTTCTTACACGAATGGAATTCCTTCTCTCCCACCCGAAGTAATCCATGCTCGTCTCAGCTTAGCTTTTAAATTTCCTATCATTTGGCCGTGCCCAAATTAAGTTAAATTGTTTGTTTCACAAACAATCTTCTCTGTGTTCTGTCAGCGCACGCCTCAATTCGTGATGACTCTCCAGCAGGATACTTTTTTTTACGCCCGGCTAGCTCAGCATAAAATTCTCGTCACGATTAGATTAATTTTTGATCATGTGCTTCTGGGCTGGTCGGTCGGTCGGATCACGTTGCTTGCCGACACCTAAGAGAGTCACGTTCACGATGAACCACAAGAGGTCCTTCTAGTCGCGCCACAGGACAACGATGACCGGCATCGAGGGGTTTCCAGCACTAATTTGCTGTGGCAGGAGGTAAATTTGCTCATATGATGTGGAAAACATCCCGCAGCTGCTGCACATTTGGAAGTATGTCCAAGCTGTGAGGATAATTGTGTCAATCCTCCCTGCATGATGCGAATATTAGTGTGGGAAAGCTATTGCTAGTTATGAACGACTGACATTGCCGTTTCCTCATTAGACCCCGTATATACTATTGAGTTTATTACAAAAAAATACATATATGAATTGAAACTAGAATATATAGCCTGATTCGCTAACACATGATTGACTCCAATCAGAGAATTGCCATTCTAGATATACAGATTTCGTTGATGACAAAAGTATATAATCGGTGCCGAAGTAGTAGCTGTCCTTATACAGCCATTCCATGCCAAACTGATAAAAACGTTCTCAGATTTTCGTTAAAATTGGTAGAGTTATTCCTTATCGCAAAATATTAGACCCGTAGTTTTTGTTTCATAAAGGTGCCTATTTCCATTTTAGGGTGGTCCGAAAAATAAATATTTTCTCATTTTTCCAAAGAAGACTTTTTTTCAAAAATTCATAACTCTTGAACAACTGGACCAATTCAATGATTGACATATCAAAATGAATCCAATGAGCTGATCTTCTGAGCAATAAACTTGAAAAAACTGTGCACGACGACTTTGCTACGAATGCCCTTATTTACGGAAATTTAGCAGACAAAAATCGTCCATCGGTACAGGATTACCCAATTCGCGGTATGGAAAATATGGACTCTTGTTTTTCTCTTTCAGGTTCGCCATTTCAAAACATGGATCGTTTAACATTTTATAAGATCGTGGAAATTAGGCAACGAATCGACTCCAACTTCAGAGAACATAATCCTTACATGAGGAAGAACATATATTTACTAGAGATGGAACGGATATCCGATAAATATCTGCTATCCGGCCTATCCAGCCGGATACCGGATAGTGAGTGACCTACTATCCGAGCTTAGGCCAATATCATACCGGATACCGCATTTCTCATTAATACAAGATAAATCAGAACAAAACAGCTCATTAACATAATTCATACATAACAATAAACCAATGCATCGACATATTTCAGTAACTTTTCAGTTATTTAGTTATCTTTACAATTTAACAATCGAACAATTCAATTCTGTCTTCGAGCCTGGTAAACTGATAGAGAATAATACACTGGTGGACATATATATAACGCCATCCCTGTTATAGTGCTTTTTTGCGAGTTCTCGATCAAAGATATTTTGTTATTGTATTTTTAGAATCATGGAACGATTACCTATCATTTGGTTCAGGTTGAGAAATTGAATTAAAGGGCAATGCATAAAGTGTTGGTTTATTTCGTTTTTTTTGAGGTGGAAATAAATATAACACCACCGGAGTATTTATTCACTTCATTTCCAGTCTAAAATCGAAACAAATGTAATTAGTAGTGTGTTGCTTCACCTTTCTTCACAATAACCTCTTGCAGCCTCCTTGGCATAGACTGAATAAGGAATTTAACCGTGTTCGGATGGTAGTTTTTTTCAGCTGTCCAGCAGTTTCAAATTTCTTGCCCTGTGCAAATATATTTGCTGACAAAATTCCCCAAGCATTCTCAATGGTATTTAAGTCCGGACTACACGGTGGCCAATCAAGAACAGGAATATTATGGACCGTTAGAAAGTTTTTGATGTTACTTGCTGCATGACATGTAGGGTTATTTTGTTGAAAAATAGCATTTTTGTCCATAACGTCTTCCATAAAAGGAATCAAAAACTCCTCCAGCAGTTCGCAGTACTTCTCGGAATTCATTCTTGTTGATATGAAGCAGATTGGAGTTTTCCCAGCGTCAATGATTCCTGCCCAAACCATTACGGTTCCTCCTCCGAAGTTGCGAGATTCTCTTGTTGGTTTTTTCTTCCATTTATCTTGCCAAAAGTCAGCAGAACCGTCAGGACCGTCCAAATCAAACTTTTTCTCATCGCTGAAAACCACTCTAGACCACTCTTCATCCCAGAATTGGAATTTCTCGGCGAAATTCAGTCGTGTCTTCTTATGCCGAGGAAGTAGTCGCGGTACAGGTACGGATTTCCTGTACGAAAGGTTCGCGTCGGAGCTTAGAACTTGACGGATACGACGACTGGTTACTGGAATATTCATTTCAGCTTTTATTTTTGCTGATTAAAGTTTAGACTCAACAGCGAGGCGCTTGATATGTCGTTTGTCCCTATCTGTTAAGCGAGGACGTCGTCCGGGACGCTTCTTTGTGGCGTACTGAGCACCCAACCGGATATAGTTTGTCACGGCATCTCTGCTCCTTCCAATTTTACGCGCTATCTCGCGGAGAGAAAATCCTTCCTCCTTCAAAACATCGATATTACCACGCTCCTTCTCCGTTAAAATCGTTCCCTTCGGCATGGTCCTTGAAAATTGGAAAAATATATTACTTAAAATGTGCCTATGCTTTTTTAAATTTGCTAACAACCTTTAATTGGCTTGACTCCCAGTTATTTTCGAATTACACTAACGTTAAGCGTAAGTAAACGAGTTAAGCTAAGTAAACCAGGGGTTAGACATCTATTGAATATAGGCTACCCAAAGTCAAAATCAATATGACGTCATTTGTTTACCAACATACCATTTGCGAGGATTGAAATCATTGAAATCGTGGAAATTGCGCTGCTTTATTTCTAACTGCATAGACGATTTCCATATTTCGGTTTCACATGGAGCTGTTTAGATTCAACATGGAGTTTAAAGTTAACCACTATTTAACTTTATAAGTGGACCGTGTTGTAAACAACAGTAATTGTCAGAACCAAAAATTCAGTAAACCGCAGCAATATTGGGTACATTGGCAATATGAGGGATTTGACGTTCTAGTCATACCCCTGAAGTAAACGACATGGTGGTGTTATAAATATTTCCATCTCAAAATACACAAAACAAGTGCTCTTTGCTCACACACACAGTTAAAGCTCAAAAAGTTTCCATTATTTGGTTTCCATTATTAGTGTGCGTACAATAATAAACCTACGGAATTGACAGTTACACTGATGCAAAAGCTAACATCAAAAATGATTGTGGCGTTATATATATTTCCACCAGTGTATGCATTTCTGTATGCATTTCTAATGGATATAATAAATAAAAAATGAGAATTTTTTCAATCACATATAAAACAAAATTTTTTTTTTCATCGGTTTCAGTATTTTTTATTAATAACATAATGTATTTTCTTCAAAAAAATGTCAGTGAATGTTTGAGTAAGGGCCGTGGTCTGCTGTTCGACGCAACTTTGTCGCGATGCTCTCACAAGAACGTTGTACGGCACTTACGTCCGTTTTCCGGATACAATTCCGGATTCTTGTAGTCAGTTGCTTCGTGTCCTTGGCCCTCCAATTGTTTTTATACACTAGGGCACTGAGTGAGCCAAAGAAATCCCTTATTGGGCGGCACTGGGGCAAGTTTGTTGGGTTACGGCTTAAACCAAGGCTTTGAAATGCCCCGGTCGGAAATGACGATGTACAACATAACCTTTTTTTCAAACTTGTGTTTGAACTTGTATTTTACTTCAGGCGGTGTGGATGACTTGTCGCTGGAGTAGTAATTATCATTTCCTGGAATATGCGTTTTGGACAGCGGAAAATAGCTTTCGTCGTCCAGAACGAAAGACGTCCCGCGGTATTTTTCGGTCATCCACCGACACTGTTATTTAACCGTCTCAATCTGCTCCTCCGTGTATTCCGGCGACCTTGTCTTCTTCCTGCAGACGATTCCTTCCATCTTGAGGGTCCGATGGATCAATACGTGGGAGCAGCCATATTTTCGACCGGCGTCACGCAGGCTGGTTGCGTCCTTGTTGTCAAACAGCTTCTTTAACGATGTCTTCCTCTGCTTCGTCATTATCGTCACCGGACGACCACTTCCGACCTTTGGCTATACGTTCAGCGAACCCGAGTACGATATACCGTACTAACAGGTACATTTTCTTCCTTAAAATGTGCCACCGTGAACTTTTTTCCTTGCTGAAAATGCGTTTCATAGAACCGTACAATGCGTTCGCGGAGCACGTGCTGTTTCGATGCCATCTTTGCTTTGACTAAATTCAAACTAGCAAAACCAAACACGCCAAATGTTTCTAGGGAGCCCAAAGAGCAATTTTCATGGAGAAAGAAAATTTTACGCTCATTATTTGAGTTACTGAAAGGTATTGAAAAAATTCTCATTTTTTATTTAACACCCGTTAGACGTCCACACTGTAGATCTACATATTAGATATAGAACATAATAAATATGTAATATATTTAATGTTAGATACAGAAAAGTCATTTTCCATTCATAATTTTTATCTATGTATGTTCATTCCACCTGAAAATCTATGCAAATTTATGTCGCTTTCCAAACTCGTGGTAGAAAATGATTTGGTGGCCCAGAAAAAGGGCCGTTTTGTTTGGTTGTTGGGTATTGTTTGTTCAATCCACCAGTGTTTACAACCGAGTGATGATGACAGAATTATGGTAATCAGTCGTTAGATGGTGCGTATCACATAGAAGATACCGAAGTTGAATGAGATATGATGAAAACCGCCCTCTGTGACCCTAGACGAGATGCCTCCTGTGTTATGTATGGATGAGATGAAGAAAAAACTCGCCAGTGTAATAAAAGATAATTACCAATACCGAACACAATTATCAATTTTTCTCATCAGTAAAAACATGTTACTTTAATATAGAGAAAACATATTTGAAATGGAAAAGGTAATTTTTTTATTTTTTTTTTATTTTCTGAGTGTTTATTCAACCCTATGCGAATTTTAATTGGACTAACAACAACTAATACCATATGTAGAGCATATGGGAAATATTTTTTCGAATATTTCTTCACTTTTCCAACTTTTCTCGCCGTAAGAACTTTCCTTGGGTGAAAATGGACACAACAAAACAGACAGCTTAAACCGAACGACCCGATCTCAAGCGGGAACACACCTTGATTTTTATTTATGAAAATTGAAATAAACCGTTTCATATATCCAGTCATTTTCAACACAACGGCTACAATATACAATTTCGCAGTTACAGTTGTGCTAAATTTTTCACAATACACTATCGGTCATTGATATAAAATTTCACGAAGCAACCAACTTTAAAGTTCCAAATTTAAATTTTATTTGCTAGAATTAATCGTATCAATCACCTTACTTGCAATATAAAAATGCCCCCGACTTGCATATATTTATAATCCCGATTTCCCCCTGGGCACCTTGGTTTTTTGAATTCTCTGTTAGGGAAAACATTTCGGTAGGAACGAAAGCTCCCCCTACTTTTATGTATTTACAATGCCGATTTCCCCCAGGCAGCTTGGTTTTGATGTCTCTGTTAGGGAACATATTTCGGTAAAAACTAAAGTTCCCCCTATTTTCATGTATTTGAAATGCCGATTTCCCCCAGGCAGCTAGGTCTCCGTTAAGAAATCGCCGTATGTGTCGTCAATTTCGACTAATCAGAACTGGGTATTTCCGTTAGGATAGGGGTTGAGATTTTTAAATTGTTTGATGGTTAGTTTCATGACATATATTTATTTATTCGATATAAAAAATGGTTATGGAGTGCCGAAATCAAATGACGCAAAAATTCTATCAATCCATCATGAAATGACTGAGCAATGAGCGTTTGAAATTGGACAACTTTCACGATGTGCTCGATTTTCGATTTTCAATTTGTACCCCAATATGTTCCCGAAAGACGTAATCCTACGTCAAAACCCCGATTCCCTTGGGTGATTTTCCGATTTTCAAAAAACTCAAACTTTGACCACTTTGCGCCAGTGTTTTTTCGAGGTGGTGAACATTTTTTATGAGGTAACGTTTTGAAATTAGAGATGACCATTTTCATTGGCACCCTAGTGTATACACATCCATTTTTCGTCGTAGTGTCACAATCAAAGGAATCATCAACATGGATGAGCTACCCCTGTTAGCTTGCCTAAAAAATCGAGTGCAGCGGACAAGCAAAATCAGGTTCCTCCTGGCTTCCGTGGGAATAGTTCAGCTTCGAACGACCCAGCACTCGAGGGGACATCAAAAACCCCATTTGTCCCTATTTTTCCGTCCAGCTTAATAAGTGCCACTCATTTTTTCAAATTGACCTTCCATCTATTGGAGGGATCGAAGCTGTTGCTTGTCATGCAAACAAGTAACGCAAGTAACGTGTTGACATGTGCTCACTACTTCCTGAGCCACGATTGATCTTGGGAGACTTCAACTCTCACGGAACTGCCTGGGGGGAACAGTACGACGACAATCACCATTGGGTCGAATTCTCACCATTGGGTCGAATTCTTCTGAATCTATAAACATGGCATATGACCTCACAAGACACATTGACTGGAAAAAATATGCGGACGCGATTGCTCTAACCATCAATTCCAGAGATCCATTGGAGGAGTATAACTTCCTCTCTCGTTTGATCTATGACAGCGCGGTTCGCGCTCAAACGAAACCCATCGCAGGTTCCACCATTCACCGAAGGCCTCCCAATCTATGGTGGGATAGCCAATGTTCCAAGCTTTATGTAGAAAAATCGAATGCATTTAAAGCATTTCGGAAACGTGGAACCCTTGAAAATTTTCAAACGTATTTAGCCCTTGAGAATCAGTTCAAAAATTTGATCAAAGGGGAAAAAACGTGCTTATTGGCGAAATTTCGTGTGAGGTTTGTCACGAGAAACGTCAATGAAAAAATTATGGAAAGTGGCTCGAAACAAGAGAATTCGCTCTTCAACGAATGAAAGCGAGGAATATTCACATCGATGGATTTTTAATTTTCATGGAGGGTTTGTTCTAATTCCGCTCCTCTGCAATAAATTGTTCGAGATATACCACAAGATAGGTGCGATCTTGATTCCGAGTTTTCGATGATAGAATTCTCTCTTGCTCTCCTTTCATGTAACAATTCTGCTCCGGGATTGGATAGAATTAAGTTCAACTTGTTGAAAAACCTCCCTGATGTGGTGAAACATCGCTTGTTGAATTTACTTGCAGATGATGGAGTGGTGTCTGTCGTAGGATCAAACGAATCCGACCTGCAAGAATCCTTACAAGATACTTTGAACAATTTTTCAACCTGGGCCATTGGGCTAGGGATCGAATTCTTCACGGAGGAAACAGAGATGGTGGTTTTTTCTAGGAAGCGACCAGCAAAACCAAAGCTTCAACTTTTGGGTAAACCGATCACTTATGCTATGTCATTCAAGTGTCTTGGGTCTGGTTCGACTCCAAATGTACTTGGGGAGCCCATATTAGGTATCTGAGTAAAAATGCCAACAAAGAATAAACTTTTCCGTAGAGTTACCGGCACCTGGTGGGGAGCCCATCCAGAAGATCTTATAACGTTGTATCGAACAACTATTCTCTTAGTGATGGAGTATGGCAGTTTCTGTTTTCAATCAGCTGCCAAAACACACCTCATTAAACTAGAGCGAATTCAGTATCTTTGTCTTCGTATTGCGTTGGGATGTATGCCCTCAACGCATACCATGAGTCTCGAGGTTTTGGCAGGCGTACTCCCACTAAAAGATCGCACCAATTTTTTTATCTCTTCGGTCCCTCATCCGGTGTAAGGTCATGAACCCATTGGTGATCGGAAATTTTGAGCAGCTGATCGAGCTAAATTTTCACTCCGGATTCATGAGTCCATATCATGAATTCATCTCCATGCAGGTTCATGATCGCTCCAACGATCTTCGATGCAAAGTATGGGTGTATCAATTGTGATAATATGTACTTTACTGATGGGTCCACTATGAACGAGTCCACAGGATTCAGAGTGTTCAACGAATTTTTTAGCACCTCACACAGTCTTCAGAATCCTTGCTCAGTGTATATTGCTGAATTGGCAGCGGTTCACTGGGCGCTGGACAGCGTCTCCTCACGACCTGTTGATAGTGTTCAACATTTTAACGGATAGTCTTAGCTCTGTCGAAGCTATCCGTTCAATGAGGCCGAAAAAGCACTCGCCGTACTTCCTTGAGAGAATACGAGAAATTTTGAGTCCTTTATCCAGACGCTGTTATGTTACCTTTGTCTGGGTCCCTTCACATTGCTCAATTCCGGGTAATGAGAGGGCTGACTCATTAGCAAAGGTAGGTGCAATTGAAGGCGATATTTATCAGCGCCAAATCGCCTTCAATGAATTTGATTCTTTAATCCGCAAAAATACCATCGCTAACTGGCAACGCAAACGGAATGAAGATAAATTGGGCCGGTGGTTTCACTCGATTATCCCTAAGGTTATCCTCAAACCGTGGTTCAAAAGTATGAAATTGAGTCGGGACTTTATTCGCACCTTCTCCCGACTCATGTCCAATCACTGTTCGTTAGATGCACTACTTTTCCGTTTCAATCTTACCAGCAGCAATCTCTGCGTTTGTGGCCAAGGTTATCACGACATCGAGCACGTTGTTTGGTCGTGCGCGGTGTATCTGGTAGCCAGATCGGATTTAGAAAACTCCCTTCGGACCTGTGGAAGACAGCCCAATGTGCCGGTGAGAGATGTGTTGACTCGGTTAGACCTTGATTACATGTCCCATATATATGTTTTCCTTAAAGCTATCGATCTTCGTGTGTGATTGTCCCTATATCCTTATACCCTCCTTTCCTTCTATGATAAACGCTAGGGAACCACGCTATAGAGGCGACCCTTCTGGCCTTCGGGCGGCGAATATCATTCTAACATCCCTTAACTTCCCCTGGTGACTAAGGACGTGGCCGGCGTCGTTATTGACCATTTAAAGCTCGAATCACCGAAAATTGCACAACGAGAATGATTTGCTAGTCCCAAGCGTCATTCTGTGTGTTCTTTGTGCAATTTGGTTGGTTCAGGTCAATCACGTAGAGCAACTACGAATTGTACAGTCTACCCAAGCTTAAGGTCAAGCTCACTCTACAAAAAATATAACGAATAATTAAGAGTTTTCAATTGCATATTAGCCGAATCGTTCTTACGATATTTGTTATAATGTATAGGGGAGAGGGAGGCACATTCGGACACTTTTTTCCTTGATTTTTAATATAAAAAATACTTAAAAAACAAACCTAAATTCAACTTGCTTGTTATTGAGGCATCGAAGTATTACATGGGCGTGTTGGAGGTGTACGTTGATGCGATTACGAATGGTTTATTCGAATTTTAGAAAATTCCTTTTTGTCCGAATGTGCGCCTTGGTTGGGCAGTTTCGGATAGTCCTGGGACACTTTCAGACAACGAAGAAAAACATAGCTAGCTTAATGATTTTTTTTTAAATTTTTTTCATATAAATCGTTTATTTTTACAGGCTCAGTTATATAAGTTTAAAGGAGCCGAATTCCTTACTGTATCGTTACTAGTATATATAAACATTTTTCCTTAATTCTAATGTTAATAATGTGGAAAACCGACTCTAGTTTAGAAGGATGACATATTTTCTTCAGGAAAAGAGGGGATATACGGATATGTTGACAATAATGAAATTTTTTGTTAGCAACAATTTCTTAGGTTTCCTCTTATTACCAGCATTTTCTACATTCTTCTATTTATAAGTATTTGTCTGAACGGACTCTCCTTGCTATGAAGATTCAGTCAAAATTCGTGATGTTCACTTCTTGCGTCCTCGTGTGGTGGTTTTCCGCGGTGAAGCTATTGGAAAAAGGTTCAACATTTTCCAGGGACAAGGTTGGCAAAGTAAAATCTGTCTGTGCTGTAGACGCATTGTTTTGCAGCAATATTGTATTACCCGATGGGTCAGTTGCTACTTCCACTCCAGTAGGTTAAATAATCTGAGCATTCAAAATCCTTGTCCGAAAAAAACCGTTTCTTGAGAATGGATAGCAAGCTGTCATTTTGGATCCAGCTAGGATATTATTCGGTGTGAAAGAAGCATTATATGCTGGTGCAACTATACCTGCAAGATCGTGTACAGATTTAGTTTTTCCAGGATGGTTCAGTAGCCAATCGTTCTGGGAAACTGAGAGCTGTTGCTTGAAATGGCGTGAACTGAAATAACCAGCGGCTTTAAGCGATGTGGGCAATGAGGTGGAAAGGATACATGAATTATGCCATTTTCTCGATAATATTTAATTGTTTCCAAAGAGCAATGGCTTTTGTGATTTTCGAGCAAAATTGATTCGTTTACGCTGCTTTTCTGTTACCTTTTTCAAATGTTCCAGAACATTGAGAAACAGTTTTCCCGTCATCCAACCGCTGGTTGGTCAATTGGCGAAGCAAATGGACCCAATCGCATCACCTGTGAGCATAGAATCATGAAAACGTTCCGTTCGAAACTGGTTCGATAGCTCTTTTCATCTCATCTTCTTTGATGCTGGCTCTATCGGTTTTCTTTTTGTAGTTCCGAAACATCATTAGGCCTGAGAATCAGAATAAATTGATATTTGTTAGTGAACAACAATCAAATACATCACAACACAACACATGATAGTTTTATGGGGTGTTAAACAGTATCCGAATGTGCCCCATCACCATCTGAAGATGAATCATAATTTTATCTAATAAATAGACCTTGGTGTCCGCGTTGTATGCGCGTTTTTTCATTGATGTTAGTTACTAACTGAGATGGTGTATTAAAATTTTAAAATCATTCACAAAAAAAAATGGGGAAATACTCACAACTTCAAGCTCAAAAGTTTCGAAAAGAGTATGGAAAAAGGCACTGTGTGGTTTTCGTAAGGATTAAACGACCAGGAACTGTCAAATTATATAATAGCTGTTGGTGGAAGGGCTTCAACTTCTTCTTGAATGGCGTTAACGTCCCTGTGGAACTTTTGCCGTCTCAACGTATGCATTAACTAGCGTCATTCATTAATACTTAGTTGAGATTACTTAAGCCAAATAACACGACTTGAATGTATTCCGAGGGGCAAGCTAACCACTCGGCCACGGGTGCACCAACTATAAAGCTACAAACTTACTTATATTTTTAATTTGATTGAAAATTGTACCACCTATTTTTTAAAAGCCTTGTCCGAAACTGTCTCCTTTCCCCTACCATTAGACGGCAAATTTATCCAGCAATTTTTTTTCAACAGTGGAAACAATAAAACAAATGAGCAATTTAACGAATAAAAGAGGTATGTTTTTCGAGCGAATGCAAAGGCAAATCATGTATTATGGATTGTTTATTTCAACTTGGTTCCCGTGAATGTTGTATGCAACACAATATGTAGGAATGAGGGTGATGCAGATGGTGAAGTGGGTTAGTAAAATGGCTGCAATTTCATAGAAATTCAGTATCTCATAAAATCATAATTTCAGCGATACCAAAGTGGTATTGTCACGGCCCACAGACAGTGTGTCAGTGTGAATGACGTGGAATATATTCAGCAAACGAACATTATTTTACCGAAAAAATAACCACTTCCGATGACTTACAGTACCATAGCTACCCATTAAAAATAAAGCGGTTTTATGATTTCATGTGTATTTTGCCTCAAAATATCATGAAATTGTAAATATTTTCAGCATTTCTTGTTTCTTCTTCTCATTCAATGTAATCAATGACGATATATATTTTTTTATTTACCGATCCACATTCGGCTGCCATTCCACCCTATCATGTGTCACTCTGATATTCATTATTCGTTTTCAGTTAGGCAGTTGAAAAGTTGAGCTTCTGGGAGGAAATCTAATTTTGTTTTTTTTTTCATTACAACCCGTTTGACGGTTATGAGTGCATATAACTAACGATCCTTTTCATGGCCACCATTTGGAGTTTCAAAAGTTTTAACCGATTTCTGAACAATGAACAGAATTACATAAAAACAATTGTTCCGTACAATCACATTCCTACGTCAAATTTACTTCCGTGCTCCTAGGCTCAGACCCTTCTACTTTTTTTGTTTTTAAGAGGTTTTAAATTTCTTCAGTTCATTCTTCTCTAGCCCTGAATAGGGTCCTTGTGGAAAGAAACTCAACTCCATATTACTCCTTCATCCATCACCACAGAAAGACAATCTATTTTCGCTCGATGTTCGCCAGCAACGATGTTGTTTCGATGACCAGCAAACAAGAAGTGGTGTAGGTTCAAAACGCGGATGGCTTATTTATACCAAATAAGTTGAAAACTGGCAGAAATGGATGTACTGGTTGCTTGTTATTGACGGCACAGGAAGTTAAGCAAATCGGCAGAACGAATGTATAGGAAAATGGGAAGGCTTCCAGTTTTCATTACTTTAAACCGTTTAGGGATTAAGGAATGGTTATGTATAGCATATCGAAAAAATCTTAGAGAATTTCCGATTCGATAGATATGCAAATCATTAGAATTCGTTCGCTGTGGAAATAGTTTTCTGATTTAAGACCCTTCCTGAAAGTAACTCTACGTCAAAAATACAATATTAATGAAAGGGTTGGTCACTCAGTTGTTCGATGATTTTTATTTGTGTTTCAATATGGTTGGCACCCATTCATTGAATTACCTTCTGTTTCATAAACATCCGTTTGCGGAGAAAAATATCCTTAGGATAAAATTTGTCACGTAGCGAAACAATTTCAAAAAATACATTGTGTACCAAGTTCCGGGATCCAAGCTATATCAAACTATTATTTGCTATTATATAAACTGTTTCTGAAAATGATTATCTAAGAGTTTTGAAGCCAGAATCCGTCGAATACGGCTCGAATATCACAATCTAGAAAGGTGTGCCCTTCCACACGATAATGTGATAATCAATATTTGGCTCGAAGTCGTGTTTCTGACCTTAATCATCGGTTCTATTCACCTGATGTGGTACCCTGTGTCATTTTCACTTTTCCCAAAAGTTAAGACAGAATTGAAAAGACATTTTTTGACGTAATTGGAATCGGAATCAAATGTATTCATTTGAAGTGTTGAAGCCGGAATGAGCTAGAGCTCGCATTTGAAACGCTATTATTGCTATTATATATTAGCAGTAATGGTGCTCAACTTCAAATTCCTAATCATTTCCCAAGAAAATGCTGAAGAAGATGATCAATGGATTACGTTTTTGTATTGCTGTGTAATTTGTGGAAATTCAAAAATTAAAATCTAGCTTTTTTCAGGTATTAATCAAATAATTATGGGACGAAAAGTTTTCATCTACAAACAAGAATGTTTCCGGAAGAGAAGCTTCAAAGTTATAGTTTTTTTAATGTTACTAATGTGAGATACGCTCTTAAAAGAAAGTGGATTAAAAAAAATTGGTCATGCAAAATCCTATCAATATGGGTTTTCTCTAAACCCCATCAATATGAATATCAAATGACTGGCTTGACTAGTAGAATACAGTTATTTATGAAAAATGCAAATCTAAGATGGCGGCCGCTACAAAATGGCGGATTACATATTGTTACGCCTCTCAGACTGAGCGCACCTTAACATCCAATTGCCTCTTCGAATCTTGTTCAGAGTTTTGAGTTCAATGGATGGAAATAGGAGAAAAAAGGAAAATATAGCAACCATTGTTAGAAGGAAAAATCTAGTAGGCATTGTTGAAAAGAAAAATCGAGATAGTTAGAAAAGAGAGTAGCAAGTGCGAAGTGCGAAGATTTTCAATGAAAATTAAATTATTTGAATTTCTAGATCAGGTAAAAGAAACAAAATTATTTGATTTTGAATTCGAGTTAAAAATTAATTCATTCATAGATTAGCACCAAGCATACACCTAGCCTCAGTTAAATTATTCTACTGCTAAGTGATTTATCTACTATAAAGGGTAAGCACTTAAGTTTACTTAAATTAAACCTTAACTTATTTCTAACATTATACTTAAAATAAATAGGCTAGCTAAAAGGCGTATTGAATACACCTGAGGAGGCTTCCTGATAGAACAGGCAACAGGAGTCATTAAACGTAAGACTTACTAACTAGACCAGAAACAATCATATGTAACTAATTAAAATTTAATTATAGGAAATTTTAATATACCCAGCAAAAATAGTGGTGATTTGTTTTTCGGAAACTGCACTCCTGTTGGCGAAGCCAACATTTTAAAATTTCGTTTTAAACATAACGATGTTGGAGCGGACCACAAACCCTCCAGACGGAACCGGTAAACAAGCTACCGCAGATCATCGAAACCTTATTGGCTCAACTCCGGAAGTTTCAAGTCTCCATAACATGGTAGATCCGCCCGCGGGTACATCTAAATCTACCGTTGTACAACAAAGTACGTCGAAGGTGCCATGTTCATGTTTGGAATGTGAGAAACCGGACACTAGTAGCATGGTCCAATGCGACAAGTGTGATGGATGGGCTCATTATTCATGTGTAGGTGTGGATGAAGACATTGCGGACCGAAGTTGGAACTGCTCGAAATGTGAAATCGCGGGAGTATACCGGAAAGGTAAACTGAAGTCCAAGAAGATCTCATCAGCGCTGAAGACATCGAACGCCAAGGACCGGAAGAAGACGTTACTTGTTGCGATAGTGAAAGGTGGCGGGAAGAAGACGACATCGAAGGTTGTTAAAAAGTCAACCGATAATGGTCATGCTAAGGAATTTGCTGATACAGAAGCATGCGGAAGAGGTGGAATGTCTGTGGATAAAACTAATGACACGGCGCAGAAGGCTAAATCGATTGTTTCTGCGTCTTCCTTTAAATCTGCCAAAGCACGTTTGGAGGTTCGCTTGAAGCAGATTGAAGCAGAAGAAACGCTGATGGCAGAAGAAATGAAACGTAAGCGCGAGCTAGTAAATAAGAAGTTCGAAGTCCTCAAGGAGTTGGCTGACCTGGAAGATGATGGTGAATCTGTGGACGATACACCAAACTCTCACGGTAAAGTGGAAGGTTGGCTGAAGGACAACGACAGAAAATTCGTAAAAGAAAAACACGATTCAGAGCACGATGGAGAGGATAAGTTTGAGGATGACGCCAGCAACAGTGAAGAGGACGTTTCTGTCAACAACGAGAGCAACCAAGTATCTGGAGATGAGTCAGAAATGGGAGATGAAGAAGTGTTGGAAGAGAACCATGGCATAGAATCATTCAAACCCGGAAGGCAATCGACGATGAAGGATGCAGCTAGTAGAACGTCAGGAGCGGGATCTAAGAGTCCTTTACAAAGATACAAACGACTCACTAAAAATGAGTTTGCAGCGCGTCAGGTCGTTCCACGTGAATTGCCCAAGTTTAGCGGCAATCCCGAAGAACGGCCAATGTTCGCCTCAACCTACGAAGATACCACAGAAATGTGTGGGTACACCGAAGCCGAGAATATGAACCGCTTAAGAAATTGCTTGAAGGGGGAAGCGTTTTATGCAGTTCGCAGTTTTCTCATGCGCCCGGCAACGGTGGGAAAAGCAATGAATGCCTTAAAGTTGCGGTTTGGAAGACCGGAGACAATCATCGAGTACCTTAAGGACAAGATCCTGTCGTTGCCGGCTATCAAAGAAGAAGCAATAAATAAGATCGTTGATTTTGCTCTTGAGGTGCAGAACTTGAGTGCCACCATAGAAGCTTGCGGAAAAATGGAGTATAGCTCTGACGTAACTCTGCTGAAGGAATTAGTGAACAAATTACCACCTCACATCAGGCTTGATTGGGCGAAGTACCGGAAGAACAAATCAAAGGTGAAGCTTTCTACATTCAGCCGTTGGATATATGGTCTGGCAGAGGACGTAAACGTTGTTTTCGAACCACAGTTTCGAGTAGGAAAACAGAAGTACGTGAATACCCATTCAGAAGAGGTTGGTAAAGAGGAGTCACAGAAAATCCCTCAGAAACCTGTAGCGAAGGCTGATTCCTCAACGAGCGCAGCAGCAGATAAAAACAAAAGTTGTTTGGTGTGCAAAGGTGGTTGTACGAACGTCGGGAAATGTAAACGATTCCAGGAGTTATCGTATGAGGCAAAATGGGCGACCATCCGGGAATTCCATCTATGTCGTAGGTGCTTACGACGCCATAAAGGAGGCTGTGATGGTGCGTGTGGAAAAAATGGATGTACCTTTAGACACCATGCGTTGTTACACAAGGATCTCAACGATACGGTTACTGTTGGGGAATCCGGAAATGACACTTCACGTCGAATGCAAAACGAGGAGCGCAACATTAATACTCATCTATCCGGCAGTGGTCCAGGTACTTTCCGCTATGTGCCCGTTACGCTCTATGGAAATAACAAGCAGGTGAAATGCTTCGCCTTCCTTGATGATGGATCGGAGCTGACTCTCGTTGACGAGGAATTAGTTAAAGAGTTGCAGCTTTCTGGAGTACTGCGCCCACTTTGTCTCAAATGGACCGGAGGTACACATCGTTTCGAGTCGAACTCGCACAGCGTAAATATTGAGATCTCCGGTCACGAAGGCAAACGATATCGGCTTCAAGACGTCAGAACGGTTTAAGAGCTTCAGTTACCTTGTCAGTCGCTGGACATGAACTATCTCGAACGCGAGTTTAGCTGTTTACGAAATCTTCCTATCGATTCTTACTCAGAAGTCCGTCCCCGAATCCTGATCGGCCTCAAGCACGCCAACATAATGCTGGTACGCAAAAGCCGTGAAGGTAAAATGAGTGAACCTATCGCGGTGAAGACTAACCTTGGCTGGGTCGTTTATGGTGTTCAATCAACGGTGGATTCCATGAATACTAGTCACACCTACCATATCTGCACTTGCAGTGAGTCGGATGATACGAAACTCCATCAAATAGTGAAAAATTATTTCTCACTGGACAGTGCAGGAATCATCAAGCAAGAACGCACATTGTTATCCAGAGAAGATGAGCAAGCTGTGGCGCTTCTGGAATCCCGTACTCGCTACAACGGCGAACGGTTCGAAACCGGATTACTGTGGCGATCAGATGGTATCCGTCTACCGAATAACAGATCAATAGCAAATCGGCGTTTTAAATGCTTGGAAAATCGCATGGATAGAGATAAGGAACTGGCGAAGGTCCTACACGAAAAAATGGCAGACTACAGAACGACAATTCTACCACCAAACCATCCGATAACGTCGCTGCTTCTCCGCTATTATCATGAAAGGTACCTGCACCGCAATCACGAGATTGTTGTGAATGCAGTCCGTCAAAAATACCGCATCTTCCGTCTTAGACCGGCCCTTGCGAAAATCCGAAAAAATTGCCAATGGTGCAAGAACCGCGATGTACTTCCTCAGCCTCCGGAAATGGCAGATCTCCCAGAAGCTAGGTTGGCAGCGTACACTAGACCTTTTGCTCACGTGGGGATTGATTATTTTGGACCAATTGAAGTATCTGTGGGTCGGAGGATCGAGAAGCGATGGGGAGTTTTACTGACCTGTCTGACAACCAGAGGGGTCTATATTGAAGTAGCTAGCACTCTAACGACTAACTCTTGTATAATGGCCATTAAAAACTTCATTGTACGGAGGGGAACGCCAGTCAGCTTCTACAGCGACTGTGGCACTAACTTTGTAGGCGCTAGCAAGGTGCTTCGAGAAGCCTTGCGCGAAGTTGACCGACACCAGTTGATGCGAGAGTTCGTGACACCAACTACGTCCTGGCACTTCAACCCACCTGCTTCGCCCCACATGGGTGGAATCTGGGAGCGCCTAATACGGTCGGTAAAGCGCAATCTGATGGAAGTCCTTGCAGTGAAGCACCCTACTGACGAGGAGTTGCGGAATGCGTTGATGGAGATAGAGGGTATACTCAATTCGAGGCCACTAACGCATGTTCCCATCGAAGACGAAGCAGCTGCAGCATTGACACCAAACCATTTTATTTTGGGGTCATCGGATGGATCTAAACCGCTAACCCTGATTGATGACGACAAAGCGAATCTACGGCGGGGATGGCCAACATCTCAGTGGTTGGCCAATCTTTTTTGGAAGCGCTGGATCAAAGACTACCTCCATGAAATATCCCGGCGCACGAAGTGGTACGAAAAGGTAAAGCCATTAGAAGTTGGAGATATCGTGCTCATCGTCGACGTCGACAATCCGAGGAACTGTTGGCCAAAAGGAAAAGTTATCGGTGTGGTGTCCAGTGGTGGCCAGACGCGTAAAGCGACGGTACAGACTAGCAGCGGTGTTTATGAAAGACCGGTGGTGAAGCTGGCGGTATTGGATGTCCGTCGCGGAGTCGAGTAAGGTGGACCGATCGGATCATGCGGTCCGCTTACGGGGGGGAGTGTTACGCCTCTCAGGCTGAGCGCACCTTAACATCCAATTGCCTCTTCGAATCTTGTTCAGAGTTTTGAGTTCAATGGATGGAAATAGGGGAAAAAAGGAAACTATAGCAACCATTGTTAGAAGGAAAAATCTAGTAGGCATTGTTGAAAAGAAAAATCGAGATAGTTAGAAAAGAGAGTAGCAAGTGCGAAGTGCGAAGATTTCCAATGAAAATTAAATTATTTGAATTTCTAGATCAGGTAAAAGAAACAAAATTATTTGATTTTGAATTCGAGTTAAAAATTAATTCATTCATAGATTAGCACCAAGCATACACCTAGCCTCAGTTAAATGATTCTACTGCTAAGTGATTTATCTACTATAAAGGGTAAGCACTTAAGTTTACTTAAATTAAACCTTAACTTATTTCTAACATTATACTTAAAATAAATAGGCTAGCTAAAAGGCGTATTGAATACACCTGAGGAGGCTTACTGATAGAACAGGCAACAGGAGTCACTAAAACGTAAGACTTACTAACTAGACCAGAAACAATCATATGTAACTAATTAAAATTTAATTATAGGAAATTTTAATATACCCAGCAAAAATAGTGGTGATTTGTTTTTCGGAAACTGCACTCATGTTGGCGAAGCCAACACATATTTTCTCAAAACCCCATCAATATGGATATCAAATGAAAGGGATTAACTAGTAGAACACAGTTATTTATGTAATTTAGTCCAAGATGACCGCAGTTCCCAAATAAACAATTACTTTTCAATGGTTTCATTCAGCTTGCCCTGTTTGTATGTATGTTTGAGTGTTTGTAGGATTGTCCCACATTGATTGAAATTTGATCCCGTTCCTGATCACTGATTGATCTGAAATTTGGAACATACCTTTAATTCTACTGCCATTATAAAACTGCTTATCGATCTTGATAAATTCAATTTGGCCGCCGCTGAAAAATGGCTGAATGGCTTTACTTGGAGAATACACTACATTATGAACAACATAAGTTCGAGAAGGTCGCCGCCACAAAATGGTCGACTATGTATTTTTTGCAATCCTCTCAATATTGGTATCAAATGAAATGATTCAACTAATAGAATACAGTACATCATCAAAATATTCCGATGAGAATTAGGTAAGAAATGTTCACTATCCACAGGTAATTGTGTCATCATATATCCCACGATTCTATTTTAGTCTCATCATTGCCCTAGATTAATGAAGGTACGAATTTGATAACTACTAACTGCTACTTGTCTAATTATTTTCTAACTTTTAGTACATTAAACCGAACAACTTAATTTTTTTTTGTTTATTTTATTTTCTAGTTCTTAGTAAATTATCTGTTTCATTAGTGTACTTCTCTACAATAAAACCATTGAACTTTTTTTTAAATTTTTATTTCTTACCTAACTGTTTGCGACCGACATCGCGAAAAAGGAGCAAGAAAAAAAAGCAACTTTCGTTTCCCATGGAAAATCACTTTACTTTTTTACTTTCAATTGATTTATTTGAAACTCATTGTTGAAAAAAAAAATATTTATATTATTTAAGTTCATTGTGAAAACATGAACATAAACAAAACATAACCGTTATTGAATTGGATACATGGTGAAAATAAAAACATTTTTCATTTGAAATTCATTTTGAATTATTTTTAAGCAATTGTTTATTTTTCTTCCTCATCTTGGATTTCGGTTCTGAGGATTCCGACGCTTTGCCTTGGAGCGCTGTTGCGCTTCGTTGCGCTTTTGTTGCGTTTTGTTTGCGGTTCGAAGAGACACATGATGGTTCCTCATGAAGCTTGCAGCCCAATCTCTTACTGGCAGTTTTGCAACTTGGTTGAATTCGTGCTGGAGGTTGTTGGCTTCCGCTGAATCAAACGCCAAGCCCCGTAAATCTTTGAGAGTCAAACCATAGAAAGTTTTGTCCAGTGCTCTGCAGTGATCCGCCAGATCCTCAAACTGCTCACTCGTAAATACTTGTCTGAACCGTCCTAGGTGCTCGCTAGCACATTCCAGCAGAAGTAGATATGTCAATAAAAGAAGATTCAAATCATAAATCACTTTCTGATATGAGCCTCTTCCTCAAAGCTGATTCAGAAATACCTAGGCTGCCGCAATCCGACGCTTCGAGACTCCCTCCCGAAGCCTCTGTCTGGCAATTTGAGCATTTCTGGAGTGCATTTTTTCAAATCAGTTTTCTTCTTGTGGGTCCCGTTAAAAATTTGGTTGAAAACATTTTATAATTTTTTTTGAGAGCAAAACGTTGGTGTGAGCTTTTTCCCCACAGCCACTGCTCACCTTTGCCCCACAAGCAATTTTTGAACTAATCGAATTTAAAAAAAAAGTTCTTGAACTTTTTCACAAAAACGATATACACACTATCATCTACTATAGAATGAAGGTTTCCTTGATAGTGTTATTTCGAACTTTCCAGTTATTTTAGGTAAGTAAAACGTCATCCCCAAAATTGAAAAAATTAGATCAAAACATCGCAAAACTCTTTTTATCTCATAACTTTTTGCCACTTTCATGAAATGTATCTTGTTTATATGTGTGACCTGCTGGTGTATTAAAGTATCAAATGAATACACTGTTGTCGAATTTTTAGGCTCGTTTGCTTCAAAAAGACCAATGCGCACTTTCGCCCCGTGCGCACCTTTGCCCCGCATTACTCTATACACTACTTCCTTTGGATGAAGTTCAAAATAAAGAAAACATGCAAAAAGTAACCATAAAAACTATGTTGTATGATATTACATTCTTCTGCTTTACTGGAAGTGTATGATACAGCTCCTTCGAGTTCATCAGCCTATTTAATCGATTGCTACATTAAAATACTTCCCCTATGTAATCAAGATTGAAGCCAAGTTCAAAAGATTGCTCGGTCCGTACCGGGCGCCACCGGAAAATGTTGATTTCCTTCCAATTGTTGCCCTGCCAAAACTGGTAAACGTGGCTAAAGGGTATCTTTATCGCATTTTCCTCCTAATTTTTCTTGTGAACTTCAGACATCGAAAGATTTCTGTCGGCTAGACATCCACCACCGAAAGTGAATCCGTATTTTATCAGTACTTTTGAGAATTTCAGACAGATTCGGGTCACACGTTGGACCAAAAAGAGAAGAAGGAACACAAAAGCGCCGAGGATAATCGGATAGATCAAACAACTTCTGGCTGAAGACAAAGTTGAGTGGGTGAAACAAATTGTTTCTCATTTTTTCCAGCACTCGTTGTTGACTGCAAAGCAAACCGCACACTTGTTGATTGGTGAATAATGTAGTGAGATAACATGTTTTATTTTGTATGATTCTATCAGAGAACATATTTTGGAAGCGGAAACCGTCCATGGCAACAGGAAAATGCCCTTCCGAAAGCTTTTCATTGACGTATACACTCAGCCTTCGTGTGAATGGCACTGTTGATGGGGACGAGGAAAAACTAACAACAAAACCAACGAACCGATAGTCCTCGCTCTATTCGAAGTGGTCCTCGCACTTAACGTATCCATTGGATGGAGAGCGGCTATTTTCGTATTGGGTTGTGCATCCCAAAATAATATCCCAAGTAAGCAACAGACTCGCAATAGCGCTGACCAATATTTCAATAACTGGGTCAAACCAATTATCGTCCACCTACTGGATGGGATCGGGGCAATAAATTAGTTCCATAATCGCCTAAGTTATGAAGAAATGATGATTCGGCGCAATCGACCGGTCCATTGGTCGCCTCTCGGTTAGAGTGTATTTACAGATTTCCCTACTATCGAACGAAAAAAAAGAGGCAAACATTTGCAATCCGTATTAAATGCTTTTCTCCCCTTCTTTTCTTCTCGTTTCAGTGACCTCAGCCACAACAACATCTCTAGCTTACCAAATAAATCGTTCGATACGCTACCAAATCTAGAGGAACTGTGAGTAACTATTTCCTTCTCATGTCTTATCTAATCGGTATAAAATGCCCGCATCAATTAATCAATTTTCTCGGAACGATGAACGGAAAATGCAGCGGGGATTTATTTTGGAAATAATCCGGACCCGATATTGTGTGTGTACCCCGTGGCCAAGGGAGCTAACCGCGAGGAGCGAAAACATTTTGCAATTAAAACTTTTTCACTTTGCCAGCTGTAGGCTGTCCTAATTGTTTCGGGAAAGACGGGTCGAAGAAGGAGTGGGAGTTATTTCCAACTATCGCACTCCCAAAGTCAAATTATTAGCTATATGGTACAGCTTTGCACGATGTTGAACGCGATAGAAGAAAAAACAGCAACTAGAATATTTACGAACATATACAAACTGAATTAATTCATAGAATAATGCACAACAAATTGTTAATGCCAGTATTTTCAGATAAAACCAAAAACATTCGCTTAAAGACAATTAGATTTACCTCCACGAAATAAACTTCTGTTTAATTGTTTGGTTTTATATGAGCCACTTCTACATTGAGGGTGGAAACTTAAACAAGCAAAACAACCGAAAGTAAAAGGAATTTGACGATACAAAATGAAACGACAAGGATGCAAACTGTTGCATGTCAGGTTTGGAGGCGAAGGAGAAAGCACGGAGAGGTACAGGGGCATAAACTTTTGCGGCAAAATATTTTTCCAATTAAAGTTTACCGCAAGCCACCGAGAATGCTTGCTTATAATGCTTGTAGATATAACTTGCCGAGCAGCAGTGTATGAAATTGAATTCGTAAGAAAGCAGTAAATAAAATGAACTCATCAAGATCTAATTTGATTAATCCTTTTTGTAGGATGGCTACCTCGGAAAATCCTTGTATCCAACAAATAAACTTTCCACGTTTTTAAATGAAATTTCTTTGACTTTCATATAAAAAGAAATATTTTCGCGAACATCACTATTCTGTTTAGACACAAAACAAGATTCAAATGTAATGTTTTAGAATTATCTATGATTATTTATAATCATTTATAAGCGTCAATGTCGAATTGAAAAAAAGCTAAGTCATGTTTGAAATAATACGAATTTAAAATGGAGATAAATAAATATCGGCTTAAAATTTACTCTCTACGAAAGAGTATTGAGTTTAGGCATGCGATCAATTCAGATTTCTGAGACATAAATTTTCACTACTACTTTTGTTCTACTGGGATGTGCATTTGTTGATTCGACCGCTTCTGTTCAGGTGCGTTCTTCTCTTTCGTTGCTCGTCGACACAAAGACTTGTGTAACAACTGCAATCCAATTTTCACTCCTATAGTTCTCGTCATCTCCGCCGTCACCATCTTTTTTTGGCGCATCGAACTCCGTGGCAGTCTGTCCAGTTCTTCTTCTTCTTCTTCTTCAATGGCACTAACGTTCCTAGAGGAACTTCGCCGTCTCAACGTAGTATTACTTGCGTCATTTTTATTAGTACTTAGTTGAGATTTCTATGCCAAATAACACGCCTTGAATGCATTCTGAGTGGCAAGCTCTAGAATACGCGTGAACACAGTGCAAGTCGGAGGAAATTTTTTTGACGAAAAATTCCCCCGACCAGAACGGGAATCGAACCCGAACACCCGGCATGTTAGTTATGACGCTAACCACTCGGCCAAGGGAGCACAATCCAGCACTGTCCAGTTCATAACAGTCAAAAATCTCTCCAAACACCAGTAACCAAGAGCTACATGTTCAGTTTTACTGATCTTAGCCATTGCCAATTCGGAGACAGGCCTTCTAATTATACCATTTTAGCCATTACCATCACCAGTCGAACCCGGCAGTCTTGTCCCGCATAGATCTTGTTGATTCGACCTCTTGTCCAACCATTCCTCCTCGATTCTTCCACGACCAAGACCAAGTCGCCAACTTCCACGAATTTTACCTGCCCGAATAATTATGTCCATTTTAAGGTACGTCAACGGCATTGGATTTACCATTGATTCCGTTTGTATCGCTTTCTTCATCACATTTCTGTTTCCCTTTAGCTGCTTCCATCGCCGGTTTGAGAGAATGGACCATCCGTTCCCATGTACCTCCCATGTGTGGAACGCTCAGTGGGATTAATACCCATTCCGTGTTCGTGTTGGTGAATGTTACCTCCATCGCTCCGTTGATCATCTTCTCTATGACCTCCTCTTGGGGTGACCCATGACGGCTAACGAATCGACGCTCGCTCTTGATGAAGGATTCAGTTGAAAGGCTATAAATAATTTACACGTGGATGATACGGATTGTCAAGCGTGTAAACAATGTGTTCGGTGTTGTTCCATCCGACTTTCACAAAAAGTGGCCTGAAGAGATCTGACCAGACGTAGCTGACAGGTCAAGTTAACGACGCCAACTGATCAGTTAGTCGTCCTTGGAACATGCGACAGCACGTTCTTGATTTTGTACAAATGACTTCTTCTGATAACTGCTATACAACAATGCGAAACCTTGGAATATTGTACTGCTGCCTAATCTCGTAGTCTATGATTAGATGGGTGTTTTGGGTGGAAAAATGATAGGATACTTGGTATGACTTGCTACATTAATTTATTATTTATTTATTTATTTATTTTTCTATTTATACTTTAGTAACATCAGACTTACTGTCTTTTTTTTGGTTACAAACGAACGAACATCTACTCGTAGAATTCCACGCGCGTCGAGTACTGGTGAAAACCGGAAGATTCTTTCAACTGTCCGGATTGAGTGCTCCCAAGCTGGAGTTAGATCCACATGGGTGAGGGTTATTAGTAGGGGATCCCTCCCTTTCGTCTTTATGAAAACTCTCTCAATGAAGCGGTAGAAGTACGCTGTAACCCGTAGCGCCCGATTCCAGTTGGAAAACCTATCCAGATCGTGTACTAACTGAATTTTGGAAACTTTCCGATGCACATAAATCGATCGATTTTCTTCCTCAACGATTATAACGCTTGGTGCAAAATTTACAGGCCATTTTTCTTCACAGCTTCACAACATCTTCGTACCATTAACCCACTATACTCAACCAGCGACCCGCTGCGCGCAGTGCGCTCTTCTGGTGGGCTCATCTGGAGTTACTTTATTTTTAACAAAATTGTATTTGTAACAATAATCAATTCCCTTTCTCTAGTACGAAACGTCTATTTCTTGGAAATATGCTTCAGTGCCACCCTGCAGACTGCCTATTGGACTCAAGAGTCTCAAAACTTCGAAAGAAGTCCACTCGATTACACCGGCATTACATCCGGCTGTTGAATCATCAACGTGTCGCTGTTTTTGGTCGACGGTCAGCAAACGCGGCACCCATCGCGCGGATAGCTATTTCATGTCCAAAATGTCGAGCAAAATGTATCCCAATTGTTCTTTTGAAATGCCTACGGCCTCAGCTAACTCACGTAACTTCACTTTACGATCGTTTAAAACGAGTCGATGCACTTATATCACGACTTCTGGATTCGTAGCCTCTTTTGGCCTTGGGTGCTTGTACGGCCCATTTTAAGTTCACTAAACCACCGATATACTGTTGTTCTCGAAGGAGCAGAAGTGGAATAACATTTCGTCAACAACTGCATTGATTGTTCAGGAGTTTTTCCCATGAAAAATGTTCGATCAAAATACGACATTCCTCTTTTTCCATTTCCATTTTTATACGAATGCTCATGTGGTGACACTTAAACAACTGTAGTTTGTGAACAAATAAACGAAATATTATGAAACTTCACACATGAGCTAGTGACAGAAGAACCTCTCGAATTGAATCTTGTTCATTTTTAGTGGCGCCATCTGTTGAAAAAGCCCGGGACTTTTGAGCCCATGTAGTACGCTCACTAGCGATAAGAAACGTTCCGGTGGAGCTCTCATCGCAAGCAGGAAGAACATTTCTTCATCATCCTTCTGGGTAAACGAACTTCAACTAGAACATTTCCACTAAAAATCGTAAAATTGTTGTTGGTGTCATATACATTCCTCCGGATAAGTTGGTTATGAGGCGTCATACTGATTATTTAGAATCAGCAACATCTCTGACCAACGCACACGATATGATGATTATTTTTGGTCACTATAATTTGCCAGGGCTAAAATGACGCGGTCTGCACACCAGACATTGCTATCACGACAATCAATCGATCAGGTGCATTGTTACTTGATGGTATAAATTCTTGCAATCTGCGGCAAATTAATGATCTTCTTAATCGACACGGCACCATTTTCATGGTCACCTTGAACTGCAGCTCTCCCACGCTATATACTAATTATGTCTTTGACCTTCAAGGGTGTAACATCGCCAAAACCGATTTCACGCAGTTGTCTATTGTCTTAAATCAAATCGGCTGGTCCTCTGTCCTGAACTGCCTCGATATTGATACTGCGGTCCACGCTTTCACCGCTTCAATCGTCTAGCAATTGCTCAATGTGCTCCGTTGAACCGCCCACCCCAGAAACCACCGTGGTCGAATAAAGAATTACGAAGTAGGAAAAGACGCGGCAAACTCGCTCAAAGAACCTTCCGCAGATCTCACTCACTTCCAGATAAAATTGTATACCATACAGCTAGCCGCCGTTACAGGCCGTTCAAATGCCAACTCTACCGCGAATATTCCAGATCAATTAAAGAACAGCTCAAAAGAAATCCAAAAACATTCTGGAATTTTGTAAATTCGGAACGAAAGGAGAATGGACTCCCAATCTTCTTATCTCTGAATCAACAAGTCGCAAACACTAATTCAGAGAAGTATAAACTTTTTGCCGAATTCTTTCGATTCATTTTTGAAGTAACGCCAACAAATGAAGATTCCGCGGATTGAGCTGGATATTGCTCATGTCGTTGACCGAATTCCCGACCGACCGGAAATCTTCTTGCATGTTTTCTGTCCGCGAGAAGGGAAGCAAAACAGATATCAGGAAAAATTAGGGAGAATTTTTTGCGATCGTTGACAACGAAGATGATTGTCGCGTCGTATAACGTACTGGCTGACCCGACAAACTTCGTCCCGATCAAAATTTATTTTTCGTTATCACATTCACGTTTTTTTACTAAGCGCTCGTTCATGGATTCGCAGTTCCAATCGCAGAACTGTTCATTGATTGAATTTCTAATCTACTTTTTAAAATTACCTTTTATCTATCTATCTATCTATATATATATAAAAATGGAGTGATGTCTGTCTGTCTGTCTGATTCTTATAGAACTACTGAACCGATTGACATGAAAATTGGTATGTAGGGGTTTTTGGGGCCTGGGAAGGTTTTCGTGATATTTTGAGACCCCTCCCCCCTCTCTAAGGGGGGGCTGCCATACAAATGAAACACAAATTTCTGCATTACTCGGAAATTAACCAAGCAAACGAAACCAAAGTTGGCATGTGAAAGTTTTAGGGTGCAATAAATGTTTCTATGATGGTTAGACAGTCCTTCCCCCACTCAAAGGGGGGGCTGCCATACAAATGAAACACAAATTTCTGCATTACTCGAGAATTAATCAAGCAAATGAAACCAAATTTGGCATGTGGAGGTTTTAGGATACAATAAATGTTTCTATGGTGATAAGATACTCCTTCCCCCTCTCTTAGAGGGGGCTGCCATACAAATGAAACACAATTTTTTGCATTACTCGGAAATTAATCAATCAAACGAAACCAAAGTTGGCATGTGAAAGTTTTAGGGTGCAATAAATGTTTCTATGATGGTTAGACAGTCCTTCCCCCACTCAAAGGGGGGGCTGCCATACAAATGAAACACAAATTTCTGCATTACTCGAGAATTAATCAAGCAAATGAAACCAAATTTGGCATGTGGAGGTTTTAGGATGCAATAAATGTTTCTATGGTGTTAAGATACTCCTTACCCCTCTCTTAGAGGGGGCTGCCGTACAAATGAAACACAAATTTTTGCATTACCCGAGAATTAATCAAGCAAATTAAACCAAATTAGGCATATGGAAACTTTAGGGTGCAATGAATGTTTCTATGGTGGTTAGATACCCCTCCCCCCTCTCTTAGGGGTGGCTGCCATACAAATAAAACACAAATTTCTGCATTACTCGAGAATTAATCAAGTAAATGGGCGGGACGAAGTTTGCCGGGTTAGCTAGTTTACTATAAAATTCCTAGTACTTCTACCAAAACTCTTCATTATAATATCAGATTATTTTCAGACACAATTCTTGTTCAAGATTTTTCAACCACTTGCAAATAACATGTTTATCCGTTACATGGAACAAATGTTTGATACAGAAAATATGATGGACAGCCCTAAATCGGACAATTCCTCTCTCGAGTTTTGCTCTTATCAACACATTCGGTGATCCATTTTTATTTTCCATTTCAGAGGAAGGAGGGGTGTCATACCATCATAGAAACATTTCTCATATTCAAAAACCTTCACATGCTCCATTTGATTGATTAGTTTTCGAGTTATGCAGAAATTTGTGTTTCATTTCTATGGCAGACCGACCTACCAAAACACCACCCCCCCACCCATTAGAGAGATGGAAGGAGTGTTGAACCACCTTAGAATTTTTTCAACCTCCAACCTGGTTCCGTTTGCTTGATTAGTTCATGAGTTATGCAGAAATGTATGCTTCATTTGTATGGTGGAGAAGGGAGGGAGGAGAAGTGTCGATTCACCATAGAAACGTTTCGTGCCACCTTAAACCTCCATATGCCTAATTTGGTTTTATTTGCTTGATTGATTCTCGAGTAATGCATAAATCTGTGTTTCGTATGTATGGCAGCTCCCCCTTAGAGAGGGGGTGGAGTGTCTAACCACCGTAAAAACATTGATTGCACCATAGAACCTCCACATGCCAAATTTGGTTTCATATTCTAGATAAATTTTTTGAGTAATGCAGAAATTCGTGTTTCATTTGTATGAGCTGTCATACAAATGAACCCTGAGGAGAAGGGGTAGGAATATCTAATCACAATAGAATCATTTATTGAACCATAAAACCTCCACGTGCCAAATTTGGTTTCATATGTTTGATTGATTCTAGAGTAATGCAGAAATTTGTGTTTCATTTGTATGGCAGCCTTCCCTTAGGGAGGAGGAGGGGTCTCAAATCATCATAAGAACCTTCCCCGACCCCAAAAACCCCTACATACCAATTTTCATGTCGATCGATTCAGTAGTTTCCGAGTTCATAAGAATCAGACAGACAGAAAGCCAGACAGACATCACTCCACTTACATATATATATGTAGATAGATAACGTCGGATGAAACAAAACAAATAATAAATAAATAAATGTGGAATTTGAAGGCGTTGAACAGCATCTAACAGCTCTCGCCATCAGAGATGCGAACCTTCCTGATTTTTCATGCTTTCCCAGACTTTTGGTCTTGATATCCTGACAAACTCTCAATTAAGTCTGTTTTTATAGAAATGAACCTGATTTTTCCAGATTTTTTTTCTACTTTATCTGCATGAAAATTGTCAATAAAAACATACTGGGATCCTTATCAAAACTTTTCTGGTTAAAAATGAGAACTATCATAATAGCACTCGCACCTTTTGGCATCGTTCGTACTACGTAAACCAAACGCCAAACAAGCGTTCGCCATAGCATGCATACAGAGCCATACATTGGTGTCTTGCAGCTACTAGGAATATAAACACTTCTCATCATTTTGCACTATTCTCAAAACAAACGCTTCTGCCAATATTACTGACCTCGAAAAAAGTAGCATTTCTTTAGCGCACAACAAGGAAGAACAAGCGACGTTCATTACTTCGTATTTAGAACGATACTGAAAGTTTGCCTTCCTTTCTTGCTTGAGACTTTAAACTTCTTCAGTTCATTCGTCTCTAACCTTCAAAAAGGCCCTTGGAAAACTTTACTTTATCTATCATATTACTTCTCCACCCTCATGGCCCTGAGAAAGGCATTCGATCCCTCGCCGTCCAGCTCGCCCAGCAACGATGTTGTTCAGTCGATTTCATCACGAAGAATTAATCGAATACTGATTAATCGATTGATCGAATACTGACTACGAAAACCGATTATAAATCGAACGAATACTGCGCAATCAATAATACATATTTTTCGCATCCAATGCAAAAGGGGAGTATTTCCGGCCAGTACAGGAACCATAACCTTCCATTACGATATGTGTGACGTTAATTACTCAGTCATTGGGGCCGATAATATAAAAACGCACTTTATAATGGCTGCAAAATGGTGCGAATCTTGTTATTTCGAATCCGTTTTACAAAATTCCGTGCAATTTTTGAACTCTATTTTGTACCGAATACTCCTGTATAATATTGAAATGAATTTAGCTTAGTTTACAATCTGTGTTGAGGTTTCCACTATCAGTAGAAAGGAAGACGTTCTGATACGACGAACGTACCCAAGCGATTGATCACTTTTGTTATAAATCAATAAAAATAAAATAGCTCCCATATTAACACCCCATTACTGCCTATTCTCGTCACTTTTCCAGAATCCTATCGTACAACCGGATGGACCACATAGAAGCCGAGGCGTTTTTCGGTCTATCGAGCCTCAAGAAGCTGGTGCTTCAAAACTGTGGCCTCGTACGCGTCCCGGTGGAAGCTCTGCGGCGAGTTCGCACCATTTCCTCGCTGTAAGTGTGTAAAAACTTTAAACCACCCACCGCCCGGCTGAAATGAATTGCGGTTGTTACCGTTATTAATTTAATCCTTTTCCATTTATTTTCCTACGCCCCCTCACATCTGATTCCCTCGCACAGACAGTTGGACAGCAACCTTATAGCGGAGATGGAAAACGTGACCTTTCGTGGGTTCAACTATCTGAAGAGTTTGAGACTGGAAGGCAATCTGCTGAAACGGATCCCGACGGAGGCGTTGATCGGATTGAGATCACTAGAAGCTTTGTGAGTATTGTGCATCCTTTTTTTTATTTCTTACAGTGCTCGCATGTATTGCGCAATCATCGGACAAAAGCACACAATTCAATTTGCACGAATGTAATAGAAATCTATGCTCTCATAAGTCACAAAGGATAAATCGTTTCTTTGTGTCCTTTTTTTGTTCTTTTATGCGGTTTGTTTGTGTGTTTCGAGATGATAAATGTAGCATGTTAGTGTCGCGGAACTTTTCCTCCCCGAATGTATTGAATTTGGTGCAGTGCCAAACCAAGCGAACGTGTTTTGTTGTTTGGTGCAAAATAAGTCCGTTACGGACGGTGTCCTCATCGAAGGATATCATCATGTATTGCACTTTATTTACGAAGAAACTTTTCCATTAAAATAAATTGAAACATTCGCGCCGCTGCTTCTTATGATTAATATCTTTTATCTGTGACTGCTGCCGTTTCTGTTGTTTCCAATTCGGTGGATATGAAGAAGGAACAATCGTTCTAATAGCCGACCTCCGTTTCCGGTTGTGTAATGTTATGACTCCCACAAACTAATGCAGCATTTTTCTTCTTTCATCTCATTCCAGAAACCTAGGAAATAATTTATTAACTACTATTAAGGCAGGCGATTTTCCACTTTTGGAAAATCTACATATTTTGTAAGTATCCCCGTCGCCCTCAATATTTTATGTTCCCTTTTCTCAACCCTGATCCAAATCGTCAAGGAAACCCGGCGTAGTGAAGTGGTACGACCGGACAAAACCAAACTCCAATCGCAACCGCATCTTAGAAAACTTAACCATCGATCCTTTTTCTCTGTTCATTTTCAGATTAGTGAAGAGAAATCAAATAAGCGAAATAACTTCCGGTGCTTTAACAAATTTAACTCGTTTAAAAGTTTTGTGAGTATCGCTTTCCTATTCACCACCCCACATGAGTTCCCCCCAAAAACCCCTTCCCGACCCAACATAACAACAGCACTGGCCAGGGGTCGCATACCCGCATACGTAATTTTCCCGATAAATCGGCTATAAAAGCGTTCCGAAGTTATGGGAAAATGCATGAGAATGTGTGTGTGTGTGTGTGTGTGAGTGTGTGCGCGCGAGTGTTGAAGTCCTCGGCGAGTTCGGCCCGGATGGCGTGCGGTTGTTCTTCGGGGGCTAATCTGATTATAACTTTGTTTTCACGACCTTCGCACCAGTTTTCCTGTTGCGGTGCAAATTCCCTCGCCATTTTTTTTCATGTTTCGTTCTCTACTAACAGTGTTCTTTTTTGTACTGTTTGCCCTTCCCGTGCTTCCGGCTTTCACCATCTGTAGAGAATTAGATGATAACGTGTTAAGTTCAGTGCCTGTTGGTTTGGAGAGTCTCGCCATGCTGCAAGAACTGTGAGTATAAACTTTTCCGGTAGAATCATAAAATATTCATGGTGCGACTAACAAGGCAGTGTTGGATTGTTATGATACAGGAAATGGGAAAAAGTAAAATTAATACAAAACATGTTTACGCTTTTTGAACCTAGTTTTTTTTTTGAGGATTCAATATTTCTGTAATAAATTCGAGAAAAATACAGTTTCATATCACTCTCTTCCATCGCGACTAAAATCAATATTTCATCAGACCAATTTTAACCTGGGGAACATGAACGCTGTTTCTCTATTTTTCTACAAATTTGACATCTATACCGTAACTACAATGAATGTGTCTCCGATGGACTCTTAACGACTTTATCCCGTTTGAAACCAATGCAATATGACATTATACAATTTTTTTTGACGTAGGATTACGTCTTTCGGGAACATATTGGGGTACAAATTGAGAATCTAAAATCGAGCACATCATGAAAACTATCCAATTTCAAACGCTTATTGCTCAGTCATTCCATGATGGATTGATGAAATTTTTGCATCAATCGATTTCGGCACTCCATAACAATTTTTTATATTGAAGAAAATAATATATGACATGAAACTAACTATCGAACAATTGAAAATCTCAACCCATATCCTAACGGTGATACCCACTTCTAAATGGTCGGAATTGACGACACATGCGGCGGGTCCCTAACAGAGACATCAAAACCAAGAATCCTGGAGAAAATCGGCATTGCAAACACATAAAAGTAGGGGGAGATTTTGCTCCCACCGAATAGTGTTCCCTAACAGAGACATCAAAACTAAGCTTCCGGGGAGAAATCAGCATTGCAAATATATGCAAGTTGAGGGCATTTTTATATTGCAAGTATGGCAAGTGATACGATTTTTTCTAGCAAATAAAATTTAAATTTGGAACTTTAATGTTGGTTGCTTCGAGAAATTTCATATCAATGACCGTGTATTCGTGATCGTGTATTGTGGAAAATTTAGCACTAGTGTAAGTGTAAAATTGTATATGGTAGCAGTTGTGTTAAAAATGACTTGATATATGAAACGATTTATTTCAATTTTCATAAATGAAAACCAAGGTGTTGTCCCGCTCGAGAACGGGTCGTTTGGTTTAAGCTGTCTGTTTTGTTGTGTTCATTTTCACCCAAGGAAAGTTTATACGTGAAGATATATTAGAAAAAGTGATTTCTCATATGCTCTACATACAGTATTAGGTGTTGTTAGTCCAATTAGAATTTACGTCGGGTTTAATAAACACTCAGAAAGTAAAAATTATAAAAGACAATAATCTTTTCCAATTCAAATATGTTTTCTCTATATTAAAGTAACATGTTTTTACCGATGAGAAAAATTGATAAATGTGTTCGGTAATGGAAATTGTCTTATAATGCATTCGTGAGTTTTTTTTCTTTATTTCATCCATACATAATACAGGAGGCATCCCGTCTAGGATCACAGAGGGCGGTTTTCATCATATCTCGTTCCATTTCGGTGTGTTTTATCTGATACGACTGTTTGCGACTGTGTCTTTCTGTCATCATCACTCGGTAAACAATGGTGGAGTGAACAAACAATACCCAACAACAGAACAAAACGGCCCTTTTCAGAGTCACCAAATCATTATCAAAGAGTTCAACGATGTAATTCATCAAACATATCTGAAATCAACAGATAGCCTAACGGAATCCTACGTCAACTATGCGGTCGTGTCTCGGACATAACCCTCATGTGACTTTTTTTGAAACAGACCTTTAAATTTAAAAAAAAATTGTAAGGGGTTGTATCTAGGACACGACCGCATATTTTCGACGTAGATCTACGCAATTACATTATGCAATCCACTTGTTTACCACTTCGAATATTATTTTAGAATGTATCGAAATTTTTATAATCGATTATGTTCTTCGTTACAAGTAAATATGATGAACGTCCTTTTACGTTTGATATGATGCCTTGGACTACCAAAATATGTGAACAGAAGAATTGTCAAACAATAATCGTATTTTACATTTTCCTCTGCAATTATTGCACATCTCATGTATACGTAGTTCTCGAACCGCGAAAGTTCATTCACCTCTAGTATCTGAAATGACGATTTCCCAGGATTCTCAGTTTAAAAGTACGGTTTAGGGAAACATATTCCGTTCTGCACAACGACAAGCGAGTACAAAAGTACTCAACACCAAAAAATACCTCCGACCTGCATGTATTTGCAAAGCGGATTCCCCCAGGCACATTAATTTTGAAGTCCGTGTTAGGGAAACACAGCTCAGTGGGAAAAAATATCCCCAACTTGCATGCTTTGACAAAGTGGATTCCCCCCAGGCTCATTGATTTAGAAGTCCGTGTTAGGGAAATACAGCTCGGTGGGAACAAAAATACTCCCGACATGAATGTATATTTGCAAAGCAGATTTTCACAGGTACATCAATTTTGAAGTCTGTATTGGGGAAACCGTTAATCGGGCCAATTTGGCAGTTAAGGCGCTTAGATAACGCTTGACATTTTACTGTTATTCAATGAAAAATAACATTTTACGAATTGTAACAGATGCGTAGAAATATTTCCTATCAATTGATGCAAACATCTTTCCGATCTGTTAAGAAATGTTCGTGTTATAAGCATTCGAAATACAGGTAGGGTTAGCACACAAATCGGCAGAACAAATGTATGGGAAAAAGGAAACTCTTCCAGTTTTCATGAATTTAAACCGTTTAGAGATTAGCGAATTGTAATGTATAGCATGTCAAACAAATCTTAGAGAATTTACGATTCGATTGGTATGCAAATCATGAGAATTCGTTCACAATGAAAATAGTTATTAACGTTAACTTTATTTCATAAAAACGTGACCTGTTTTCTGATTTGGCACCCTTCCTGAAAGACGTAGTTCTACGTCAAAACCCGAAAATTGTTGTTAGTTGGCATGGTTTTTTTACTCGATTTTTATTAGAATATCAAATCCAATCGGGAAATCCATTTTTCGGTCTTCCAGTGCGTCAATTGTATGCATCTTATCAACGAGACTTAACATAGTTGTTGCGCATGACCCGCAACACACACCGTCATCCCATTACCATGTAACTCTCCGGCCAGTTCACCATTGTCGATATCTTGGTTTGTGCTAATCAATAATATACAAAACAACAACAAACTGAACTAAAACATTATAGAAATTATCATCATCATTTTTTACCTTATCTATATTACTTATAGTACAGTCATACCTCGATATAAGGCAACCTCGATATAACGAAACTCGATATAACGTAACTTTTCAAGATGTCTTAGAATTAAAAATAAACAATACAGAAATGGTTTTGGTTTTTTTTTTTGTTTTTTTTTAACATAAACTACAGTCAACTCTCCCTAATTCGATATCCAAGGGACTATCGAGTTAGGGAGACATCGAGTTATCGAGAAAAGAATGCTTGTAAAATAAATCAAAGGTGCCATGAAATCCATTGAGTTAGAGAAAACATCGAGTAAGGGAGAGTTGACTGTATCTGTTTTGCGAATATCAGGGAGAGGGCATTCTCTAGAACTTAGAAATGGGACGTTTACCACGTAAGGATATAAAAAAACAAAGGCGTGCTTGCTTACTATTGTCCGTTAAAGTTAAAATTATTTATGAGCTTGAAAAAGGTGAGCGAAATTATGAAAAAGTACAGAGTTGATTCTGCTTCCACAATTTATAGCATTGAATGTGCCAAGAACAGCATTCTAAGGAAGTTCGGGGAACGGCAAGAAACTCTCAGTAAGTCGTAAAAAATATACTTTCTTGGAGTACATATCACGGTTCACTTACAGCTAAACGCAAGCGTTTCAAGGAACCTCGACACCCGAAGTGGATGAGGCTCTCTACATTTGGTTTTTACAGAAACGGCAGCTGCACATCCCAGTGAGTCAAGAGATGCTACAAATACAGGCAAAGAAATTTTTCAATAAAATTGTCGGAGAAGGAGTAGCCGTGGTTATATTGAAAAATTTATTGAAAGGCACGGTATTCGTTTACTGAAACTCAGTGGTGAAAAGTTATCTAGCAATGTGGCCATCATTGATAAGTACACAGCTGACTTCGCTGCCGAAATTCGCAATAAAAAATTGTCTCCATGTCAGATTTTTAATGCCGATGAGAGTGGGTTGTTTTTCAAGAGAACTCCTACGAAATCATTTGTCGATAAGGATGCCAGATCAGCTCCCGGCCATAAGATCATCAAAGAAAGAGTCACATTGATGCCATGTAGCAACATGGACGGACCTTTGAAACTCCCTTTAACGATAATTGGCAAGTCGATTAAACCGCGAGCGCTGAGAAACGTGAAAGTACTACCAGTATACTACAGGGCATCCAAAAACGCTTGGATGACTCAATCTCTATTCAAAGAATGGTTTTTCGGCCAATTTGTACCCCTATGTCTCCAGCTTTCTTAAAGCCAAAGGGCTTTCATTAAAAGCTGTTCTTGTGTTCGGCACACTTCAGTAGAGATGATTTGAAAACTGAAGGTGGGTCGATTTACACTACGTTCTTACCACCTAACACTACTGCTGTGATCCAACCCATGGATCAAAATATCTTTCAAATGATTAAGATTCGGTACAGAAACCTTATGATGCTGGAGGTTCAAGCGCGAGGAGGAGAATTTGAGGAAAACGTAAAGAAAATAAATATTAAGGATGCAAAGTATTGGGTGACTCAAACGTGGGAACTAGTTCCCGCAGACGCAATAAGGAAGTCGTGGAACTTGCTTCACAACCCTGATGAAATCGTGGACGAGGATGATTTACCACTATCTCTACTTAGAGAAAAGCTGATGAATATTGCGGAGAGGATCGAAACAACAGGTTTCATTGACGAGGAAGATGCTGAATACAAAACGCAGGCATTATTAACCCTCCTCGAGAGGAAGATAACTCCTATGCTGGAGAAGACTCTACTCTGCCAACAGTGGATGTTACATCACAGTCTATGAGTTTTAGTGAGGATGATGAGTATTCTAGTGTTTCAGACGAGTCTGCGTTGAACAGTTTTGATGTGGTCATCAGGTACGCAGAGGAGAACGGTTGGGAGCTTAATACGCAATTTTCATTGCGTCAAATGCGCTCGAAAGTTGTTGAGAAATTGATGAATACTAAAATTGACCAATTTCAATTAATATGTTTATCAATTAGTGTTACGTTAACCTGATTTTATTTCATTATTTTTTAATAAAAAGGACCTTGTGAAAAATAATGTACGGATTGTTTTGTATTACAGTTCACAACAAAAATACACATGAAAATACACATGACTCCAACCTAATATTTTTGGGCAGTCTTTCCACTTCCCATTATTAGGGCATTTTTTACACTTTTAGCATAACTTTGAACATGTTTCAAGAACAAAATTTGGAAAGAAAGTAAGACTCGAAAAACTGAATTGCAACTGATTGGCTGACTAACGGCAAATTAGCGGAGCGGATATACTGCATGACAGTATTTATTGTCCTAACTCTTGCAGGATGTATAACCATTCCATCAGTTTAGAAATTCACAATTCATCAATTCATCGCTGTTCTTGAACACCGCATACTTCACCAGAGTTGGCTACATATATTCCTAATTTCAATGTCAAATTTTAGTACACACATGCTATTAAGTCATGCATATTATAACGCTCAATCTGTCAGTACAGTCATACACTCCCTCAAACATGGTAACTATAAAATGAACATTGATAGAAATTTCACTTCCATCTTTTCGAACCTTTTCCTCTACTTAAAACTGATTATGTTTGTCTACGAAAATTATCTTAAATCAGTATAAGAATGGTTTATAAATACTGTTGGGTGATAGTAAATTAGTTTTTGAACATTTTTGAGTAATCATAAACAGTCTTGTATCAATAAAAAAAAAATTCTGTTTCATTATAACGTAACGAAATAAAAAATAATGTTGCCTTATATCGAGGTATACCTGTACTAAGAAAACATTTAAATTAATTTTTATTTTACTTTAAATGATTTTGACGTAGAACTGCGTCTTTCATTAAGGGTGCCAAATCAGAAAACAGGTCACGTTTTTATGAAATAAAGTTAACGTTAATAACTATTTTTGCCGCGAACGGATTTCGGCGATTCACATACTAAACGAATCGGAAATTCCGTAAGATTTGTTTAATATGCTATACATTAGGATCCCCTGGTTTGTAAATGGTTAAAATTCATGAAAACTTGAGGCGTTTCCATTTTCCCATACATTTGTTCTGTCCATTTGTGTGCTTTCCCGAACAGACCTGTCAATAACGAGCAACTTATCGACCAACGGACGGGAAATCGTAGGATTCAAAGTCCCAATGAACAAAGGAAAAGTAGAAGAATGAAGGGGAATACTTGCCTAGAGTATAAACAGTGGATCTCGCTGAGGCAAACTTTCATTCGGCATCGGACTGTTGAGCAATCCAGTTGACTTTGCTTTCGCTGCGCTTCGATGTAAGATTGGACCCCACCAGTGGTAATCCAATTTGGATATCGTCGAGTGATTTTTTCTGTTCGTTTTTCGCGTTATTCGTATCGTGTGTTTTTCTTCCCGCGTCATAAATTGGACGCTTCGCGTAGTGTATGATGAGCAAGAAGAAGAGGAAGGCAGGCTCGAGCCCTGCAAAAAACGAACGCATTGCCAGGGACAATAATATTTCGAGGCAAGCGTCATCCAATGATGCACGCGATGTTGGTGCAGTGAAAAGCGCTCGCACTGAACCGAGCCTTCGCGAGTGTGACACCGCATCGCACAACAGCGAAGCAGGCGATTTCGGCGCGTCGGTCGAAAATGTAAACACCGTTACCCAGGCAGCAACCAAAATCAAGCTCCCCCCGCTGGTGGTGAAGGCGGTCGCTCTTGACAAACTCATCAGCGAATTCGCATCGATGGGTGTTACAGCAGAGTACAAGCTGTGTGGCATAATTCAGTCTTTTTCCAAGCAGTAAACATTTCCGTCATCATAAGGTTGTGCGTCACAAAAATATTTGGGGAATACCATCTTGAATGTCTTACTGGAATGTTATAAGTTATTTGGGTTCGCGTGCCAGTTGCAAAACTGCTTTCAGCTAGGATTGCATTAGCGCTATGAAGCATTGCTACTGTTTTCGAGGTTGTTATTAACAAAAAGAGTTTATTTCGCTTGTTTAGTCACCGAGAAAGTAAATGTCGTTCTGGAATTTTGTATGTGGTTTCGCCTGCCAGTAGCAAAACTTCCTCCACTAAGGGTGATAGCTGCGCTTCTCTCGAGCATGAGAAAGAAATACAACTTTTTTCGAGGCCAGTAATATTAACAGAAGCATTTCTTTTGAGAATAGCGCAAAATGATGAGAAGTGTTTTATATTCCTAGTAGTTTCAAGCCACCAATGTATGGCTCTGTATGCATGCTATGGCGAACGCTTGTTTGGCGCTTGGTTTACGTTGTACGAACGATGCCTAGAGGTGCGATTCCTTTAAGGCAATACTGAATAACATGTAGCATGATATTTGATACTTGCAAGTGTTGTCATTGTTGTTGTTTCCATGCGGTGCCAAAGATATATTGATGTAGTTATGAGATGTGGAATAATGGTGCTGGTGCAACCTGTATATAATCGAGTCTAGCCGAGTCTATGTCAATTGCGAAAAAGCCCCAAAAAAAAGTGAAGCGTTCGAGGTAAATTTTCATTGCATTGACATGAAATAAATTGCGACTTACGATCAGCTAGTGTATTGTTTTGCGAGGACAAGAATGAATCATCAATCAATTATCGTCAACAAATTCTACAATGAAAAAACCATTTCAGAGATTATTCTACTAAGCAGTTGTTTCTAAAATTTCACAGCATTATAGAATAATATCCGAAGGTATGAATAAGCGACTTATATAGAATAACAGCGTAGTTCTACGTCAACAATGCGGTCGTATCTTGGACACAACCTCCTATAATTTTTTTTTATTTTGAAGTTCAGTACTATATACTCTAGTTTATTCAAATATTCAAATTTTTTCCTACGTCTATTTTAGGTATATGTGTTTTTTTTTGGATTTTTAGAGTGTTATTCGTGGTAAAAAAATATATACACATTTTCAGGTATTTCAAAATTTTGAAAAAAAAAATATTACTTCCAGACCCAATTTTACTCTAATTCTTATTTAGATGCGTTCGTATGTGTTGTTTTTCCACATGTAGCGAAATTTTTTCTTGAGTTTTCAAGAGGATTGCACGTAAAAAAAATTGTTGGCCTTTGGGCATTTTTATTTTATTTTGAATTTAGAGACCCATTACTGCTCTAATATTCATTTAAATTCGGTTTTTTATATGTCTAAATTTTGTCGGTATATTAAGAGCATTGTGCTGTACAAAGATTTTTTTTCTCGTATCTGAAAATATATGAGATTATCTTTACATTGGATTTAGATGGTTTACCAAATTCATAGGAGTCAGCAGTACGATAGAGCTCAGTGAGAAAAAATAAAGTCCTTGTGGAAAGATCATTCGGATTAATGAGAAGAACACCTGAAAAAATCCGAATTATTTTAATTTTTTTAATTTTAATCTTACAATTGAAAACCACGAATACAATAAAATAATGCATTTCAAGAAAATAAAAATAATAATGCAGACGATGGAGAAAATGTGTCCCGCAATGCTTGATTCGTCTGGGATAGGTTATAGGTGTAGAAACGGCTTCTGGCTGGGATTAACCTTCTTTCCAAATGAGGACACGATGAAAATTTCACAAACTTATTTTATTTAGTTCACTCTAAATTGTGACCGGTCAGTTAAACGGCTGAGGTTAAAGAGTGCGTTGCAAAGCATTAATCGCTCAGCCTACTTCTAAACTTAACAAAGTTTCCAATGAAGATTGGAGGGAAGTTGCCATAAAAATTGCTGTATAATTTATTGTTAATTCTAACGCAACAATGTTCTTAAAAATTCAGGAAAAATTACGCCAAAAATAGAAAAAAGGCACATACGAACGCAATTAAATAAAAATTAGAGCAGAAGTGGGTCTCAAAATTATATTTTTTTTCCAAAATTTCGAAATTTCAGAAAATATATAAACTTTTTTTTGTATTGCGTATTAAAATTTTTTGAATTGAATTTGAATTTGATTAGAATTTTTGATGAAAAAATAGTTTGAAGATATTTATCGATACACCTTATTAAGGTGTGCTTTCAGTATGTTTCCGTATTTTTGTCTCAAAGCTATTAAGAATGGCGTGAAAAAAACGAAAAGGTGCATTTTTCACCATAGATCCTATGGTGTAACATATATGGTACTACAGGTCGGACTCGATTATCCGGAGTATTGATTTGTTTTTCACTCTGGATACTCGAATTCTCCGGATAATTTAATCAAAAAAAAATTTTTTTTTTATTCGTAGAAAATAAAATAAGTAAAACAGCTTTTGAGGTTATACGGATTAATGTACTAAAAGCTAGAGAATGATTAGACAAGTAACAGTTAGTAGTTATCACATCCGTTCCTTCATTCATGTTCGTGTTGTTGATAATGTAGTGTATTCTCCAAGTCAAGCCATTCAACCATTTTTTAGCGGCGGCCAAATTGAATTTTTCAAGATCATGGAAAACACAGTTTTATAATGGTAATAGAATTAAAGATATGTTCCAAATTAACGATCAATCAGTGATCAGTGATATTTTTCATGATCTACTGTGATTTTTCATGATCTACTAGTCAAGCCCTTTCATTTGATACCCCTATTGATGGGGTTCTGAGAAAATATGTAATCCGCCATCTTGTGGTGACGGTCATTTTGGATTTGCAGTTTCATAAATAACTGTATCTTATTAGTCAAGCCCTTTCATTTAAAACCCATATTGGCTATTCAATATGGAATTACAAATTATTCAAAATACTCCGGATAATCGAGTCCGACCTGTATTGCCAAAATGTTTTATTTGGTACTCTATACAATATTTCCCATACAGCTGGTCAAACAAACAAACAAACAAACAAACAAACAAACAAACAAACAAACAAACAAACAAACAAACAAACAAACAAACAAACAAACAAACAAACAAACAAACAAACAAACAAACAAACAAACAAACAAACAAACAAACAAACAAACAAACAAACAAACAAACAAACAAACAAACAAACAAACAAACAAACAAACAAACAAACAAACAAACAAACAAACAAACAAACAAACAAACAAACAAACAAACAAACAAACAAACAAACAAACAAACAAACAACAAACAAACAAACAAACAAACAAACAAACAAACAAACAAACAAACAAACAAACAAACAAACAAACAAACAAACAAACAAACAAACAAACAAACAAACAAACAAACAAACAAACAAACAAACAAACAAACAAACAAACAAACAAACAAACAAACAAACAAACAAACAAACAAACAAACAAACAAACAAACAAACAAACAAACAAACAAACAAACAAACAAACAAACAAACAAACAAACAACAAACAAACAAACAAACAAACAAACAAACAAACAAACAAACAAACAAACAAACAAACAAACAAACAAACAAACAAACACAACAAACAAACAAACAAACAAACAACAAACAAACAAACAAACAAACAAACAAACAAACAAACAAACAAACAAACAAACAAACAAACAAACAAACAAACAAACAAACAAACAAACAAACAAACAAACAAACAAACAAACAAACAAACAAACAAACAAACAAACAAACAAACAAACAAACAACAAACAAACAAACAAACAAACAAACAAACAAACAAACAAACAAACAAACAAACAAACAAACAAACAAACAAACAAACAAACAAACAAACAAACAAACAAACAAACAAACAAACAAACAAACAAACAAACAAACAAACAAACAAACAAACAAACAAACAAACAAACAAACAAACAAACAAACAAACAAACAAACAAACAAACAAACAAACAAACAAACAAACAAACAAACAAACAAACAAACAAACAAACAAACAAACAAACAAACAAACAAACAAACAAACAAACAAACAAACAAACAAACAAACAAACAAACAAACAAACAAACAAACAAACAAACAAACAAACAAACAAACAAACAAACAAACAAACAAACAAACAAACAAACAAACAAACAAACAAACAAACAAACAAACAAACAAACAAACAAACAAACAAACAAACAAACAAACAAACAAACAAACAAACAAACAAACAAACAAACAAACAAACAAACAAACAAACAAACAAACAAACAAACAAACAAACAAACAAACAAACAAACAAACAAACAAACAAACAAACAAGCATAGGAAGAAGGAAGAAGGAAGAAGGAAGAAGGAAGAAGGAAGAAGGAAGAAGGAAGAAGGAAGAAGGAAGAAGGAAGAAGGAAGAAGGAAGAAGGAAGAAGGAAGAAGGAAGAAGGAAGAAGGAAGAAGGAAGAAGGAAGAAGGAAGAAGGAAGAAGGAAGAAGGAAGAAGGAAGAAGGAAGAAGGAAGAAGGAAGAAGGAAGAAGGAAGAAGGAAGAAGGAAGAAGGAAGAAGGAAGAAGGAAGAAGGAAGAAGGAAGAAGGAAGAAGGAAGAAGGAAGAAGGAAGAAGGAAGAAGGAAGAAGGAAGAAGGAAGAAGGAAGAAGGAAGAAGGAAGAAGGAAGAAGGAAGAAGGAAGAAGGAAGAAGGAAGAAGGAAGAAGGAAGAAGGAAGAAGGAAGAAGGAAGAAGGAAGAAGGAAGAAGGAAGAAGGAAGAAGGAAGAAGGAAGAAGGAAGAAGGAAGAAGGAAGAAGGAAGAAGGAAGAAGGAAGAAGGAAGAAGGAAGAAGGAAGAAGGAAGAAGGAAGAAGGAAGAAGGAAGAAGGAAGAAGGAAGAAGGAAGAAGGAAGAAGGAAGAAGGAAGAAGGAAGAAGGAAGAAGGAAGAAGGAAGAAGGAAGAAGGAAGAAGGAAGAAGGAAGAAGGAAGAAGGAAGAAGGAAGAAGGAAGAAGGAAGAAGGAAGAAGGAAGAAGGAAGAAGGAAGAAGGAAGAAGGAAGAAGGAAGAAGGAAGAAGGAAGAAGGAAGAAGGAAGAAGGAAGAAGGAAGAAGGAAGAAGGAAGAAGGAAGAAGGAAGAAGGAAGAAGGAAGAAGGAAGAAGGAAGAAGGAAGAAGGAAGAAGGAAGAAGGAAGAAGGAAGAAGGAAGAAGGAAGAAGGAAGAAGGAAGAAGGAAGAAGGAAGAAGGAAGAAGGAAGAAGGAAGAAGGAAGAAGGAAGAAGGAAGAAGGAAGAAGGAAGAAGGAAGAAGGAAGAAGGAAGAAGGAAGAAGGAAGAAGGAAGAAGGAAGAAGGAAGAAGGAAGAAGGAAGAAGGAAAAGGAAGAAGGAAGAAGGAAGAAGGAAGAAGGAAGAAGGAAGAAGGAAGAAGGAAGAAGGAAGAAGTAAATAAAAAAATGTTAAAAAGAAGAAAAAGAAAGCAATAAAGAAATAAATAAATAAATAAATGACGAAAAGAAGGAAGAAAGAAATAAAGAAAAGTAAAGAGAATAATATATCTGGGATATGCTCGGTATAAAAACAACAAAGCGGAAAACAACAGAGAAAACACGCTCGGATTCATATTTCCTTTTGGGGGGACAATCGCAATTTATTATAATGAAACAAAATAGAATACATTTCTAAAGATTTTATTCAATCTCAATCAAATTATTACACTAAATACAACCAACCAAACAACTAAGAACAGAACATTTTTTGTGTTTTTGGATAGGGAAAAGCCTCTGTGAGTAGAACAATACAAACATTCTTTCTCAAAAAGGCATAAAAACCCTATCATCTTTATTTATCAATAATAATAAAATAATACAATTAAAATAATATGAAATCAACTAATAACATAAAAATAAAATCAGTAACAAAAAGGCAACATTAACTCATTATTTTAAATTATTATTCTAAAATTAATGAAGAATTGATTCCGCCACCTCACCTACCATAAACAGGCAGAATCTGAAACAGCAACGACTAAGTAGGCTGACTCCTCTCGTTGCCTTCAGCCGAAGATTCTCCTGTTGCAATTTGTCATTCTCTATTTTTGCTTTCCAGAGATCTCTTTCTGCCTTCAGTTTCCTGAATATGGCATCCTCGAGCTCTGAAACATTTATCGGTTCCCAATCAAACAGATCTTCGTCTTCATCCGCGAGATTTGTTTCACTGGGAACTAACGGCGGCGGAGTCTCGTCCTCAATTAAATCAATATTTGAAATAATATTATCCCAATAGCATACCTGGTAATTGTCACTGGGAACTAAAGGTGGAGGAGTTTCATTCTGAATCCAGTCCTCGTCGGGATAAACGTATTCCTTATTCCATACCTGATTCCATGTCCTGTCCGCAATGTTAGATGAGTCCGATTTCAGCTCCGATTGTTGATCGTTTGCATTTTTGACGATCTGCAAAAAAAAAGTTTAGTTTCATTTTGCTACATATTAAGGAAAGATTTTTCTTACCTGGCCCGCTAAACGATCCCGTTTCGCTCCACATCCGTCACCTTCAGTTCCCTGGTAGGCCCGGGAGCTTTTTGGAACCCTCAATCCTGTCGGAATCCTCGATGAAAATGCAGCTTGCTTCATTTTTGGTGGTGATGGTTATTATGCTTCCTTCAATCTTGCTGTAATAACCCTCAGTGTGAATTATTATCACATCAACAAAATGCTTGCTTTGATTGCAACAAGATTTGGAAAAAAAAGGTTCCGGCCTACTATTGCATAATTTTTTTGATTCTGACGTTAGTTATTGTTCAACATGTAATATGATTTAATAGGGTGTAAAATGAGAATTTGAAATTCGAACGATGTGTAAAAATTAATGATCCTGGCTGTTAGGTAGTTAACCCAGAAACCCTTAGAAGGTGAACGAAGAATATGATTCTTCTACACATATGGTGAAATCCCAATTATGGAACAATTATTGAACCGTTCTTGTTTTGGGATCCGTTTACCTAAAACTTGCTCAAATTCTAAAACTACGATACTCAAAACGAGGCTATTGTTTTGATTTGAAAGATGAGAAATAAGGTACTGAATACAATTGTACTTTCAAAGTACAGGAATTCGGTTACATTGTAAAAGTAGAAACATAATTTCCTCTCGAAAACATGTTAATCCTGATTGTTCCTATCAACTAAATTAATCTTTTTTAATCGTTCTACAATTCGCTCTTCGACATCCAACTTCTTCCTATCTTTCTTCAAATTTAGCTGCAATATTATGTGAAAACTCTCATCAGAAAGTGTCTTCTTCTCCTTCAGTGGCAATAACGCCGTCTAAACCAAGTATTACTTGCGTCATTTTTATTAGTACTTAGTTGAGATTTCTATGCCAAATAACATACCTTGAAAGTATTCCAAAAGGCAAGCTCTAGAATAGGCGAGACCACAGTGTAAATCGGAGGAAATTTCTTTGACGAAAAATCTCCCGACCAGTACGGAAATCTAACTCGAACCCTCGGCATCATATGCATCATAGGAAGTGTTAAAAATCTTGAAAATCACAATTCGAGGGCATTGCAAAAGTTTTTAAACGGTTTCATTTAGCTTGCCCTGTAAAGGGCCTGGCCGGGTAAGGGAGTAAAAAGTGCCCCCAAACCAAATCACCAGCTGTATGGCAAATATTGTATAGGATATTAAATAAGAAGTTTTGACGGTTCATTTGAACGCGTAGGTGGTATAACATAGGATCTATAGTGAAAAACGTACTTTTTCGTGTATTTCACGCCATCCTCAAAAACTTAGGATGGATGGAGATAAAAATTTGAAAAAAAAATACTGAATGAAGATGCACATTCAGTATTACGGTGTATCAAGAAAAATTATTTAAAAAAATTTCATCAAAAATTAATGTACTAAAAAATTATTGAAATTTTGAATTTTGTTTTTTGAAATTTTGAGATTCAGTACTATTATAATTCATATTTAAATGTGTTCTTACGGCTTTTCTAGATATGTGTGATTTTTTCAGATTTTTTTCAGTGTTGCGCGATACAAAAAAAATTTTGAATATTCTTTTTTATATAGAAAGGGGCTAGTTGGTCACACAAATTGCTCGTTTGAGATTGCTATAAACAAATATAGAAATATGAATATGTTTTACTGCTAAATCCAGTGTATTTGAAATGAGACAACCCCCACACAAAACACTTGCAATATAATTGTCATATTTTTATTTTTTGCTGTAAAGTTTTCATTAAATATAATAAACGTTCACATTGAATATCATAACTCACAATTATGCATTGAATAATGTAGCATACCTGAAGGCTATTTCTATATACTTTGGGGCGAACGGTACAAATATCATCAAAACAAATGCCAGCAAGAATGCAAGCGGTTGTGCGTCGCAGGGATGCCAGGTGATTTTATTCAAAAGTCTTGACATGGTACGAGAAAATGTCTTCACCATAATATCGGAGAAAAGTTCACACAAGAAACGGAACTGTGATAACTCTATTTGTTTATTTCAGCTTTGAAAATTTGGTTGTAACTCAAACCATATCCATGAGACTAATTGTAGAAAAGGTATGTAACCGGAAAACCTTCGATTTGTGAAGTGGTCGTTTGAAAGATCTAGGTTAATCTATTGTACAGTAGGACCAAAATAATAGAAATTCAATGTCACAATCATTCGAATTTTCGAGCGCAAATGAACTAATGTCATCTAGAAACAATATGTATTCAGACCGCTTCGTTCGCTGAGACTAAAGCCCTATTTTTTTGATGATATTTTCGGCCAATAGTTATATTTTCATGGAAATAATATCTATTAAAAATCCACGTACGCTATCATACTGAAATGTCTTCACATATTTCATAATGTCTTCAAAATGTCATCACAAAATCAAATGTCTTCAAACCCAGCATCTCTGGTTCGCCACAAAGTGGAAGAGAGACGAAATCGCTAGAAAAGATTGTCTGACTAATTTTTCAACGATGATAATTTGAAATTTTCACTAGAGGCGAATGAACTGCAAAGTTTAAAGCCTCTTAAAAACAAAGAAAGAAAGAAAATTTTCATGCTTAGAGGCGAATGAACTGCAAAGTTTAAAGCCTCTTAAAAACAAAGAAAGAAGAAGAAATTTTCATTAGTTTTTTTTACTTGCTACATGATATTGGTTAACTGTTCTTGTTTTGATTTAATTCATTAATTTATAATGAAGGAATCTTCTAATGGAAAAACGCTTATTATTTGTTCTCAAAAATAACATGCCTATTATTGACCAATTTACCCCGTGTGTGGGGTATATTTTTATCCTATACAATATTTGGGTATATCCTATATAATATTTGTGGGGATAAAGACGTTAAATAAAAGAAAAATGTCAAATAATTGATTCTCTGGTTATTTTTCATTGAAAGGGTAAAAGGTAAGCTTCATTATGGTACATAAAATTCTAACGCAAAACTTCGTACTACAAAGTTATAACCAAATTTATTCAAAAATGACCAACTAGCCCCGCCCTACCCTACTAAATAAAACCTTTTGGCAGTAGTACCATATATTTGAGTCCTTATATGGTAAATCCTAGGATCTATGGTGAAAAATGCACCTTTTCGTTTTTCTCACGTCATTCTCAATAGCTTTGAGACAAAAATATGAAAATACAGGGTAACTTCGATATAACGTACATTTTACTTTCAAAATTGTACGTTGTATCGAATTGTACGTTATATCGGAGCATAATAAAGAACTCAGAAACCTGGTTTATATCACTTTATTGTGTTTGAGTAGGAATAATGAATAAATTCAACTAGAAGACGAAACCAACTTTTCTCAAGATGTTTCCCTTCGTACTGTTGATTAAAATTTGATTCATTTAGAATCCGAAATCACAAAACAATTGTACTTCAGGATTGGTTAAAAGTACAAATCAAGGTTTAGTATCAAAATACAAATAATTTATTGTTATTTCAGAATCACAATATTCAAAAAATTATTCCTTTGGACTTCGAAAATGTGTACGTTATATCGAGGTAAAATGTACGTTATAACGAGGGTATGTTATATCGAAGTTTCCCTGTATACTGAAAGTACATCTTACTAAGGTGTATCGATAAATGTCTTCAAACTATTTTTTCATCAAAACTTAAATTTATTTTTTATTTTACTTTAAATGAATTTTTTTTTTATTTTGAGATTCAGTAGTACTCTAGTTTATTCAAATATTCAAATTTCTTCCTACACATATATTTTGATTTATTTTCAGAATGTTTAGAGTGTTTTTCGCGGTACAAAAAAAATTATATATATTTTCAGGCATTTCGAAATTATGAAAAAAAATATTACTTAGACCCAATTTTACTCTAATTCTTATTCAGATGCATTCGTATGTGTTGTTTTTTCCACATGTAGCGTAATTTTTTCTTGAATTTTTAAGAGGATTGCGCGAAAAAAAAATTTTTTTTTGGGCATTTTTGGGCATTTTTATTATTATTTATTTTTGGGCATGGCCAACGTGATCTATACACTCTTATCTGATTATAAGCGAAAGCTGAAGATATAACTCCTAAAAATTAAATTTCTACAGCGTTTTTTCCGTGATGCAATTTGATGTGACACACCCTTTAAAAATCGGTTCATTTTTGTAGAAGTTATTAATTTTTTTGCGTGAGCGTTTAATCTGAAAAACCCTGTAGTTTGTGAAATTTTTATAATATTGAAGACGACGACGAACCAAGAAACAATAAGCAATGAACGTAGATTGAGTATAAACGCCGGACAGACATCACCTTGTAGAACCAATAAATACACATTAAATAAATCTTCAGTTCGCTATTGAATGTAAGTAAATTGAAAATTGAATATATATATATAATATAATTCTGACCGTAATGCCAGAGATATTTTCCATAAATACATTTATCGTTGGTGGCATTTTTCTTTTAACTCAACGAAGGCGCAAACAGCCAGAAATTTCACTCAAACGAAAAATGCGAACACTTTAATAGACATTCAACTCTACGCGAGCTTCATCTTATTAAAATGGAAACATTGTTGCTCTGCTTCTCGCTTTTCCTCACAAGGTCACACTTAATTGAAGGAAATACAACTCCTCCGCCAAAGAGAAGATGTTTCATATTTTTCTCGCGACTGCCACAACATGCTTGGTACAATTAAATATAATTTATATGATATTTATGCTGCCACCCGGCGACAACGCATCGCGGTCAAAGGTGCACTTTTCTTCTGGTCTGGCAGCTGAATCAGTTTTATTTTTGAAAAACCATTTCTTCCCAACGGGCTTCCCGGATGGATTCCAAACTAATCGTTTTGTATTGGCGAACGGGGCAACGCTTTCTTCTAGTAAAGAGCAAAAGCTAGTGGTATAGCGGCAATCGTCCAGACAGAAGTTCTCATTCATTATTCATAAGCTTGCTTTCTCGCTGGAAGATTTATCTTCCGGCATTGTTAGCGAGATAGCTATGGCCGCAGTGCTTTGATGATAAAAATGATAAAAATGCTTTCCGAGCTATATCGAAACAACGTACATTGTGCAGTATTAACTTTGCCTTCGATTTCTCTCTGTCTGTCTCGCATGAATCCGGCTCTTCCAGGTCAGCATCCAGCAACCGCATCCGATGGATCTCGAAGGATGATTTCCCCAAAAGTCTAGTCACACTAGAGCTCAAATCCAATCCCCTGGTTGGCATTAAGCCAGGTGCCCTGCAAAACATGGCCCGGCTCCGAAGGTTGTAAGTATCGAACGCGTGGGATCACCATGGGAGCAGCTGATTGATTTTATGTTCTGTACTGTTCTGTTCTCTTACTTCGCAGGATACTTTCCGACGTCCGGGGACTTCAAGAACTACCTCCACTAGATGGCTGCCCTTCGCTCGAAGTGCTGCGGATCGATAGAGCCAATCTAACCAAACTACCTGACCATATTTGTAAGAATTCGCCACGCTTAAGGAGTTTGTAAGTATTTTTTTTTGTGTCCAGTTTCAAAAACTTCATTATTCATACACACAAGAGTATCGTGAATCAAGAGCAGCATGGTTTTAATATGTTGCCATCTTTTCTAAGCTTTCCCTATATGGCTTGGAAAATAAAAAGTACTTTTTCTTAAGAAGGAATGCAAACATGGCGATGAATTTTTGAATGATATTAATACGTGTTGTTTTTAATATGAAACTCATGAATGAGCAATCATTCAACAATCAAAATTGTTAGAAGTGGTTCAGAAGAATCCTTGAACAGATCCTGGAGGAAATAAATACGCAATGTTTGGGAATCTGAAAATATCTTATAAACCACAATGTATCATGCTACTTACCATCCACGAATGAGATTATTCACTTTTTCTACACGAGTGCAGAGCGATGAATGATACATACAGAATTACAAACGTCATCATTCGGCGCTAAAGGGCGAACACGAAATTATTGCGACACCGAAAATATCATGTCAATTTTCTTATAATGTTTAGAATCAAACCAAAATTCTAGGGTAGTTTTATACATATATTTACTTCAAAAATCAAAAGAAAAGTTAATCGATGGAACCTTGAGCGTAAAATTGAACGCATTTTCGCTTGATGCCCTCCATTAAAGTCTTTACTGTGTCATCCGGTACCAGTTTCTCAGTTTTTTTTTCATTTTCTTAACATGCCCTTCTCGTCTTTGACTGTCTTCTTGCTCTTCCGAAGTTCCCGCTTCATTATTGCCCAGTACTGCTCCACCGGGCGCAGCTTCGGACAGTTTGGCGGGTTCATGTCCTTTGGAACAAAATGGACAGAATTGGCCTCATACCACTCCAGGACACTTTTAGAATAGTAGCATGATGCCAAATCTGGCCAAAATAGCGGAGCTTGGTCGTGCTGCTGCAAGAACGGCAAAAGGCGCTTCTCGAGGCACTCAGATTTGCATATCTCGCCATTTACTGTGCCCTTTGTCACGAAAGGCTCACTCCTCAGTCCGCAAGAGCAGATGGCCTGCCAAACGAGACATTTGGAGGCGAACTTCGACATTTTCTTCTTCTTAAATTTGTCGTCCACATCGAACTTGTTCTTGCCGGTGAATAACTCCAACCTCGGGATTTGCTTAAAATCGGCTTTTATATACGTTTCGTCGTCCATCACACAGCAGCCATATTTTGTCAGCATCTTCTCGTAGAGCTTCCGTGCCCGAGTTTTAGCCGTCGATTGTTGCCGCTCATCGCGGTTTGGGAAGTTCTGTACCTTGTTGTATGTAGTCCAGCTCTCTTCTTTGCATTCTGGACGTAGCTCTGCGACATGCCGATCTTTTTAGCCAAATCACGGCTTGAGACGTTGGGATTTGCTTTAATCATCCGCTTCACCTTTCCCTCCGTCTTTTTGTTCTCCGGTCCCGGTTTTCTTCCAGCTCTTTTGCCGTGGTCCAACGTCAACCGCTCCTGGAACCGCTTCAACACTCTGGAGACGGTTGAATGGTGAATGTTCAACATTTTTCCCAACTGCCGGTGCGACAGGTCAGCAAATTCCAGGTGTTTGGAAAGAATTTGTTCTCTCGATTCGCGTTGGTTCACCTCCATTTTCGTTGAATCGAAATACACGACTTCGAGTTTGACAGCATGTAGACAATACACATCAATGAGAAAGTGTGCAAAATTTGGTTGATTTTTACCCAATGGTAAAAAAGTTATGCCCTGTTGAATGTGTCGCAATAATTTCGTGTTCACCCTTTAGTCCCAGAACGAAATTAACGGGCGATAAATGAGGGAAGGTATAAAACAAAAAAGCCTTTGTTTATTACTGCATCGGTGTTGCTAGTAACACTTTGCGATCTACATGAGAGCAAATTGTGTCGCAAATGAGCACTGTTGTCGGTGGTTCTATTGCCTGACACGCGAGGGTTGATTGTGTTCACGATATACAAACCCGAAAAAAATGGATTTTTGCTAGTGATTTCTAGCAGCACACTATCAATGACACTAATGAAGTTATTTCTGGCGCCACCGAGGTAAAGTTGCTTCCACTCTGAACAGCATTGGGGGGTAGATCGAGCCAAAAAGTATGTAAAGTAGGAAAACGCGGGATAGCAGTGTTGAAAATACACTTGACAAAAAAATTAGAAGAACAGAGTGCGAAATCGGAAATTTTAAGTGATTTTTGAAATGCTGTAACTTTGTGAAAAATCAACGCACACCGATGGGATGCGCATCGTTTTGAAGCTACAACTTTCAGGTATTACAGTGCTTTACGTACATATTTTTATCTTGGTGTGTGTAGGTGTAGTGGGCAACAAAACAAAAAGAAATGAGAAATCGATTTTTCTTTGTTTTTTTCAAGAATATTCTGGACTAACAGAATTTTTTTGCTAACCTACTCAACAGCAAATCCAATTAATTTTATCAACCAGCTTTTATTTGGTTCCAAGAACGTTCCTGTAGGACCTTCCAACACAGAGATATTTCAGTTTGAATGAAAAATTACCCCTTCGTCTTTGATGATGAATAATTCAATAAACAACCATCGCACCGCAAATCGAAAGGCAGTTTTGAAACTCCAATAAATTCTGCACAAGGATAATTTGTTACTTTGACGAAAACTTTCAAAAATCGGCTAGAAAAAAACTGCTGAACATATCAATATGAAACGTTCACAAATGTTCAGAGAATACACTAGGCTAAAAATTTACCTGCAAACATTAGAACTTACTGCGATATTTGCAGAATTACAGTGGATTTTGTAAAGTACTATGGAATCCTGTATTTGGAACTTTTTTGAAATCGATGCAAAAAATTTAAATATTTTTTTTTCGTCAAAGTAATAAACTATCCTTGTGCAGAATTGATTGGAATTTTCAAAACTGCCTTTCGATTCGCGGTGCAATGGTTGTTTACAGAATTATTCATCATCAAAGACGAAGGGATATTTTTTTCATTCGAACTGAAATATCTCTGTGTGGAAAGTTGGTTGATAAGGTTAATTGGAATTGCTGTTGAGTGGGTTGGCAAAAAATTCTGTTAGTCCAGAATATATTTGAAAAAAAAACAAAGAAAAAATCGATTTTTCATTTCTTCCCGATATTGTTGCTCACTACACCTACACACACCCAGATAAGAATATGTACGCATGAATCAGTAATACCTGAAAGTTGTAGCTTTAAAATGGTGTGCATCCCATCGGTGTGCGTTGATTTTTCACGAAGTTACAGCATGTCAAAAATCACCTAAAATTTCCGAATTCGCACTCTGTTCCTCTATTTTTTCTGTCGAGTGTAGAAACATAAACTGACTACTCTTCTCTGAGTTTCTAGCTAGCTGTTCGTTCACCTCGGTAACATTCGCTGACACACAATGGGTCAGGTTCAGTTGCGGTATCCGAGTATAAATCATACGCCTCACGTAGCCTGTATGATTCTGTTGCTTCAAGACGCATGGATGGATTCGATATGCAGCGAATTAGGCGCAAAGAAGATTATGCACTTGCAGCACTAGAAGCGATCATAACGTTTTGGTTCGCATGTTTGTGTATCATATGGGGGTGAAGTGGTCATCTGCTTTTTTGGTAGTATAACTATTGACTATTGACACTGTATTGATAGTCATCTTATGTTTGAAGAATTTCATGACATTTGAGTCACCCTGTCCTACAGTGGAGCTGTCGCATGTCAAGATATAAATTGGGGGACAAAGTGGTCAGTGGAGGATTACTACTGACAATGTTCTGTTTTCAAAAGCTACGATACCTTATCACTTTCTGCCACTCCAACCAAAACCAAGCCTCGTTTTGAAAAACGTTATGTATTTCCTGCTACGTTTTTGTACGTATGAGAAAATTTCAATTACGATTCTAGGTGAATAGGCCTAGCTCATTTCACACATGTACCTACTATTTCAATAATGATTCAAACAAATTTGGCCAAGAAAACACGCATTAATCTATCTCTTCTAGCGTGATACGTACGAGTGACCACGTTGCCCCCACAGGTTACCACTTTTTCTCCTCACTAAAAAAATGTTCGATTTTTCAACCTTTTTTCTAATAATGAAAAATGTACTATTTTCAATTTACATAATAAAAACCCGCTTACTATCTTGAACTACAATAAGTTGAGCTACAATATTCTTCGAAGAACGAGAATTTTAGTGGTATGTGGACACAGGAAATGGTCATTTTCCTTTAGGTGATCACATTCCCCGCAGTTCCCCTATTGCTAACCGAAGCAGAGTTCTCTCGTTCAGCATGGTGTTACGCTGGAACCTTCCATGAGTTCAATTTCCGGATAAATGCTGATAAAAGATAAAAGTGATCGGTACCATTTGAGGAGCACAAATTGGATCAATCAAAACGTGGCACTCAAAGCGTTTGGATAATGCTTGACAATTCACAATTATGCAATTGCTTATCTCAAGATGAATAAAATGTTATTCATTGTGATAGATGCGAAGGAATATTTCCTATCTGTTGATCTCTATGTTCTATGCTCAAATCTTACATGTTCCGTGTTATGATTTTCACTTTACCCCCATATATTCCGGTTAGACGTAGTTTTATCCCAAAATTCACTGATAGGGTGCTGCTCTAATTGCCGTCATATGCTCTGAGGTAGCATTAGGGAGAGATATGATAATGCTCAGTTACTTGGAAAACCCGCGTAGAAAATTGGTAATTGGTAAAAAACCTCGTAAAAAACGTGGTAAAACAAACCGCGCGAAAAAAACTGGATGTATGTGATTTTGTAGTAATTTCAGAAATCTAGTAATAGTTCAATATTTAATGTTTTTGTTAAGTGTTTATCAATTATTTCAAAGCTTTGTACAACTGATAACGAGTGAATTTCTCCGAAAATATTTCCGACAAAGTGTCGAGAATGGTTCGGGAAAATTTTAAGACGTAACTAACCTAATGGTTGATTTTATCCCGGACATGAATGAGCGCATGTAAATCGCAGTTGGAATTATGGTGAAACCAAATAGATGTAAGGTGAATAGGTTTTTCAACGTAGAACTACGTCTTTCAGGAAGAGTGCCAAATCATGGAAAGGTCACGTTTTTTCGAAATAAAGTTAACGTTAATAACTATTTTCACTGTGAACGAATTCCCATGATTTGCATACCAGTCGAATCGGAAATTCTTTAAGATTTGTTTGATAGGTTATACATTACAATTCGCTAATCTCTAAACGGTTTAAATTCATGAAAACTGGAAGAACTTCCTTATTTCCCACACATTTGTTCTGCCGATTTGTGTACTCTCGGACACAACCCTCCTGTGACTTGTTTTTATATAGGAACTAGCTAACCCGGCAAACTTCGTCCCGCCCAAAAATTATTTTTCGTTATCACATTCACGTTATTTTTACTAAGCGCACGTTCTATAGGTCCAATAGCAGAACTGTTCATTGATTAGAAAATCTACCCTTTAAAATTACCTTTGACTATAAAATTCCTAGTACTTCTACCAAAACTCGTAATAATAATTCAGATTATTTTCAGACACAATCCTCGTTCAAGATTTTTCAACCACTTGCAAATAACATGTTTCTCCGTTACATGGAATAAATGTTTGATACAGGAAAGATAATAGAATAAAGACAGCCCTAAATCGAACAATTCCTCTCTCCATTCTTCCATTTTTATTCATATAGATAGAAGAAGATATAGGAGTGCGTGTTATCACATTAAAAAAAATTTCAATTGTCATGTTTGGTTGAAATATGTGTATTATTTTTACGGGACCCCATCTCGATTTCAGAAGAGGGAATCATAGAAACATTTCTCGTATTGGAAAACCTTCACATGCCAAATTTGACCCCCATTTGTCCAATTTGGTTTTATTTGCTTAATCAATTCTCGAGTAATGCAGAAATTTGTGTTTCATTTGTATGGCAATCCCGTCTTAGAGGGGGAGGGGGGGAGGTTGTCCAACCACCATAGAAACACTTGCTGCACCCTAAAACTTCCATATGCCTAATTTCGTTTTATTTTCTTGATTAATTTCCAAGTAATGGAGAAAATTGTGTTTCATTTGTATGATAGCGCCACTACCATACAAATGAAACCCCCTTAGAGAGGGGGAGGGGTCTCACACTATCATAAGAACCTTCCCCGACCACAAAATCCCCTACATACCAATTTTCATGTCGATCGGTTCTGTACTTACCAAGTCCATAATAATCAGACAGACAGAAAGATAGAAATACAGGAAGATAGACAGACATCACTCCATTATATATATATATATATATATATATATATATATATATATATATATATATATATATATATATATATATATATATATATATATATATATATATATATATATATATATGTATATATATATAATATCGTTCCATATAATATCTGTAATATTCATTTAATTGTCAATAAACAAATGATGGTATTATTGTATTTTCCTACAGAGCAGTGACATTGTTGCTGATCTTTATACTAATCATAACCCATTTCATTCTTTTTTACAGAGACCTAAAATCCAATAGATTGAGAAGCATTCCAAATGTGACAAACTGTCGTGATTTAAGAGTTTTGTAAGTTCCCAACATCAAGCCACTTCCCACAGGAGAGCCAATCACGCTAATTAACGGTCTTGTCATCATTGCCATTACACTTCCAGAGATTTAACCGGTAATAGTATTAGCTCTCTCCATGGGGCCCACTTCTCTAGTCTTGGCCAGCTGCATGACTTGCTCCTTTCGAAGAACGAAATCGAATCGATTCCGCACGATGCATTCGTTGGTCTATTCCGACTGCAAGTATTGTAAGTAGAAGAAAAGCGAAATAAATGTGGAACTGGAAGCCGACGTGAGTCCACGCGTATTAAATTGATCCTTTCTGCTGTTCTTTATTTATTTTATTTCCGCATCGATCGACCACCGGGCATATACAGAGACTTGGAAGCAAATAATATTTACTTCATCCACCAGGACGCCTTCAGGCCAATGATTAAGCTAGAAGATTTGTACGTTTTGTTCTTCGCTCTTATCCCTTTTACCCCACTCGATAAATCTCACCCATGGTTCTCTTTTCACTCAACACTCGACAGAAATCTGGGCAACAACATATTTCCAACACTTCCAACGACCGGATTGGCACGGCTGTTGCACCTGAAGACGTTCAACAATCCAAATCTCAGAGAGTTTCCTGCACCGGAGTGCTTCCCCCGCATCCAAACTCTCGCCCTCTCCTACGCGTACCATTGCTGTTCGTTTGCACCGCTAATGGCGAGCACCACAAAAGTTCCTAAACACCATCCCATCAAGGAGGAAGTTCTTTTCCCGACTGACAACGAGTTCGATATGAGCCTGTGGAATAACAGCTACAACGATATTTGGCCACAGCTGCGTGAGTATAACGTGTTATAATCCTAACATTGGGTCTCATACGGACCTGTTTTTAATTGCAGATAATTTGAGCAAAAAATTTGGTACCCAAATAAACGACCTGCTGCACGCCTATGGACCGGAATACTACCCCGGCGGAATGCCAACGTATCCAGAGGAATATTTCGAAGAAGAAGGCGGTGTCACCCATGCGGTGCCAACATCTCAGCCCGGAAGTGTTCAATGTTTACCCGAGCCAGGTCCGTTTATGCCTTGCCAGGATCTGTTCGACTGGTGGACGCTACGGTGCGGTGTTTGGGTGGTTTTCCTCCTAGCGATGCTGGGCAATGGGACGGTCGTATTCGTATTGATATTCTCAAGATCGAAAATGGATGTGCCCCGATTTTTGGTGTGTAATTTAGCCGCTGCTGATTTTTTCATGGGAGTATATCTGGGGTTCCTAGCGGTGGTTGATGCATCCACCCTCGGAGAGTTCCGGATGTATGCCATCCCGTGGCAAATGAGTGCCGGTTGCAAACTGTCCGGATTCCTGGCAGTGTTATCATCGGAACTGTCCGTATACACGCTGGCTGTGATCACCTTAGAGAGAAACTACGCCATAACCCATGCAATGCATCTGAACAAGAGGCTGTCGTTGCGTCACGCCGGTTACATAATGACTATCGGGTGGACGTTCGCCATTACGATGGCCATTTTACCACTATTTGGAGTATCCGATTATCGAGTGTTTGCCGTATGCCTTCCGTTCGAGATAAACAATGGAACTGGCAGTTTGTTTTATGTTGTATTCCTAATGTTCATCAACGGGATAGCCTTTCTCATATTGATGGGATGCTATCTAAAAATGTACTGTGCAATACGAGGTTCTCAGGCGTGGAACTCGAACGACTCACGAATAGCTAAGCGGATGGCCTTGTTAGTTTTCACAGACTTCATCTGTTGGTCACCGATCGCATTCTTCTCACTGACTGCCGTCTTCGGACTTCACCTAATCTCTCTAGAACAAGCCAAAGTATTCACTGTGTTCATACTACCTCTTAATTCCTGCTGCAACCCGTTCCTATACGCTATCCTAACCAAACAGTTCAAGAAAGACTGCGTCCTCATTTGCAAGGCAATCGAGGAATCTCGAGTAACTCGAGGAATCGGTCGCTGTCGGCACAGTTCGAACTTCAGCAATCGTCACACCCCAGCCAACACCAACTCACTGGTGGATCGGTCTTCCCGCGAATTGCCGCCACTGCTGCCCGGTCAAACGTGCAACTGTTCGGCGAAACTCATGGAGCAGGAGAACCTTCGGCGTCGATTCCCACAGCAGAGCACATTTTCCAAAACGTGGCGCCGCCTGCTCTGCAATATCGGTCAAAGGGGAGATAACCGTCGGGCTGGACGCAACGGTGATCAATATGCGTACCAAATCGCCGAAATACAACAGAAGCAGCACAAACGAGCCGGATCGGTTTCATCCAGCGAGAACTTCAGCTCGTCGAGGTCAGACTCATGGCGCCATGCTCAGCATCACTGTGGCATTCCGCTGCGGCTGCTCGATCCCAGACGACGGCATACGTCTTGGTTGATCACGCGGAAGACGTCGCAGGACTCTAACCTGTCGAGCTCGAGAAACGATTCGTCTGGATCAACCGCCACCCAGAGCACTGGTACGTGGCGAATATCTCGGTCCAGTGCGAGTAATTCGGTGGTGCTGCCGGGCGTTAAGGTCGATGGGGTTCCCTATCCGCATCATGTAGGTGAGTGATTTTGAGAAACAAAGTTAAAAGACACGACCGCAAAGTTTACGTAGGATTACCCTACGATATTGGTTGTATTTTGGTTTTAAATATCTTCGGTTAACATAAGCCGCAATCACAGTCGACCTAAAATTGCAACAATCTTACTGTATCGTATTTTGCATTGCTTTCCGTTTTTATTATTATTTCCATATAGTACAGCAATTTTCAGAATGCAACGCGGTCCAGAATCAAATGTTTTAAACGTTTGTCAAATATTTATCATTTTAATCAGTTTAACAAGCAGTCAAACATGAGCTTGTAATACGCTTGCAGCAAATGCTCATTTCATTAGTCCGTCATGTGTTGTGCAGAATCTGCTTCGTAATTGAAGAAACGTTTTCAAAACGTTTTTCTGGGATATAATTCAGAAAAAAATTAATGGTTGAACAAAAGCTACAATTTGGTATGGCATGCACCTCATACTATTGTTCGACCATTATTCAATAGACTATTTTTATTATAGCTAACGATTGTGTTAGAAATATCAGTAGTCGATTAAGCGCTATATTTCTAGCGAACTTCTTCTAGCTTCTAGCGAACAATATTTTTTATTACTTTTGTCAATTATTGTACAATCAACTTTTCGTGCGTACTCTGGTGTAACGTTAGCGTAGCCTAAATTTGTATTTCGTGCAATAAAACAGAACTATGCCAATTCCGAGATAGAAGATAGAAGATTTATGAGTTTCGATTGTATTAAATTTCGAATGTATTAGTAGCTATTTGACAGATAGGATGTAAACAAGAAGAAGAGAGAATTTTTATTCCCGACATAATGTGTTTTTATATGTTTTATTTAAATCTAAGATAAGATCAGACAATAGGGGATCTTTTACGAACCAAATTTCTGTCAGTCGTTCTGATTTCTGAACGCTGATTTCGATAAATTTTGTAAACAAAGCCGATTTTTTCAGTGTTGCCAATAAAAATGAATAGCGTTGGATTTGTATTGAATTTAGAGATGGTGAATTTAATTAATATTACGATATTTAGTTTAAAGGAAATGTGGAGGAATTACATGCAAGTTTATGTATGTGTTTTTTCACAATGGAGTAAAGTGAACGGCAAAACACCCATTTGTCAATTTAGCTTAGTCCCTAATGCGATTTCATATTTTGGAATATAATTTCCATTGCTAAGAAGAAATGGAAAGTCTCATCATTCACTATGCAGATGGCAGAGTGGTTAGCTCTAGCTCGTAAAAATGAAAAAAGAGATGGTTGATACCATCCAGGTTGTGTTTTGCTGACTATCAATTGTTACACTGCTGACATGTTCTTTCCCGCTGACTTATTTTGATGATGTAAAGAGCTACGAATTTTGTTCTGTTCTGTCGAGGAAACCTTTCGCTTCATCGACGGTGTACTCATAGTCGAATTCAATATTCATGTCATCCACATTATCACTAAAAGTAGATGAAGCTGAAATTCGATATGATGTCGATGCTGCTTCACTGTCCATCAATTTCTGGGCTGAACATTCTTCTCGCCGCTTTGATAGCATGTCCATCAATCCAACAAGATGTTCTTGTGTATCGGCTGTGTACGAAGCATTCGGTACTACAGTCATGTATTGCGAAAGAGTCACGATTTTCAAGTTATCTCTGAATTACAATGGAGTTGGGCGCCGTTGTTTTGCACGAAGCAACGAGAAAAGATTCTCCAGACAATCTTGGACGAGTTGTTATGGATATAATTATTATATTATAGATATGGGTATTTAAAAGACTTATTTTATCCTTTATCCTTTTTGAGATTACCTTACTGAAAAAATTCACCAACCAAATGTTACGATTCATAAAAACAGAAATTAAAAAAATCCGAAATTTTACAATTTTGGCAACTCTGGCATCTTTATGTCATGGCTTCGTTTTTGGACGACGAAGAAGAGTAAGAAGTTGTCTCATATTGTCTTAGATTTAAATGACTTAGAAGAAGATGCGAAAAGACAAGCAAGTATTGAACAATAAAACACATAATTGGGTTGTCATTAGTTCTCAGGTAAACGCATTCATATAACATTAATATAAAATGAAATATGACAAATAAATTGCAATTTTTGAGGAGAATGATGAGGCTCTGAAGTCGAACCTTCACAATAAATGACTCATGGAACAAGCAGCAACCTAAACAAGGCTTTAATTGACGGATTCGTATCAGTGTTCCCTTTCGATCAATTTGGGGGGTTGAACGATCAAAGTCAACTTGAATTCAGTTCTCAAAATAAAAAAATTAAAATGGAACAAAATGGAAAAATACGGGTCTGATATTTTACGATAAGGAACAAAACTACCGCCAAGTTAAAATTTTCATCCAAATTTTAGCAAACTGTTTTCGGGCCTTCTAATATGTGATATTCTGGATCCCAAACTCGAATGTCGCCATTAGGCGTCAACACTGTACAAAGGTTTCCACCGGGAACACAATTAATAATTACGAAAACAAAATCCAAATATTCTGCAAATGTATTATTTTTCCAAGAAAGCTTCAATTTGATATGTCGATCATCTTAATCGGTTCAGTGGTTTAAAAGTTATGAGTTTTTGAAAAAAGTTATTTTTGGAAAAAAGGGGAAAATTAAAATTTTGAACCACCCAAAAAATGGAAATGGGCACCCCAATGAAAAAAATAAAAAAATACGGGTCTTATATTTTGCCATAATGACAAACCAAAAAAATTTCACGAAAATCTGAGAACTACTATATCGATTTGGCATGGAATGGCTGTATAGAGGATTTACTTTATGAAATTGAAAGTGAGGCATGTAACGATTTTTTTTTTTTGACTTAAACTCAATTTTATTTAACATGTTTTAGGTATTTACATAGTTCAATTATGTACAAGTGATACAGCAGCCTCTCTTTTCATCTCCATTCTGTCAGAATTTAACCTATTTTGTTGTTTTCGTTTATTTTCTAAGAATTCAACTTGGGGGGTATTTGTGCATTTGCAACTAGTGAATTTCGACTAAAACTAAAACTAACACAAACTATTTACATCTTATAGCTAATATTTACAAGGAAAAACTTCAAAATAAAATTCTTATTAAAGGGAACTCAGAGTTTCTACATCTGCTAGCAAGGTTGTTCCTAAAATCTATCAATTTTGTATCAGTATTTTTTATTCCCGCTAACTCATGAATGTCAGCCACTCTTGTCCCGTATGGAATATTCAGAATCATTCGAAGGAACTTGTTCTGGGTTTTTTGAATTTTATTACGGTTGCCGCACAAGAATCCCACACCGGTGAACCATGATAGATGGCGGGTGAAATGATTTGTTTATAGACGCCCAGTTTATTAGATCAGGAGCTTGGATTTACGACAAATTAGCGGGTATAAAGCTTTGATTAAAATTATGCTTCTTAACAAAACTTTATCCACATGCTGACTGAAGAGTAGTTTGGAGTCAATGGAAGACCACTCTATTGGCTCACGATTGAGTACTACTTTGCAATTAGGCGCTGGTATAAGCTTGGGAGAAAGTCTATGACGAAAGATGATGGTGTAAGTTTTTGAAGCATTTATTTTAATTCTCCACGATTTAGCGTAGGAAACGAAGGTATCAAGGCATTTTTGAAGTTTATTAGTCAGTTCTCAAGGGGTTCTTCCTTTAACTGTAATTGCAGTATCATCCGCAAAGGATAAAAATAGTTACAACCAGCTGGAAGATTAGGAAAATCTGGCGCAAAAATATTATATAACAATGGTCCCAGAAGGCTACCTTGAGGAACATCAGCATTGATGAGACAGTTTCCTGACTCAACATTGCCCAGAGAAACTCTGAATGTTCGACCTTGGAGGTAATTGCGGATAATTTTAACCAGATAAACTGGAGTATTTAGAAGGCAAAGTTTGTAAATAAGCCCATCATGCCAAACGTTGTCGAATGCTTTTTCAACATCCAACAATGCCATAGCTGTGGACTTAGATACTGCTTTATGTTGAAGAATTTTATTTTTGAGCCTTAGCAGTTGATGGATTGTGCTGGACCCCCTCTGGGGGAATAATATTATTTTCATTAACGAATGCTAATAAACGGTTGAGAAGAAATTTCTCGAACAATTTACTGATTGCTGAGAGCAAACTTATTGGACTATAGCTGGTAGGGGATGTGGGGTCTTTTCCTGGTTTGACCACAGGTATTAGGCATGTAACGATTCATAGATAAGAGATTTCAAACGCACAATATTCAAAATAGTTATTGTGATATAAGTTATGTTGTATACCATTAGACAGAAAATTTATCCAGCCTTTTTTTGCTTAAAATCTGATTAGTGAATATAGTAGAAAAAGTAGACAGTTTGACGATTCAAATGGGTATGTTATTTCGGTTTTACTGCCACTGGTTTTCCCCCATAACGCAACGAGCAATTTTGTTGCCTACATACGGGCGTTAGCTCACATTGTGAATTGATGGGTATTATGAATTATTCTTCACCAGCTGACCCGGCAAACCTCGTTCCGCCCAAAATTTGTTTTTTTTTCGTTATCAATACCTTCAAACACTCACGTTTTCTTACTATGAGCAAGTTCATGGGTCTAATCGCAGAACTGTTCATTGATTCATCTTCTAATCGACACCGTTGAATTTACCTTTTACGATAAAATTCCTAATATTTCTACCAAAACTCATCATTATAATATCAGATTATTTTCAGACACAATTCTCGTTCAAGATTTTTCAACCACTTGCAAATAACATGTTTCTCCGTTACACGAAATAAATGTTTTATACAGAAAATATGATAGAATAAAGATCGCCCTAAATCGGACAATTCCTTCCTCGCGTTCTGCTCATATCAACACATTCGGCGATACTTTTTCATTGATATAGATAGAAGAAGATATAGAAGTGCGTTTCATCACATTAAAATCCATTTCCAGTTCCGAACAAAGATCAATTTCGCTAGCGCAACATCAAATGAACTCACAGCACATGTCACTATGTAATTGAAGAACATATGTGAATTTAATTTTCCGAATTTTCCATTTTTCCTTCAGAGTTTTCCGAAAATGTTCAATTGTCATGTTTGGTTGGAATATTTTTGGTTGAAATATGTGTAATATTTTTATGGGACTCCCTCTCCATTCCAGAGGAGGGAGGGGTAACATACCATCATAGAAACATTTCTCATACCCAAAAACCCTCACATCCCAAATTTGGCTCCATTCACTTGAATAGTTCTCGAGTTATGCAGAAGTTTGTGTTTGTGCCCCCTGTAATTTGTGTTTCATTTGTATAGCAGCTTCCCCTTAGAGAGGGAAGGGGAGAGTCTAACCATCATAGAAACATTTATTGCACCCTGAAACCTCATTATGCCTAATTTGGTTTCATTTGCTTGATTAATTCTCGTGTAATGCAGAAATTTGTGTTTCATTGTATCGTGTACGCTTTAGCAACACCAAACCGGCTGTTGAATCATCAATGCACCGCTGTTTTTGATCGACGGTCAGCAAACGCGGCACCCATCGTGCGGATAGCTATTTCATGTCCAAAAAGTTGTGCAATATGCATCCCACTCGTTTTTTTTAAAATGGCTACTGCCTCAGCTAACTCGCGTAACTTCACTTTACGATCGTTCAAAACGAGTCGATGCATTTGTATTACAATTTCTGGATTCGTAGCCTCTTTTTGCCTTCCAGAGCGGGGTGCATCTGCGGTGCTTGTACGCCCCATTTTCAATTCACTAAACCACCGATAAACTGTTGTTCTCGAAGGAGCAGAAGTGGAATAACATTTCGTCAACCGTTATTTTTAATAAAAAATCGTCGTTTAGAAGCTCATAAAAAATCGAAAAAATTAGATATCAAAAAACGGCTTTACATAATTCATTTTGACAAGCTGATAAAAAATGCAGCCGAATCGACCGAGTAAATCCTGAGATATCGATACCACCAGTTGGATGAACAAGGTTTCGAGAAAAATGCGTTTGAAAATTCATACAGCAATACTGTATCCCTAGAGGTAACTTCATACTTCTAGCTGTAACTTTCCAACGAAATCAAATATCGAAAAAGCTTTTAGGACAACATATCTGGTGCTCCCTTGGCCGAGTGGTTAGCGTCATAACTAACATGCCGGGTGTTCGGGTTCGATTCCCGTTCTGGTCGGGGGAATTTTTCGTCAAAGAAATTTCCTCCGACTTGCACTGTGATCACGCGTATTCTAGATCTTGCCACTCAGAATGCATTCAAGGCGTGTTATTTGGCATAGAAATCTCAACTAAGTACTAATAAAAAATGACGCAAGTAATACTACGTTGAGACGGCGAAGTTCCTCCAAGAACGTTAGTGCCATTGAAGAAGACAACATTTCTGAGGGCAAAAGCTACCCAAAAATGCAAAAAACAAAAATTCGATTTTTCCGAAATTTCAGACCCCCATTATTGTATTTTGTGCACATTTTGGAACATCGACATTAAAAATAAACAAACAGTGTCGAGTCACTCGTGTCCAAGTTAGAATATAATTTCGGATTCTATCTCATCCTATCCGTTTAAATGATATAAGTGATATATCAAAAACTGTTTTTCCAAGACCTCTATTTAATGGTTTCCGGAATAAATCGCTGCAGAAAACGACTGCAAAAGAAACAACGACTCAGAAAAGGTGTAGTAGGTTAGAAATATTGTGGCGCGGTATTGTATTTCAACACAAAAATTGACCGGGCAAACGAATGCCGTTCGATGCTCGCTAATACTTGGTTGGACATTGCAGAAGAATCGTATCCTATATTTCAAACTAAACGGGCAATCAGTGGAACACAGGTTTGCGAGCGAGACATCGCATTAACTCGGATCGCATTATCTTGGTGGCTTTGACCGCCTCGATTCCTCATCCTCGTTAAATAGTGACTTTGTCCTCATTACATTGACCTCAGAATATATTTCGAAAAATGAAAACGAAAAAATAAATTTATAATAGAAATGTGAGGCATTTATACACATGATGTTTTTTTTCCTTTTTCTCTACTATAGTGACTTTCAACACATATAGGTTGGTTCGTCAGTTTTACTTCCATTTTTGGAAGAATTGTCGGGAGTGAGAATTGAACTCGTGATCTCTGCGTGAGAGGCATGGATGTTACCACTACGCCAGATCGCCTCCACGTATATACACATGATTTTTTTTTCGCGCCACAATATTTCTACCCCACCACACTTTTTCTAAGCGGTTGTTTCTGTTGCAGCTGTTCACTGCGGCGATTTATTCCGATCACGCCATTTAATGTATCAAAAGAGTAAAAATTAAAGATTTCTGAACAATGAAAAAACTCAATTCAAATGTAATTACTACAAACAATCGCAGTCCTACGTCAAGTTCCCCAAGCCCAAACCCATCTATTTTTTAATTAGGCTTATGTCCAGTTATCGAACGACTACTGTACACGCATTTTCGATTAAAATTTACTCGTTCCATTATTTCGACCTTTTTCTTAGAGCGCGTTTCCATTATGGATATTCATAGCTTAAGATGGATATATTCACGTTAACCCCTTCGCGTACGATTTAATTCTCAAACGAGCGGACCAAATGCAAACGCTTCGGTGAGTCACGCGTCGAGTAATTTCACTACTCTGCTGAACATTTTAGCGCATAGTGATATGTGATAGTTTTGGGCATGAGAAAGTTGTCGGCGCGATTGGTGCCGCGTTTGCTCACTCCGGACAACAAGCGCACCGTGACTGTCGACGAAACATGGATTTACTGGTACACACCAGAGACCAGGAACAGTCGGAACAGTGGACTTCACCCGGCGAACGTGCTCCGAAGAAGGCGAAGACTGTCCTATCGGCCGGAAAGGTGATGGCCATCGTTTTCAGGGATTCACAAGATGTGATCTACATCGACTACCTGGAAAAGGGCAAAACGATCACAGGGCTCTAATATGCCGAATTATTGGGCCGATTCGACGCCGAATTGCAGAAAAACGGCCCCATTTGGCGAAGAAAAAATTATGGATTGGTTATACCTATGATATAACCGCAAGGTTGACGTAGGACTGCCGTTGGCTTAGTAATCAATTGTATTTCTTCAATTAGCAATAATCCCTCCTCGGATGTTCCTCATTAAGTACGATATCGCCGCTGCACAGAGCTATCTTTTATGTGTATTGAATAAATTATTGATTGAACTAGTGAATGAATGAAACTATTTACGAATTCAATTACAAACAAATCCCAATTTAAGTTAATTCATGCATTATGGTAGTAGTTATCGCAGAAAATAGTTTTTAACATTTTGCCTAATGGGGGTGTCTTCGTAGCCACTTGGTTACGCGTTCGCTTACTAAGCGATCGATCGTGAGTTCAAACTCAGGGCCCTCATTTGACCATCTTTGTGTTGTTATAGAATAACTACGTCCACGCAACCACCATCAGCAATGGAGATCGATCCACGGTGGAACAAAGATCGATTCATCCATGGAACTGCTCTGCTCTGCAAGAAACATCGGGCTGCTGTTCTATAAATAACCCAACAATGATCAATATCAACTGTCTCCGCTGTCCGGTCTGCTGAACAATGGAAGAACAGACAGAATACCCTTACGCCTAAATGGCGCTACTACAGTGTAATTTACCATAATGTAATGGAACAGAAAACCTAACGCCTAAATGGCTACTACAACTACTGTGTAATTTACAATTTATAGAAACATAAACATATGTACATGTACACGAGAAAAGCCCGGCTCTGTTACAGATAAAATGCTAATGAGCCTAATAAATAAATAAATGGGGAAAAAAAACATTTTGCCTAATCATCAAACGATATGCGTAGAAGTTCAGTGAGTTGACAACATGAAGCAATATCTTCCAATGCAGGCTTGAATAATCGAGCCAAAGCGTTGCATTTGTACCTACTTTTGTAGACCGTGATAGCAAAACGAATTCCGGAGTGTAAAAAGACGGGTGGGTAATGTCGGGGACATAACCGGAGTGACGTAGGACTATACAAAGGGGACAGCTTTTGTTAAATATATATTTTAAATATATTGTTTTATTTTCTTCTCCTACGTAAATACCTACCTATCTAACTGAAAAATGGATTAGTTTACTGTTTACTCTTTATGAATATGTTGATGGTTCTGAAAAGAACCTTTGGTGTTGTGTTTTTGTTATCACTCGATATTTCCATCTTGTTCGGTTAAACCTTCCTGTTTAGCTATTGCGTTTGCCACTCGCCACAGCTTTCACAGTTGGAAAATTTCTTCCCATCCAGCTTGTGACATGTTGTTCAGTAAATTACATTTAATGCGACGTGCCGGAGAAACACTTTGCCACTCACTGAAACTAATTGTTGCCTTGATGAGCGCCGAACCGAAGCTGCTCTGTTCTTGATGCGGGTTTTCTGATTGTCGTGAGCAGCTTTGCAAGCCAATTCGAGCACTCCGACGGCCGAAACTCTATAATCGCTGTTAGGTATACTGGTGCTCCGGCACCAATCCGTTCGGTCTAGTTACCCTTGCGGAGCAATCAGTGAATGCGACCAACAGGGAACTGGAGACCTGCACGGTTCGAGTGAGACTTTGCCTTTCCCTTAACTTGTCCTCCTTTGTTACGTCCACGATACCGATGCCGTACCACCACACGGGTTTACGGTTTGAAAGAAAATAAGATATTTTTTTGGGGTCCGCGTGTTTTATACTTTAGCGGTACACACTCACAGGATAGAGAAAAATCGGCAGACTCAGCCAGGGGGGCGAGTCCAACGAGACGAACGAATGAGCGTTAAAAGGGAGCGATGGCAAAAAAATACATTCATTACGATTTTTTCGCTCGTTGGATTCACATGCAGGCTAAAAAGGGTCCTTTTAAGGATCACAAAATTATCTTCAATCTAAAGAGTTTATTGTTTTGTTATCACTCGATATCCCCATCTTGTTCGGCTAAACCTTTATGTTTAGCGATTGCATTTGCCACTCGCCACAGCTTTCACAGTTGGAAAATTTCTTCCCATCCAGCTTGTGACATATTTTACAGTAAATTACATTCAATGGCACGTAGCATTACCACCACTCAGTATCGGATTGGAGGTAATTTTAACCTGTAATTGAACATTTGCGATGACAGTGGTACAGTGTCGACTTTCAATGTGGGGTCATAATTTGGACCCCGAACTCTATGTTTACAAAAATTTCCAACTAAATATGTCGCATTACATGTCCGTCCAATTAGCTAAATGTCGAGATAAGTGTAAATTACTGTACTTTCAATCTAGAAGCAATTTAAGAATTGGTGAAAATCGATAAGCTTAGAACAACTGCCAAATTCAAATACTCATCATATCCTGGCAAACAAATTATGCAAAAATCAATTTGTGTTTTATTATTATTTTGGATATTGTTTTAGAAAGCATTGAACTGTATTTCCTAAACTCTTTTTGGAAGGTTTAATGGCCCTGAAAAGCGCCTTGTTTTATGGAATGGTTCCAATTTAGAAAACTTAGTACTCGTGGTTTTGAAAAAAACCATTTCGAACGCCCTCGATGCCGCCTTGTTCTGGATTTGCCACCAAAGCAGTTTGTATAAAGAACAAACTTTTTTCTTCTGCTATCTGATGCCGTTTTGCGATTGCGTTTGCCACTCGCCACTCGCTGCAACTGCCTGTTGTCTTGATGTCCACCGAACTGAATGTGTTCTGTTCCGAATGCGGGTTTTCTTATCGTCGCGAGCAGCTTTGCCAGCTAACTTGATCACTTCGGCATCCGAAACTATATAACGCCGGCTAGGTGGACTGGTGCACTGGTACTATCGCGCTCGGCCTAGCTACCCTTGCGGGAAACTCCAGACCAACACGGTTCGAGCGGGATTTTGCCTTTCCCTTCACTTTTCCTCCTTTGCCATGTCCAGACATGGCTGCTTGGGTTGGTTTGTTGATGTGTTGTGATGCGAACTGATGTGGTGTACGGTTTGAATGAGAATGATCGTTACGGAAGGAAGGAAGGTATTGTATTATAGAGACTTTAAACTTTTGCAGTTCATTCGTCTCTAGCCTTGAGAAAGGCCCTTTGAAAACTCTACTCTACTCTATTACTCTACTCCAGCGCTACCACCTCCGCCCTCTTGCCTTGAGAAAGGCACTCGATCCCTCGCCGTCCAGCCCGTCTAGCAACGATGTTGTCCAGTCGGTGTCCACACAAAGAATGATCGTTACGGCAGCGGAGCGGGGATTTTTAAGCTGACTGGCTGGCTCGAGAGTTACGCATGTGTGAGACTGCGACCAATGTTTCGTTCATTTTTTTTCGTGCTTCATTCTATTTCGCTGCTGCTCTGGTTGCCCGTTTTGGTCGGTACGATTTGAGGAGCACAAAATGGACCAATCAAAAATGGGCACATAGTGCATTTTGACAATGCTTGATATTTCACAATTATTCAATTATTTATCTCAAGAAAAATGAAATGTTATTCGTTATGATAGATGCGTAGATATATTTCCTATCAATTGATGCAAAAACCTTTGCGATCTATTGAGAAATGCTCGAGTTATAAGCGTTCCAAATCTTGCATTTTTTCCTACTTGTGCAGTGCCTAGATTTCCATTTCACCCCCTATATCTTCCGGTGAGACGTAGTCCTACGTCAAAATGCTTGGGGGTATAAAAGTATTGCCGACTTAAATGTATCTGCAATGCCGATTTTCCCAACTTCTTGGTTTCGGAATCTGTATTGGGAAAACACATTCCGGTTTGCAAAAATACTAGCGAGTACAAGAGTACCCCCAGTTTGCATCTATTTTGCAATGCCGATTTCCCCAGGCTTCATGATTTTGAAGTCTGTGTTAGGGAAACATCCATCCATTCCAGCGATCGTACCTCAATCGTTGCGCAATCATAACTGAGTGGATTTCCGAACGGCATTCGCTTATATACCGATTGGTATCAATTCAACAGCCTGTTTTGAAAGAAATTTTCGGGCTATTGAAACATGTTCTTGGATTAAAAAGTAACAGGCAAATAACGCGTAGACATTTTATCTTTCGAATAAAGTGTTTATCATACCATTTCGTTCAGTTGTTTAGAAGCTATTAACGCTCAAAATCTTGTTCTCTGGCGTAACGCTTTCGTTTACGAAACTTTGAATTTACACCCCAGTTTAGAAATGATAGACGTAGTCCTACGTCAAAAAAGTGCTTGTTGTTTCCAACCTTGAAAAAGACACTCGCCGGGCAGAAATTTGAGTCGAATGAGGAGGTCATCGCCGCCACGGAGGCTTACTCTGCAGACCTAGAGAAAACGTATTTTTCAGACGGATTAAAGAAGTTGGAGCATCTCTGGGTCAAGTGTATCGAGCTAAAAGGAGACTATGTTGAGAAGTAAATCGCCGCATTTCCAAAATTGTTTTTTTGTGAGCCCTCGTATAACTACTATGAATAGAACAGAATTTCTCATTGGTGATAAACAAATAAAGTTGGTCGCAGTTCTACTTTAGGTGAAAAAAATTCAACCAAAAAGAGTGAGACGACTCATTTTCTTGTTGTTTCACTCGTACTCATGGGAAATTGATTCTATATTTCTAAGCTGCTCTCTGCGTTGTGTACATCATGTTCGTCGAAGTGCCACCGTTCATTAAAATAACGCCAAGATTTTAATAATGATGCCCTCTCTACTGATTGTCCGTCGATAGCTATATTGAAATTGTTATTTTCAACAACACATGTCGATACAACCATGCACTTTGTTTTGTTCATGTATAATTAAAATTTCTTGCATTTAGTTCGTCATCTGCAGTTCATTTTTAAGTAACAATCTTGTGATTTATATCTCACAATGAATATAATTGTGCCGCCAGCAAACAGATTTACGTCGGTATGGTTTAAGACCTGAAATCTTTTGTGTATATCAAGAAAATTATTGACCCCACAACACTTATTACATCTACTAATTATCCCTTTGAACGACGTTTAAGTTATAAATATTCGCCATCGCATCGGCATGAGTAATGCTATCTGGTGTAAAAGACCGATTATCAATGTATACTCTCAATAAAATTCTATCATAAATAAAGGTGAAAAATCAAAATATATTTCTAAGAAATTCGCGCACACAACAACAATTTTAGGTTCAAGATCAGTTTCCTAACAATACCCCATTTCCAATTTCAGGCAGTGTTCGCCAGTCCATCCCCGGAGGAAAACCACGCCTCGTTCGCCAATCCGCCGTCCAGGAGGACACCCAGGAACTTTCGTGCTCTCCTCCACGGCTAGGCGTTCGGTTCCTACCTACCATCCCGTCGGCGGCCGATAGCAGTGTTCAACTGGACGACGATACAGCCGAGGCCCAATCGAGTCCAACTTCGAGCCACGGTGAGCACGAAGCCGGTATGCACAGTACGGAAACAGACGTTGGCACCGGCAGTGGCCAACCATCTCCCGCTCCACTCTACGCGATCCTACACAGTGGCAACCCACAGTCAACAGTATCTAGTCTTAAAGATAAAACCAAGCCGCCATGAGCGACGGGTGCAGACTTGTAGGGTTAGGAATGGTACAAGTATTAATCTTTTTCTATTATTTGATCGTACTTATCCCTATTTGCTTTCGATTGTTTCATTCCCACACCAAAAAGGGCTTAGCGAGGAACAAAAAAAAAGTTTATATCATATAATCTCAAATCAACAGCTCAAAATTTCAAAATTTCTCGTGGCCCAAATATCTTAGCGTGAATTAGAATACTGTAAAAAGTTTATATACTTACTAATGTTAAGGAAAATCCGAAACCGTGTGATACTAAAATGTGTACTTTTACCACGTAATAATTTATTTCAAAACCGTTAGGATAGTAAATCATGTGAATATGCGGCATTTATAGTGAATTGAGAGCACACAGCGAGAAAATGGATTCAAGCACGGCGCTATGAGCTTTTCCACTTTGTCCACCTTTAATCTAGTCAAAATCATCCCGAAAACCAGTATAAGTGCATGCAACATTGCACGCGTAAGCTGCCGGCGCTTTTCCACCAATCGCCCAGCAAAATGAAAGCTCACGCTGTGCTTGAGACAGATTTTCCAGCTGGTGTGCGTTTTCCTGCAACTGATTCAGGAAAGGGTAAACAGCTCAAACGACTAGGACGAATCGGATTGAGAAAATGAAACTTGTATGAAAATCACCGTCCACAGACAATAACTCCTTGCATCCCGATCAGATGATAATAGGCCTCAGTTTTATTCTCGCAATAGACATTTCGTACAGCGCCAAGCGAAAGGAAAGAAAACATAGACAAAAGCTCGTTTGAAGAAAAATATTTACACCTCGAGAGGGAAGTAAAATGAATGCTGCCAAACAGAAAACCACATATAGCATATTTGAAACCGAGAATCAAAACGATACTATAAATTATCAACACTGCCATTCGAATCTAAATTAGATTTTTTTACTATTTTGTAAGAGTAATATATTTTGTAAGATGAAAGTTGAGAGGCAAACTCCGTGATACCAAAAGGCGATTGAACTGTATTTTATTTTCAAATTGAAACGTTCGAGACAGCAGTATTACTTCGCTTACCGCAGAAAAACGAAACAAATGTCACAAAAAGTAACAGATGAGCGACTGTATATAAAGTTTCGCATAATAAGAACCGAATGTAACAAAACAAAACAAGAACAATGTACTCTAAACTGTAAACCAAACCTTTTAACAATTTATACTCGTTGCGTGTTATCTGTCAGATGGGACAAAACAAAACAAAAATGGTAGCATGGGAGTGGAACTCAAGCGATTAGAAAAAGAGTAACGCGTGGAAAGAAGATAGATATTATATATTTATTCCAAATACTAACTTTACAGGTCCTGGTAACTTCAAAAGTTATTACAGCAACTTTACATACAAGTGAATAAAACAGCCATTACAACATTTAACAATGTCAATGTCATGTTGAATGAGATCGTAGAGCTAATCTGTGATGACAAATTCCTTAGATGAGTGCATTTCGTCATGTTGATTGTAGTGGTCAATGATGAATCTGCCAGCTTACAGTGACGAATCACAACAGAATACACACAAACATTTCCATCCATCCGAGCAGCAATTCACAGATCATCAACCATCAAATGCAAACACTTATCAACGAAACAGCAGTTACACTATAGAACTATTCTAACAGCATTTTAAAATCAACAGTATACAGTGATACAAACTCGTAATCGTACCCCATTATTCAGATCTCTGTTTCCTTCTTTCGAAAGTCGAAAACAAGCTTTGGATACATTCTATTTAGATAAAGTTATATCGTCATATAACAGTTAAAAGGTTTGCCGTCTGTTTTCTGAATAATGGGTGGTATTTCTCTCAAAAATGGCGAATGTATGAAAATTGCTTCAAACTGTTATTCGTACGGTGGTTCAAATTTCATCTTGATTTTGAAGACGTTGATTAATTTCAGAATTCCATCTCCAGTATGATAACCCTACAATTTTTTTTGTGAATTCGTCACGAATATTAATCCATTCATTCATCAAGTGGTTTTTTTAATCGTTATTAACATAGGACTATGTCTTTAATTTCTATAAAAAGGGGTAACTCTACGAAAAATGTAACAATTTACTAGGAGTTTTCAAACGCATATTAATCAAAATCGTTATTGCGATATATGTTGTGTTGTATACCATTAGACAGGGAATTTATCCATTTTTATGCTTGAAACACGAACAGAAAATATTGTAAAAAACTAAACAATTTCACGATTAAAATGGGTATGGATATAATGATATCGAGCATGTTTTTTGGTAATGTAAAAAAAACAACAGATGAATTTAACTGGCTGCTGATTTAGAGGTTCGAAAGGGTATACTCACGCATATCAGATTATGATAGCTTGAGTAGTCGCGATATTGATATATGTATGTCTTTCATAGAAGCCCGCTTAACTCGAATGCACTTACCCTTTCTCCCTTCCCTTTCCTATACATAAGCAGAACATAACACCCAATGAGATCAGTTCACTACAGCAGCTACACGAACTTCCCAACTAATGCACTAATGGCCATAGAATACTCAATATACATCACCTGGCTATAAAGTTATTACAATCCCCTTCAAACCATGTTCCGGACAACGAGGCAACGAAGGAGAAATGATATTTTTATCTAGGCCTGTGTTTAAAAATGTTAAATGATGACTCCTTGTCTTCTCCTGCATAATTGAATAAATAGAAGAAAAGTGTAGTAATGGCTTTAATGGTTTTTTGTGTATATTTTTGAACAGAATTGGGTTTCGGATTCTACCACGTTATCTCATCTAACCCTTTTAAAGGACACAAGTTCATATAGGAAACGATTTTTTTCTGGGTTTCCATTTGATGTATCAAAAGAGAAAAATACAGATTTTGAACAGTGCAAACACTCAATTCAAATGCAATCATTACACACAATTACATTCCTATATCAAGATCCTGTCCATGCCCCTAGGCCCAGACCCATCAACTTTTTAATGAACTAGTGTATTCAGTGAAGCTCTTTTATTTGATACCCATATTTATGGGGTTTTTAGAAAATGTATATAGCGCCTTTTTGATGTGGCATCCATTTTGGATTTGCATTTTTCATAAATAACCGTATTCTACTAGTCAAGCCCTTTCATTTGATACCCATCTTTAGGGGATATTCAGAAAGTATATAATCTGCCATTTCTAGCGGCCGCCGTCTTTGATTTTCAAAATCGTGGAATACGCAGTTTTATAATGATTGCAGAGATAAAGGTGTGTTCCAAATTTCAGATCAATCGATTAACAGGAAGGGGGTCAAATTTGTATTAATGTGAAACAACGCTACAGACAAACAAACATGTTACAAACATAAAAATATACAGACAGGCCAAGCTAAATAAAACCATTTGATAAAAATAGCTCGACCGATGATTCCAATTGCCGGGACTTGTGGAGGGAGTATTATTTGCGTTGAGTATTTCCGAGGAGGAATTGATTCCTCCTTTGAGCGTTAATAATTTTGACGTAGGACTACGTCTTTCATTTCTATACCGGGGTGTAAAATCAAAGTTTCGAAAACGAAAGCGTTACGCCGGACACCGAGATTTTGGGCGTTAATAGCTTTTAAACAACTGAACGAAATGGTATGATACACACTTCATTCGAAAGATAAAACGTCTACGCGTTATATACTTGTTACTTTTTCATCCAAAAACTTGTTTCAATAGCCTTAAAATTGCTTTTAAAACAGGCTATTGAAATCACCAATCGGTATATAAGCGAGCGCCGCTCGTAAACCCACTCAGTTATAATTGAACAGCGATTGGAGCATGTTGTCGCTGTTGTGGTGAAGCTCTTCGTTAATCATGAAAGCGCGGATGAACGGTGTCACCAAGAGCCTGTTTGTGCACCTTAGGCCAGAAGAGAATCCATCAGGAGGAGAGTGATGCCACAAACGATTCCCCGGGAAGAGATCGGAGCAGCCGCCACACACACACACATACACGCGCGGAACTCTTCGGTTGGGTGCCATTCAGCATCGAGAATATTCCGGAAAGATGCGACCAAATACAATTGGTTTTGTGATTTTTCAATAAAGTGCTATTAACAGGTGGTTATCGAGTTAGCATTAACCACTGGTGGGCTTCGAGTATCGAGGAAAATCTGGAAAGAACTAATCGTTGTCGAAAAATACTCTGCCAGTTCCCCTGGAAATTGAAAAATACATTGATGCGAAAGATTTTATTCTAATGTTTTCTATCCATACAACACTGCAACCAAATACATTTGGTTTTGTGATTTTTCAATCAATCGCAATTAACAGGAAAGCTTCTGAAAATTATTCTTCCCCATCAGTAGAAAATTTTCGTATCCAATATTGTATGCGCGCCAAACGGAAAATGTTTCGCATCGTGAAAATTATATAATTTTCAATCGATTATTGCTCAGTTGCCGAAAGTTTCAAACTCAGAGAGTTCATTCCCCTCTAATTTGCCATCGTAAACCACACCTTCTCTTGATTCAATCACGCACAAAAAGCATACTTAAGCGATATTCTGGTGGTGAAACGCATTCATTTTTCATGAAGATATCGACAAGACAACATCGTAATTGAACGAGGTGAACGTGCTGGACGAGCTGGACGGCGAGGGATCGAGGGATTCGTTACCTAGCCTGATCTGTCCTGAAAGACATGCAGTTTGTTTGGAACTGTGAGGGAGGGCAGAAAAGCCGAGCCATCAGAAGAAGAAGAGAAGGTGACCAAGAGAGTATCAGCAAAGATATTATCGTTGCTGAAAAATAATTGCCAGTTCCCCTGGGAATTGAAAAATACACTCATGCGAAGGAGTTTTTTTTAATGTTTTCTAACATATAACGCAGCGACCAAATACTTTTGGTTTTGTGATTTTTCAATCAAATGCAATCAGCAGGAAAGCTTCTGAACATTATTCTTCCCCATCAGTAGGATATGTTCGTTTCCAATATTGGATGCGCGCGCAACGGAAAATTTTTCACATCGCGAAAAACATAATTCTCAATCGATTATTGCTCAGTCGTCAAAAGTTTCAAACTCAGAGAGTTCATTCGCCTCTAGTTTGCCTTCCAAATTGCCATCGTAAACCACAACTTCTTTCGATTCAGTCACGGACAAAAAGCATACTTAAGCGATATTCTGGTGGTGAAACGCACCATTCTTTGTGTGAACACCGACTGGACAACATCGTTGCTGGACGAGCTGGACGGCGAGGGATCGAGTGCCTTTCTCAAGGCAATGAGGGTGGAGGTGTAATGCAGGAGTTAGAGTAGAGTTCCAAGGGCCTTTCTCAAGGCTAGAGACGAATGAACTGAAAAGTTTAAAGTCTCTATAATTCAAAACCATTCTATCCATGAAACGCATTCATTTTTCGTGAGGACATCGACAAGACAACATCGTTACTGAACGAGTTGAAAGAGCTGGGACGAGCTGGATGGCCTGACCTAACCTGAAACGCATTCAGTTTGTTTGGGACTGTGACGGAGCGCAGAAAAGTCGATCCATCAGAAGAAGAGAAGACGACCGAGAGAATACCAGCATCGAAAATTGGTTCCGCTTGAGACATCGGGGCAACCGCCACACACACACACATACACGCGCGCAACTCTTTACGTTTGCTGGTTATCGAGAAGAATCCGGAAAGAAGTGATCGTTGCTGCAAAATAATCTGCCAGTTCCCCTTGGAATTGAAAATTACATTCAAGCGAAAGAGTTTATTTTAACGTTTTCTGCGATACTGCGACCAAATACATTTGGTTGTTTGATTTTTCATTTTAGTGCAATTAACAGGTAGTTATCGAGTTAGCATTACCCACTGGTGGTGGACTTCGGGAAGGATCCGGTAAGATACCGCTGCTGCAAAATAATTTGCCAGTTCCCCTTGGCATTGAAAATAACATGCAAGCGAAAGAGTTCATTTTAATGTTTTCTAACCATATAACACTGCGACCAAATACATTTGGTTCTGTGATTTTTCAATCAAGTGTAGTTAGCAGGGAAGCTTCTGAAGATTATTCTTCCCCATCAGTAGGATATTTTCGTATCCAATATTGGATGCATAAAACCTTGTACCTTCAACGTAACGCTCTCGTTTTCGAAGTCTCCCAAATATTCATTTATTCATTCATTCAGAATGGATTCAGATTCAACAACACTAAATCAACGATAGTCCTACGTCACCATTGCGGTTATACCATGGATATAACCCACTCCCTGTTTTTTTCGGTTAAACGAAGTGGTATGATAATCACTTTAATCGAAAGATGATATGTCCAGGAGTTATATGCTTGTTACTTTTTGATTGCTAAGCTAAAGTCAGTCCTACGTCCACCTTGCGGTTATATCACAGATATAACTCACTTTTTATTTTCCTACTTTATCCACCTTCAATCTAGGTGAAAATCATCCCGAAAACCGGTATACTTTCATGCAACCTCGTACACGCAGGCTTTCGTCGAGAGCTTTCATTTCTATCATGAAAGCTACAAAATGCGAGCTTGCATGGCCTTTGGGTATTGCATGGTATTGATTGTAGAGCCGGGACACATTTGTACTTGCATGAATTTGTGCACATCAAAATGTGTTTTTCCTAACACGGACTACAAAATCAAGAAGCCTGACGAAATCGTAGTTGTCTAAGCGCTTCAGTTCATTTCATAGGTCTAAAAACATAGGCGAATTACTTCTTTTAGCATAAAACAACATGAATGAACGTTTGGAGTTTGCGGAATCCATGTTTCTGGAGTGACGAAACTGTTGATCCTGGCTTTTGTCGTAGTAATGTACAATTTCAAGGAAAGGACTATCTTGAAATTTATACACAGGCACGAATCGCTTGAAACTGAATATGCTTGCGTCCAATGATTCCGCTCAGTTTGATGTTTGCTGATCGTTTGGATAATTTAGTGTCAAATCTCGAGTGAACGACACTCTCACAGTAGCACCAATCTTGAATTCATCCAGAATCACTCTTGAATTTGAACCAGAGCTTCACAACCTGCTGACCAGAATCATCTTCGTCTTGCTCAACGTATTTCAGTTCTCTAATCGCACCGTTCACAATGCCATCCTTAAACATCAACATTGATGGTTACTTACAAGCGAGCAAGTATGGTTTCCACACAGCTCATTTTGTAAAGCTTGATCCGAGAACTTTCGAGCGCCGATATCCTGATTTTCCTACGCTTCGTTGTTGTACTCCTCAACATTCATGTTGCGATGATAAGGTCGTATTGCTTTATAGACGGATCTTCCATTGAGTTGCAATTATCGTCGCAGGTCACCGCAGATAATAATGTTTACTCCACGGAATGGATCTCCATAATCTCCGGTTATATCTCGAAGGCGCGCTTGTATAGTGTTTAACACATCCGCACCAATCATACTGACCTCATCAATGATAACCTCTTTTTCATCAGTGAGCTTGGAGTTGCTCCTTCGCGATATAGTGATTCGAAATGCACAGTAGTTCCTCTGATAGCACCAGCTGCCTTCACTGTGGAAGCACAAGCAACATATGCGTTCTTCTGGGAAATGTGAGTCTGATAGTAACGGTTGATCGCCTCCATGAGTATACGCAACATGAACGTTTTACCACACTCGGCAGGACCAGTGAAGAAAATTTGCAACGACTTGTTATTCTCGCTAAAGATATGTAATACATCGATCACATGCAAGTTCAAGCTACGCTGCTCCTCATTTGTAGTCACAGTAATCTTACTTTGACATGTCATTTGTTCGCTGCCTGATGACAGCTCTTAGGGCTCCTGTTGGTGGTTGTTCAATGTCATCGTCGTTCGGCTCCATAGAAATCGCCCGCACAAACTCATCATGTTTTCTAGCTGCAGCATTCTCTTGCTCACCAGTTTCTTCATTGTCACAGGCACGAAGATATTCTTCGATAGTCTGTTGCAGATTTAGTTCGCAATCACATTCCCTTCGTTTTCTCAGAAGATCTGATTCATGCATACCATAAAGCCGAAAGAACTTGTTACCACCGAGATTGTCACACAACTCATTTGCAAACGGTAAGAATAGAAGTACAGACTCTCGCTTGTACTCAACCAGTTCGTTCATGTTGTAGCCGAGAAACTTCAGTATTCGTGGGAGGCTGCGTTTTTGTAACTGTCCGTATCTCTACTCGGAGTGTATTGAGCTGCGAAATCAGTGCAACAAACATCTTCCAATCCATTGCGTTCTTCGTATTTCTGGATGATGTTCTTGGTCCACACATCCGTTCAGTGCATTGCAATTCCTTCATCGTCCGTTTGTTTGATGTGCTTTTTGGACCTTATCCGTTCGAGAGGCCACATTGTTGGGAGGAACTTCACTTTGATGCTGGCCTCAAGAAGTTACCATGCAGCTTATCCACACATCTCTACAGAATTCAACATCTTACCAAGCATAAGCTGTAGATCCATGTTGGAGCGATGTTTCTGATTTCGTTCATAGCTCGCTCCAAGAACATCGTTAGCCGCTGGATGGAAGACCGGAGTACATCGAGATAAGTCAACAAGAAATTCCTCTAGGGCTTTGTTCCCGAAGTCTGATGCATTTCTGAGGCACATTTCCTCAATCAATCACGGCGACATTAGTGCCGGAATTAATGAACGCTCTACATTCATTAGCCAGTGCGATATATTGAAGCTACATCGCTTTTCATTGCTTATGAATCTGCTTGTTAATAGTTAGTGAAAAGGGCACAGATCTAACGGAACAAACTTTCTCAATAAGGTCCATTGTAGTAGACATATGCTCTGTTTTACAAGAATGTTCGCAAGCCACATCATGATGTGTGCCCCGATGTTGAGACTCGATACGCTTAAAAGAAGGCCAACAACGTAGTGCTCTCCGAACGGACTATATCTCAATGAAGATAGAATGGTCATAAAAGAACATATACGAATTTGTTGAAGTATAAGCAGCATGTCACGGCGTCATCGTTGATAAGCGTCACTCGCTACTGTGCATTCAACTCCTGCAACGGATCAGTTAACTCAATGCCTCTATATTCACTTGACAGTTTGGGTAGCTGTTTCAATAGGAGTGGCCATTAAGTTTCGCTAGCAGTTGATGCCAGGAATATTATTGGCTTACCCAGTTGTCTTATCTTAGTGAAAAGATCCTGTTTTAGTTGAAACCCATACTGTACTGAGTTTAGAATCGACTTCATAAAGGCCATATTTCATTACACGAGACTTTCTACAAAGACTTTGTGCTGAGCTGAACCCGGTTTATGTTTGCAGTTCCCATACACTTGAAGGAATGTTGCACCCCTTCTGCAACGCGAAGACGTAGAATTTTCATAGCCATGTATAACAAATGGGTTCCCTGCAAAAGTCGTCTAACGTGAGTGCCGGCTCTGTATTTTCTAGGATATCTAAGATAAATCCGGAGTTGTCTCGTGTTCTGAGCCGGAGCATGCTCTGAGCACTTCTCCTCATTCAACATACGCGTTTGTTGCTGACCATCAAATAACTGGGTATCAATGGTTGCTTCAATGTCTTCAAGTTGGGTCGGGCTCCGATATGTATCAGCTCTGTGTGAGTGCTTAAGTGTTTGTGATTGGTCACTACACATCCTCTCGTCGGTACAACGGTGTGGTAACGAGGAATGAAGATTCCATACGAATAGTTTGTTTTGTAATCAAATGTTTCTTGAGCATTTATTCATCTTCCACCATTTCATCTACATCTACTGACCAAGATTCAAGAAGCGGGAGTTCCGGTGAATAGCTAGGGTACATGAATTCATTTGAAGTAGATAGATTCATCACCCTATCACGCTGCAAGCTGCTTCGACAGGTTCGACACAACATGAATCCCTCAACTGACTAGAAATGACCCGACTCCTGGAGAAATCTTCCGGCGTTTTCGGTGACCAGCTTCAGATCGTTGGTGAACTATAGTCGGTCACACACGCTATATGCAACACCAAATTCGTTCCGACTGAACCGCTTGGTAAATTCAGAGTCGGCTCTTCCGGAAGGTGTGTAAGCCATACCAGATGGTGTTTTTTAATTGTCTTCGCACAGCACGATAATATATATTCACCTGTCATCGTGTTGGATAAACTTAACGAAAAAATCATAAAACTTTTTCAAACCACGTAAATCACAAATAAAAAAGTTTTGGAATGTTGCCAGAATGTCTTCGCAAAATTGAATCGATGATTATTGGAAATAGACAGCGTTGATGACTAAATGTTTCGGATCCTTTGTATCACTTCAATGATTTCATCCGATTTGAAGAATAGCAGTTCACACAACAAACAACTCTTTTCAGAATCACCATTTCAATACTCCAAATTTAGGGATTTTCGAGAAATGAAAAAAAAATCAACAACAATTATTCCGACAACAATAGCTCGGCAGTTAAACAATACTCCAAAGGCATCTCTTGTTAGATATCTGACCATTTCTATATCATAGAAGGGTTCCTAAACTGTTTTTAATTAATTTGACACAATAAGTTAAACATATCTGGATTGACAGACCCCAACTTCAATCCAACCACATCTCACTTCTGGTCAAATTATGCCAATGGCAGAGTTTTTGGAACAATCACCATTTTAGTGGCCATTTGCCCGGTAAAATCACGCTCATTCCAACCAATAGTTTTTGTTCAGCTTTAGCGAAGCTCTGGATGATGAGTTCGCCCAACTCTTTTCGAGCATCATCCATCGCGCGTTCCCACGAAAAAAGCACGACATTCAAGATTCTTGGTATTTCCCAAATAGCTTCTATTTTTTTTTATCCCATTTATTTATTTAAGGCTCAATAGCATTTTAGCTGTAACGGAGCCGAATTTTAATCGTGTACATGTCACATGGTTATCATATATCTATAATTAGCACATTACACAGTTGCCATTCGCCAGTATTCCTTCTATACCATTACATATGGTACATTCACACAGTAGCCATTTAGGCGTAAGAGAATTCTTTCTGTTCTTCCATTATCCAGTGGGACCACCGGACAGCGGAGACAGTTGATTGATCATTGTTGAGTTATTTATAGAACAGCGGCCCGATGTGTCTTGCAGAGCAGAGCAGTTGTATGGATAAATCGATCTTATTTCGACCGTGGATCGATCTCCATCGCTGATGATTGTTGCGTGGACGTAGCTATTCTGTAACAACACAAAGATGGTCAATGAGGGTCCTGAGTTTTGAACTCACGATCGATCGCTTATTAAGCGAACGTGCACCCAATGTGGCTACGGAGACCCCCCAAAGCCTCTATGATGATGAAAAAAAAACAACGTTTACTTTTTGGAAAAAGACTGAATATCTGCCTCAGAGATTCATTACTAATACCCTAGCGCAAATATTTCCCTCTCGCTATCTCCGCTCCTTGTTTATATTTATCATTTCGGCTGCATAATTTGCACTATCAAACAATTGTCAATCATAGCATCAAAAAATTAGGCGATTGTTAGATCGTGACTGGACCAATGCACACGGGAGCAGATACAAATGGGATTTTAGCCTAGCGAAGATGCACTATTTATACGTACGGGTTATGAAGCAAGCACATACGCACACAAATATCCATATATCTTGGCTTGAACCCAAGATATATGTATATTTGTGTGCGAAATCACAGAAAAAATTCCAGAACATTAATTTTTTGGTGGGCCGACGATGGCCTAGTTTGATTTCCCACAAAATTTTGTAGATCAGAACATTAATGCAATGGCGTCAGTTTGATGCAATGTTTGCAATGCCATAGCCATCAGTGAGTGAGTAATTTGGTCGCGTCCACAGCTCAATCCGAAACGAAGACATGTGATAGCGCAAAACAAGGAAGAACAAGCGATGTTCATTGCTTCGTATCTAGAACGGTACTGAAAGTTTGCCTTTTTCACCTAAATTCTTTTTATTTCTTAATTTGGTTTACATTATAATATAATACTACATTCTACACCTTTAAGTTGCAATGTCAAGTTTTGTAATGATTTTTATCATACACATTATCCGATTGTTTCATATTCCTATTGTAAAATCATGCCTTAACTTTTCTAGTTTTTTGTTACCTTTTCTTTTTTCTTATGCCTAAATCTAACTTATAAGATACCCTCCCCAAATTATTTACATAATCCCAACTTACACTACTTATCTAACTGGAAATAAATATATCTACCCTAACCCAAAGCCGCTTGGATAACTACTAGAAAGTCAGGTAGCATAATCATACAGATTCGATTTATTCCGTGTATTGAGAGAGCGCAACTCTGTTCAAATTTCATACAATTATTATTGATAATTTCATCCAAGGTTTTAATCCCGGCCAGCTGATGTATCTCCGAATTTCGCGTTCTGGGAGGAGAGTTTAGAATCATACGAAGAATTTTGTTATGCATGCGTTGAAGTTTGAATTTGTGTGTTGGAGCACAGCACTCCCAAACGGGCATCGCATATGCGATAACTGGAAATGTTATTTGTTTGTATACTGCAAGTTTATTCGTTAGAGATAATCGAGAGTATCTATTGATCAGGGGATACAATGACCTGATGAAAATGTTGCATCTTGTATCTGTTTTGTCAATGTGTGCTCTGAAGGTAAGCTTTCGATCGAAAGTAAGACCCAGATACACTACTTCTGAAGACCATTCAATACTACTGCCATTAAGATTGACTGTTATATATTGAGGAGGAACAAGCTTTGGAGTGTTCTTGTGGGGAAACAAAATGACTTGTATCTTTACTGCATTTATGCATATTTTCCAATTATTGAAATATCCAGACAAAGCGTCTAAACCTCTTTGAAGTTTAGATTTTAGTTCTGTGATACTTCTGCCCTTATAAATGATGGCAGTGTCATCTGCAAATAATGACAGTTTCCCATAAGAAGGGAGTTCGGGAATATCTGAAGTGTAGATATTGAAAAAAATTGGTCCCAAGAGGGATCCTTGAGGAATGCATTAATATTGTTTACAGAAACATTGAACGCTCTATCAGAAAGGTCATCCAAAATATATAATGTGCTCATCTGCAAAAGCAAGAATGCGCTTTAATGTAATTTTTTCGAATACTTTCGAAAATGCTGAGAGGTGGCTAATTGCTCTTTGAAGAAGAAGGATCTTTTCCGGGTTTTAGAACCGGGATCACTTTTGCCAATTTCCAACTCGAGGGGAAGTAGCCAAGTGATAGACTTCTGTTGAAGACAGAAGTCATAATTTCATATACGTTGTTACTAAGATGTTTCAACTCAATGTTAAATATACTATCGAAGCTTGGGGCCGGGAGGGGAAGGGGGTGTGTTATCAATCGTTCTAAATTATCAGGTTGAGGAAAAAGAGGAATAGGATTAGACTTAGTCTTGAGAATTTCAGCGAGCCTTCAAATTGGCTTGGAGTTGTTCGTAAGTTTACTAATATCTTTTGCGATTTTTTTTGTTACGGAGATCAATCATTCTGGCCTGGATAACCTTGGTTAATTGATTATGCTGTCGTTTCTTCTCTCTCGAATACCAGTACGTTGGTATTGCCTTCGATAGAGGTTCTGAAGTCTAATCAAATGTTTAGTAATTGGATCAATTTGAACAGAGTCACTCACTTGAATCGTTTTTGGGATGTGGTCTGGCGAGCCTCAATAACTGCAGTTTGAATATAGCTGATTATTGCTTCGATATCTTCGCGAGATTCAAGAGGCTGATCGAGATCAATGTTGTTGTCGATAAGCTGCTGGAATTCCACCAAATTCGTACGATGATAGTCCCGTCTACATTGTGGCTTCCTGACTACGATATTCACTCCCAATTCAATTTTCACTGGTAAGTGATCCGAACTCGTTAAGGGCAATAGGATCACCGAAAGTTTGCCTCAACGAGATCCACTGTTTGTACTCTAGGCAAATATTCCCCTTCGTTCTTCTTCTTTTCCCTCGTTCACGGAGACTTTAAATATTACGATTACCCCATTCGTTGGTCGTCGATAAGTTGCTCGTTATTGATGGCACGGGTAGCGAAGCTCACAAATCAGCAGAACAAAAAATGCATGGAAAAATGGTAACGCTTATAGTTTACCTGAATTTTTACCATTTACACACCAGGGGATTATAATGTATAGCACATCAAGCAAATCTTAGGGAATTTTCGATTCGTTTGGTATGTAAATCGTTAATACGTATGTAAATCGTTAATAACTATTTTTACCGTTCGCGACAAAAATAGTTATTAACGTTAACTTAATTTCATAAAATCGTGACCTGTTTTCTGATTGCGCACCATTAATGAAAGACGTAGTTCTACGTCAAAACACTTGTAGAGCAAGGTTTCATAGTTTCAAGAATGCAGATTTCAGTGATAGAGCCAAAACAACCGCAAATGATTTTGAGTTTTGGGCCATTGACTTCGTCATAAGCACTAAAGCGAACATTTGTGGTTCGAAGATCTCTGTGAGCTATTGGGGAAAGAACAGACATGGTAGTAAGACCGCTATTACATACGTATTCTGAACAATTACGAAAGCAGAAATTATGGTCAATAGCTGCGACCATTTCTAGGTAACGTCATCTGTGACCGAAAAACTGGTTTCAACTCGGGTTGTTTGATTTTAGATATATTTATAACGCTGTATTGAACATTTACTTTTCACACGGTCAAGCTCCCTTAAACCTTTACATCGTATCTGGTTGGTAAATTGGAGGTGGGTCATATTTGTCTGGAATTTTATTGAATTATAAATAAGTAGGAAAAAATGAACATGAAATTGTCGTCGTTACCTCCTTGATCAAACAATTCTCGCTTGGCTATATTGTCCACCTGTGTTGAAAAACTATGTGATTAATTTTTATTTCATACACCCGGAATGTGTGTTATTACCATGTCACTAGCATAATCCTCCGACGAGAAAGCCTCAGCCGCGAAGATGAACACCGCAACAAGAATTGCGAAGACTAGAATAGTTGATATCTTCCACATTTTGCAGTGTTCCTAGAACTTGTGCTGATGATTCGAAATACGTTCGCTTTTAAAGGAATGAATATTATTTTTTGTTGTACAATTAATTCGTTCCTGCAGTTATCGCTAATACATTCCAATTCGTTTAGGTCAAAACATGTTTATACTACCGACAGTAACACACTGTAATGAGTTTGAGACGTGCAAATCTACCGTTTGTCGGTTTGTCGAAATGGAAGTACTTATTTACCTAAAATTATGGTTAGACCTTTGGTTTCAATTGGTTGGAATATTTCTTTGATGAAAATTTTTATCGGTTTGCACTGACACTCCTCGTGTGTGTGAACATATTACCGCCGAAATACAGCCGAAGCTGACTCATGACGACATTGGAAAAAAATACACCATATGGTCGATGTTAAGTCTGATTGGACCATGTGTCATTTTTATGATTTCGGGAAGCACGAACATGAAGTTCAGTGTTCTGCAATTTTTGAAGCTTTCCTTTTTTTGTGCACTACTGTTCCCACCAATGTTAGCTACTCTCTGACAAAACTGTTACGTATAATAATTGCAAAAAATCGAGGGGTTGTATCCGAGACACGACCGTATAAGACTACGCTTTTTTTGTAATTTGTTGGTTATGATAAACCATATATATATGAATATTTTTTGCGAATACGTCGAAATTTCGTAAATAACTCTTTAGTAAAAAGTTCAGGGAACCCTGGAAAGGTTTAATGGCGTGCGTGGTTTTGTAGAATCATTTCGAGAAGCAACGATTCTTTCTTGCCTTTGCGAGAACAATACACTAATTGGTCATATGTCGCAATTTGTTTTTTTTTTATATCAATGCACGCATTGCATTGAGTATTTAACGAGAGGCATCTTCCATCGACATTCAACAAGCATCAAACACGCGTCCAACAGATGCACACAGTTGCAGCGATAAAAATGAAACATCGCGAGAATGTCCGTTTATGAAAAATCGTTTCTCGACTCTCGGTCAAAACCGTCAACAAAGCTAGAAGCTTGTTGCATCAGAACAGAGCCGATGCGCGAAGGTGTGCTATTCACATGTACAGGAAATGAACAAGTTCTAAGTTCCGCGCAACGAAAACAAGCAACACACACAAAGCCGAACACTGATGGCTAGAAGTGGCCTATAATCATTTGCACGCTTCTCTTACAATGCCAGATGCACTTCAAGTAAAATATTCGTTAGTGTTCACAGCTCGAAAGGAAACATAAAACACAAAACGAGCAGAATAAGCGACCTTTGTTGTTTTGGGCACAGAAATATTCTTGAAAATTTCCGATTCGATTGGTATACGAATCATTAAAATCCGTTTGCAGCAGAAATAGTTATTGAGGTGACCTTTATTTCATAAAAACGTGACCTGTTTTCTGGTTTGGCACCGTTAGTGTAAGACGTAGTCCTACGTCAAAAACATCAAGTCTCATGTCCAAAACAGGCAGTTATTTGCCTTCCTATACGTACATGATACATTCTGACTGAACCTATAAACCACTTTTTAAGACTTCGTTCACTATGACTGAACGATTTCGAAATATTTTTCAATCAATTGACAGTTGTGAGTCAAAGTGTAAAAAATGGAAAGTATCGTCAAGTAGCATGTGTGCACTCAGTTTTACGATTGTCTGTACAAATGATTGACACATGGTCCTCTCTATTTGCATATGATATAGAGCCACAAAATTTTAGTTCACTTTGTCTTCGAGTTCATTTTTGTGAAAAAAAAACATACAGAAAAACGTGTTTATATCAACAAAATTTACAAATTCGTCGGTGTTTCCGAACACAACACGGCACGCTATGGGTAATTTTCATGTCCGTTACAAAAAAAAATCTGTAGTATATGTCAAACCATGAGAGAGAGAATCGAATTCATTTTTGGGGGAGTGACTTCAATATGCATTTGGCGGAGAAGAATGAAATGCGATAGTCGAGTCGTAGAGTGAGATAGCAGCCAAACGCCCGACTGACTGTTGAGTCATGCTGACGGAGAAAGCCAAAACTCATTCCCAATTGAACACGAAGGTGACTTTCTTCATAGTCAGTTGACTATCCTCAGTTGAATATGACTTTGACGAGCCGTGCCGCTGTCATTCATTCGATGTTAAATAATTTTTCGACTGTGTTCATTCATATTCATTCAGTTCTATCTGAGCTTTCTTTGAAGATCAAGTCATGAGGCTTCATTCACATCCATTCATTGCCATTGAATTGTTAGGAATTTTGTGACTGATAATTTTCAATATCCTGACAAGTGTGCGATTTCGTCATTTCATACGTCTATGGATGAAAAGTGTGATAGATGACGGGATGAAAAATAGGCTCATCTCGATTAATCTCGACTCCGTTAGCCCTCATAATCGCCGGATATTATGCATAAATGGCCAGTATTGCATACGCGATGAGACTGTCATTCGGACGTTGGGTAAGATTTGGTTCAAGTGGTACTGACCTATATAAATAAAAATAGAAGGGAGGAATAGTCCGATTTGAGCCATCTTTATTTTGTCGTATTCGTCTCTTCCTGTAGATCAGTATAGCGGAGAGTATAGCGGATGTTTGCGCTAACGAAATTGACCTTTGTTCGAAAGGGGAATTGGATTTTCAAGCGAAATAACGCACCAATGTTATTTATTTCTTTATTTATTTATTTTCTTTGTCTTCGAAAAAAATCGTACAGACTGTTATTAATTTAAATTCCTTATCCTATTTTTGAAAACGTCCTTGCTTATATTATAGTCAAAATAGTCGGAAACATCGTTCAATGCTCGTAAACTCGCACTGAGTGGGTTGTTGTGTCCGTAGTTCGTCCTGTGGAGGGGGATATTGATCGTATTATGATTGCGAAGCAAACGAGATGGAGCGTTCAAATTAACTTGTTGGAGCAGAGCGGAACAATCAGTTCTGTTTGTCATTATGTCGAATAGGAACATCCGTTGCAATTTCAATCGTCTGGACGAAAGGCTTTCAAGGTCAATCAGGAGACACCGTGATCTGTAGAGAGGTAGGTTAGCTGGGTCCAGCCATGGAAACTGTCGAAGGGCGAAACGAATAAAGTGCTTTTCCGCTCAATTTTGACGATCTGACCATGTGATACAGCGCCCAAACTGGAGTTGCATATTCTAAAATGCTGCGGACAAGAGCACAAAATAATGATTTCAATGCGTAAACGTCAGTGATGAGCGATGCGTGTCGACGAATAAATCCTAGGACAGAACATACTTTGGAAACTATAGTTGTGACATGTTCGTTGAACCGCAATTTGGAACCAAGGATTACTCCGAGATCGCGGATGGCATTTACACGTTCAAGAATCATCGTTCCGATCTTATAAGCGTGTCCCAGACTAGCGTGACTCCGAGTAAGCGAGATCACCTTACATTTGCTGATGTTCAAGCACATTCCATTCTCTTCACACCATTTGAGTAGCTCGTCGATATAATCTTGCATGGCAATACAGTCCAGATCTGATGCAATGACCCTGAAGATTTTCAGGTCATCAGCAAAGAACAATTTATCAGTTGACAATCGATGACCTAGGTCGTTGATGAAAAGTATGAAAACTAGGGGCCCAAGCACGCTTCATTGTGGAACCCCGGAAGGGATATAGAAAATAGTAGAGCAATCTGCTCCAATCTGGACATAAACTTTGCGGTCCGAAAAGTAGGATTTCAGCCAACTGGTTATCCAATCCGGGAATCTTATGTGCTTCAGTTTAGCTATGGCAAAAGTGTGAGGTACCGTGTCAAAAGCCTTTGAGAAGCCCACATAGACTGAATCTACCTGGCGCCGATTCTCCATCGCATGGAATCATTTGTTCACGTAGCACATCAGATTTGCAGTTGTCGACCAGCGTTCAACGAAACCATGTTGATTTTCGGACACAATCGGTTTAGCGGCATTGTATAGGTAGTGGTGAACAAGTGTTTCAAGCACTTTGCCTAAGCAGCTGTAAAAATGCAGTATGGAAATACCTCGGTAGATCACTACACGATCCAGGCTGCCAGCTTTGTGGATGGGGACCATTCTGGCAGTTCTCCACATGGTTGGGAAGACACCATCAGAGATAGAACGATTAAAAGTCCGTGTTATTGGCACCACCAACTCACGCCTACATGCCTAAATGATAGATGGAGGTAACCCGTGTCTTGTGAGCTTGTGAATCAAGTTTATTGAGGGCTTGGAGGACCTCTGTAGTCGAAAATTGTCTGACAGGGAGATGAACATCGAACGAAGGCACGTGTTGAAAATTCTCTAAGAGTGATATTTGTGTAGACGTGCGTAACACACCATCAAAGAATTTGGCAAATAAGTTTGCTGCTTCTCATGATGTGCTGGCTGTAGATCCGCAATACTCGACGTTGGATGGTATTCGGTGTTTGTTTTTTTGTGCTCTGATGAAACTCCAAAATGACTTCGGATCTTGCCTCAGTTTGGTCTGAAGTCTATCAACGTATGCTTTGTAAGTTGAAGCTAGGAGTTCATTGTAGCTGCTTTCGTTACGACGCAGAATGCGCCTGTTTTCGTCAGTCCTGTCGTTGGAAAAAAATGTTGCGGGCTTTTCGAAGTCTTTTTCGCGATTGACGCAACTCATTGGTCCACCAAGGTTTTCTTGTGATGGATGTTGAATGGACGACGTCGACGGGGAACTATTGCTTCGAAGATGGTATTCAGTGTCTCATAAAACAGGGCTAAGCTTTCGTCAACTGATAAGCAGTTTTGTAGATCCCAATCCCAGTTAACTGACGAGATTTTTTCCTTTAGAAGCTGGACATCACATCGTTTGAGGTCGAAATCCAGGACATCGACATCAGAGCTAGTGAGCATTGGTACATTAAAGGGTGTGTCACATCAAATTGCATCACGGAAAAAACGCTGTAGAAATTTAATTTTTAGGAATTATATCTTCAGCTTTCGCTTATAATCAGATAAGAGTGTATAGCTCACGTTGGCCATGCTTCACTGTCAATTTTTCGTAAATTTGGAAAAATGTCGTCGAACGAAAAAGAGTGTCGTGAATTAATCCTGCGCACTCATTTCGAGAATCCGGAGTTGTCACATCGGGACATCGGTAAGATGCTGGGAATCGTCCAATCCACGGTCAGCAGAGTACTAAAACGATACTTCGAGAACCTAACCATCGACCGGAAGGTGAAGAACGGCAAAAATGGATGCTCCGTCAGTGAAAAAAATCACAAGCGCGTAGTTAAGCAGTTTAGACGTGATCCGAGAAGTTCGGTCCGGGATGTCGCCAATAAGCTGAATTTGTCAAGTTCATTCATCCAGCGGACCAAGCAGCGGGAGGGCCTGCGTACATACAAGGTTCAGAAGGCTCCTAACCGCGACGAAAGGCAAAACATGATGGGGAAGACGCGAGCCCGGAAGGTGTACACCGAAATGCTGACGAAGCTGCATTGCCTGGTAATGGACGACGAAACGTACGTCAAAGCGGACTTTCGTCAGCTGCCGGGCCTGTTGTTCTTCTCCGCAGAGGACAAATTCAGCGTTCCGGAGGAGATTCGCAAGCAGAAACTATCCAAGTTTGCCAAAAAGTACATGGTGTGGCAAGCGATCTGCTCTTGCGGAAAGCGGAGCGCCCCCTTCGTGATGACCGGCACGGTAAACGGGCAGGTTTACCTTAAGGAGTGCCTACAGAAGCGCTTACTACCACTATTGAAGCAGCACGAGGGCCCGACCATCTTCTGGCCGGATCTCGCTTCGTGCCACTATTCAAAGGACGTGTTGGAGTGGTACGAAGCCAACGGAGTCACCTTCGTGCCAAAGGAAATGAACCCGCCCAACGCGCCGGAGCTTCGCCCAATAGAGAAATATTGGGCGATTATGAAGCAGGCCCTCCGGAAGAACCCAAAAGTTGTCAAATTGGAGGCGGACTTCAAGAGAAAATGGATTTCTGTTCAAAAAAAACTACAACCTGATGTTGTACAGAACCTTATGGACAGGGTAAAGAGGAAGGTGCGAGCATACGGGCTTGGGCTCGAAGTATGAATAAAAAGAAAATGCCAAAAGTTGTTTAATAGTTTTTATTTTACTGTCTAAAATTTTCTAAAGGATCGGTCTACTGGGCGAATTTCTACAGCGTTTTTTCCGTGATGCAATTTGATGTGACACACCCTTTATACTGTTTGTCAAGTCATAAAATAGATGGCTCATGGTGGACATCTAATTTGAGTAGCGGGATTGGGGGTACTACTACTTCAACGAGATCTGTTGCATTCACGAACGCAAGGTTAAGGATTTTTCCGTTGGAATTCATTACCGAATTTACTTGTGTCAACCCATTAGTGGAAATTGTTTCAGTAAGCGCTATTTCTTGATCTTTTGATGAGTTAGAGGGGAGATAGCCATTGATATAGGGTCGGGGAAAAAGAAATGTCGTATTTCTGATCGAAATTTGACGCTTTATTTAAAATACTTAAAATTATCCAATTTAAGTCAAATATGCGTCGTAGCTCCCGTAGCTTCTGGCGGGTCATCAAAGATGTGTGAGGCCGAGCGTTGTCCTGGCGGAAAACAACACCATTCCTATTGATCATTTCTGGTCGTTTCTGGTCAATCGCCTGCTTCAAACGGTCCAGTTGCTCACAGTAGAGAACCGAGTTGAGGATCCGGCCATAGTTGAGCAGCTCATAGTGGATGATTCCCTTCCAATCCCACCAAACACACAGCAAAACCTTCCTGGCCGTCAATCCGGGCTTGACGATGGTTTTGGCCGGCTCACCGCGCTTCGACCAAGACTTTTTTCGCTTTAGGTTGTCGTACGTGATCCACTTTTCATCACCAGTCACCATCTTCTTTAAAAATGGGTCGAGTTCGTTCCGTTTCAGCAGTGCATCGCAGGCGTTGATTCGGTCTAATTTTTTTTTTGCGTCAACTCGTGTGGCACCCATACATCAAGCTTTTTTTGGAATCCAATCTTCTGCAAATGGTTCCAAACGGTTTTATGGTCTACACCCAGTTCCTGGCCGATCGAGCGAGTGCTCACTTGCCGGTCTACTTGGATGATTTCAACGATTTTATCGGTTTCTACGACGATTTGCCTACCAGTACGGAGTGTATCTTCGACAGCCACTACACCAGAACGAAATCGATCAAACAAACGCTGTGCTGTGCGAATCGTTACAGTATCGGGTCCATAAACTACACGAATTTTTTCGAACGCCATCGTTGCAGTTTTTCGCCCGCAAACCTCTGACGTTTTGTTAGTATACGGTAAGAAAACGGTCGATGGATTTATGATCGAGATTTGCGGCACATGCTGGACCACAGAGCAATGCAGAGAGATTGTTCGTCGGCAAAATGAAGCTAGGGATGGATTGAGGCTGGATCGGTAAAGGCTCATATTGATTTGAAAATAAATACTCGCCTGGGATAGTTGATTCCTCGGAAAAAGGCAGGACTGTGACAGAATGGCTCAGATCTCTCATTGGTTGTTTTTGTGTGCGCTCGGGGCTGAAATAATGCAGATCGGATACAATTGATAGTTTTTTTGGAGCCAGATCCACAAATTCTCGAAACTGCAAATTTTTTGGCCAAGACGATCTCTCCAGGGCTTTTACCTTGAAAGCCGAGTCTAGACCGACCTTGTAAGAAACAGAGGTGTACGAAGAAGTATCCGCTCCCTTCGGAACCAATCTTATGTTATGGTTAAAATTTTGAAATTTTATAAAACATGCATTGCATGTAACGGATAATAACGGAATTAAGAATCTTTAGCGAAAATTGTGTCTGAGAATAAATGTATATTGTAATGATGTTTGGTAGAAGTAATAGGAAAATTATAATAGGTGTACTAGTAAGTTTCTTCGGTTTTACGACAGATGGCGTAACTTAATTATTAATCCAGTGAATCAAATTTCCAGATTTTCGTTGGAAAGCTACTGTCATTGCGCGTCTTTTTTCAGTATATGTCAAAAAGTTAAAGTGACCAGATGCTCAGAGGTCTAACGCGGGACACAAACAACAAAACGTTATGTGAACATAAACCATAGTTTAGCGAGTGTAAACTGATCAGTATTATTTCTTTCTGAGTATCGGCACTCAGTTGTGATTTTTCGTTAGTTTAGATTTTGTTTACGCCCGAAAATCACTCGCTAAATCAGAGCATTTACGCCTGGCAAGCACGATTCAAATTCTACAATTTTCTTCAAATTACCGAATGGAATGCTCGAAAATTCCAATTAATTTTTCATCGATTTTAGTGTTAACGTATGCATTCAAAAAAAATGGACTAATTTCGGATGGCGATGAAAGATAATTTATAAGAACAAATTTTCTTTAAATCTTACGTTTATTAAGTCTACAACAAAAATGATTCAAAGATGTTGATTCGCAGCAGCAGCACTGTCAAGCAACTTAATGTTTCCATACTGCAAGCTCCATCCCACAGCGAAGGAGTTGGACATCCTGAGGCACTTTGTGTCCGCCAGATATAGCCGATCTGGTATTTACAATATCATCTATTTTCCGCTCCTTAACCCGGGAGATCGAAACAAACGGTGGAGAAAAATCTGGCCAAAATGGACATTTTTATGTGGAAGCGTCAGACGAGACCGGACGGATCTGAGCAGCAGGCAAACACCCAGAAGGAGGAGCTTGAGGTGCTGGTGAAAAACTTGTTTCCGGCGAAAGAAGTGAAAAACTTCTTTTCGTACTCGTAATGAAAGACGAGACGTACTTGATGCTAGAATTCAACGAATGGCAGAGGACCGGGTTCCCCAGGTAAGCGATGACGTCGAATATATCATTCACATCAAGTTCTCAAAGAAGGTTCTCTGACAAACGTGAAGGGAATGTCCAAAATAAATATATAGAAATAAGTGCTTGCCGGAGTTGGGAAGGTGATGTGGTCTTTATGCCGAACCTGGGATCAGCCCATTATGCCAAAAGATCACTAGAGGATGGATCGGCTGGAGATAAACATTGTCGCGAAGACCACCAACCTTCCCAACATTCCCCAGCTGCACCCGATAGAAAACTTTTGGGCGAATGGCCAAAATAGAGAGACAGACGACCACCAAAGCCACAAAAAGGTAAAATAACACGCTGATATACATATATTCATCGGCCATGGTTCAGGTTCCGGCCAACTTCCGTAAGACCGCCCAGCGCTTCATTTACAATACTTCATCAAACAACTCTGCCTCTTCCTGTCGAGTGTACACTAGTTCTTCCGGCTTGTTTCAAACGTTAAGCCCTGACCGAGCTAGGGGACCAAAGATGAACTTTTCGTCTGACTCACGTTGGTCCCTGCGAATCAAAAGGGGACTTTCATAAAAATCATTTTCCAATTTTGTTGCTGTCGCTTCCAGTTGACACTCTCTAAATAAAAAGCCCCCTGTCGGTGTGATGAAACCAGCTCAACGTATTATTCTTTGAATGCATTAGAAGCACTCTTGTACATTCTGCCAAATAAAAGTTTTTTTATTGAGGTTATTCCATTTAAGAAAATCAGAATGATCAAATTGTGATATTGAAACATAATGATAACGCGGGACATTTTCGTTTCTTTTGCCAAATGCGGGACGTTTCGCGGGACGCAATCTTACGCGGGACATTTTGTTGAAATGCGGGACTGTCCCGCGTAACGTGGGACGTCTGGTCAGTTTACAAAAAGTTGAAGCGTAAACAACATAGTTTTTGCCACTTCCAATATGTCGAATTTCGTACCAACGCGAGTGTTTTGCGGGGGGTGTTGCATCATTACTTCAATGTGAAGAAAAAAGCTGCGGAGAGTCATCGCATCTTGGTGGAAGTTTATGGTGACCATGCTCCAACCGAGCGAACGTGTCAGACGTGGTTCGTACGGTTTGAAAGTGGTCATTTTGACTTGGAAGACGAAGAACGTTCCAGACCGCCAAAAAAGTTTGAAGATGAAGAATTGGAAGCTTTACTCAATCAAGATCCGTCACAAACGCAGAAAGAACTTGCAGATACACTTGGAGTAGCTCATCGAACGATATCCGATCCTTTAAAAGCAATGCGAATGATCCGAAAGATAGGACATTGGGTGCCATGTGAATTGAAGCCACGAGAGAGCTCTTTTTTTCACGTGCGAACAACTGCTCCAACGGCATAAAAGAAAGTATTTGTTTGCATCGAATCGTTACTGGCGATGAAAAGTGGGTCCATTACGACAATCCTAAACGTCGGGCAACGTATGGATACCCCGGCCATGCATCAACATCGACGGCCGCGTGGAATATTCGCGGCCAAAAGGTTATGCAGTCTATTTGGTGGGACCAGCTGGGTGTGGTGTACTATGAGCTACTCAAACCGAATAAAACCATTACGGGGGACCTTCACCGACGACAATTGATGCGTTTGAGTCGGGCACTGAAGGAAAAATAGCCACAATACGAGCAAAGACTCGATGAAGTTATTTTGCAGCACGACAATGCTCGGCCGCGTGTCATGAAACCGGTAAAAACATAGTTGGAAACGCTGAAATGGAAGGTTCTATCCCACCCGCCGTATTCTCCAGAGAGCTCTTCTCCAATTTTGATGGAGTTAAAAATTGATGATTCGTGGTTAGCCGACAAACCAGCCGGTTATTTCCACAAAGGGATCCGTGAATTCCCAGAAAGATTGGACGATGTGGAGATTGGAAAAAGTTGTGAATAGCGATGGGCAATACTTTGAATATTAAATTTGTAACCATTTTTGCAGAATAAAGCATTAAGTTTTGAAAAAAAACGAAGAAACTAACCGATACTCCAATTAGTAAAAGGAAATTGTAAAGGGCCAATTATAGCATCAATCAATGGTGAGTTCTGCGATTGAACCCACGAACGTTCGCATAGTAAGAAAACGCGAATGTTCGAATGAGTTCAAATATTTTTTTTTGCGAGACGAAGTTCGCCGAGTCATCTAGTTATAAATAAAAATTTTGCAAATAATAGTTAAAGTATATCTGTTTCATCTGTAATATGGATCTATCGGATGCGAAACTTTGTGATGCTTTGATTGCAAGACTTCGATGAAAATGATATCGTTACTTTACCTGTGTTGAAAACTACCGTGGTGTGTCAATACTCTGTACTCTCAGCAAGGTCTTTGAGAAGCTTGTTCACACAGTTCTCTACCGAGTCGCGACTCCCATCATCTCCAGTAGTCAGCACGGATTTGTGAAACACCGTTCAACAACATCGAACTTAATGTGCTATGTATCAGCGTTGTCACTTGAATTGGAATCGAAGCAGCAGGTTGATTCAATTTATATAGATTTCGCGAAGGTTTTTGACACCGTACCGCATAAGTTGATCGTTGATAAAATGGGTCACACTGGATTTCCCTCGTGGATAACGGAATGGCTCTATTCGTACCTGTCAAATCGTAACGCATACGTTATGGTCAATTCTGTGCGTTCCAGAACTTTCGACATTCCTTCTGGCGTACCCCAAGGCAGTGTTCTCGGCCCTCTTATTTTTATTATCTTCATCAATGATCTTTGCCTGTTACTCTCCTCATCCAATCTCTCGTTTGCCGATGACTTAAAACTATTTCGTGTCATAGTTTCACCAGATGACTGTGCTGCTCTGCAAAACGACATAAATCGTTTGCTTGTCTGGTGTGGCGACAACGGAATGTGAGTTAACTGCAAAAAATGCAAAGCGATATCCTTCTCCCGTTGCAGTAACGTTTTAGTCCATCAATACAACATGGAATCAGTTGCCTTAGAGCGTATCAATTCAATATGCGATCTCGGTGTTACTATTGATTCGAAGCTAAGATTTCATGAACACATCAACATTATAACAGCTAAGGCGTATACAGTGCTTGGTTTCATCCTGCGTCATACATCTGAATTTACTGATGTTTATTGCCTCAAGACGCTATTTTGTTCGCTTGTGCGAAGTATTTTGGAATATGCTTCCCCGGTTTGGTGTCCTTACCAAGTTACACAGAATCTTGCGATTGAGAAAATTCAAAGAAAATTCGTGCGTTTCGCTTTGCGCTCTCTCCCGTGGAACGATCCGGTCAATCTACCCTGTTATGCTGATCGTTGTAAGTTGATCGATTTGGAAACACTTTCATCGAGGCGCACTAAGTCACAAAGGCTGTTTGTTTTTGATGTTTTAATGGGTCATGTTGACTGTCCTAAGCTCTTGGAACCGATTCCATTGAATATTCCGCCTCGCCGTTTTCGAAACTCTCCATTATTAGCAATTCCTTACCACAGAACAAACTTCGGTTACAACAGTAGTTTTGATTTTTGTTTGCGTTCCTTTAATGTTGTTTGTAATGAATTTGATTTTCTGTTGACAAGAAACGTGTTCAGTGCTAGGATTAGAGACTTAGTATAGTTAGTTTTAAGTCAGTCTGTGCGACGTAGTCGAAGATGATGTACTAAATAAATAAAAATGATAAAGGTTAACCAGAAAACCTGATATCATGAGCGTCATTGCACATTGAACTCTGCAGCACAATGCAAGCAGAAACTATGGTCAAAAGCTGTTAGCATTTGCAGGTAGAGTCATCAGTGTCCAAAGAGCAGGTTCCAACTCGGATTGCTTGATATTAGATTTATTTATAACGCTGTACTGAATATTCACATCGTACAGTCAGATTCCATGAAAGCCGCACATTTTACCTGATGGAATTCAGTCCGTAATCGGAGGCGGGTCGTATTTACCTGGAATTTTAGTAGATTATAACTAAGTTTAAATAAACATAGAACTGTTGTCCTTACTTCCTTGATCAAACAATTCGCGCTTGGCTATATTGTCCTCCTATGTTGGAAAATTATGTGATTAATATTTATTTCATGAACCCAAAAATGTGTGTTATTACAATGTCACCAATGTAATCCGCCGACGAGATAGCCTCGGTCGCGAAGATGAACACCGCAACAAGAATTGCGAAGATTAGAATAGTCGATACCTTCCACATTTCGTAGTGTTCCAAGAACTTACTGGAATGACTCGAAATGTGCTCGCTTTTAAAGGAATGAATATTATTTTTGTTGTAGAATTAATTCGTTCCTGCAGCGATTGCTCCTGCATTGTGAATCCATTTCGATTCGTTTAGGTATTCCACATGGACATGAAACGAGACCGCGCGGTATTTGCGTCAAATAAATGGTATGGAAAACTAAAAAAAAATGTTTATACTCCCGACAGTCATACACTGTAATGAATTTGATACGAAGTAAATTTGCCGTTTGTCGGCTTCTGTGATGGGTTTGCTTGTCACAAAAATCATGGTGAGAGCTTCGGTTGAAAGATTTCTTCGACGGAAAAAGGTTTTCTGCTTGCACTGATACATGTGTATTTTTCAACCTGCCGCTAGAAATACAGTTAAGGCAAAACAAAAAATATATCCCGTATGTATCCAGGTTATTCATGACTGCTAGTGGTGAAAGTAGTGATAGAGATCGATACCTTTCAAGACAATTCGCGAATTAATGTTCGGGTCTTCAACTTCGTTTTTCTCGAGTTGACGAAAATGTTACATTGGACCTTTTCCAAAGTTACGCGAGAATTGCTAGAGCAGAGCATCTACATTAGGGTGGCATCGTGATGTAAAATTTCAGAAACCGACTATGAACATTTCGTTTACTAGCCCAAAAAAATGACCTGTGCAATATTTCAGCTCAACCGAACATGATCTAGGGGTGCTTCAAAACGCTCAAAATTTTGATTTTTGGACCCTTTGAGTATCTATCTCAAGGGGGGAATTTAGGGAAGTTAGGGTAAGACGGACATGTTAAGAAGAACTTCAATTGTATCTTTGAAAACTCATGTTTTCCAAAACTCAAAAGCAGTTTCTTACAGTTCAGTAAACTGTTTTTCGAAATAATTGGCCAAATGTTTTATATAAATGAAATTACAAAGAGCAAAGTTTTTCGATGCAGGTGTAATGGACATGTAGTGGGGGAATATGGACAGGTTAAAAATATACGGAACCTAGAAGTTCATCGCTCGCGAGAGGAATAATTTCGCTCTCTCTCAGTGTTTGTGTGTCTAGTAACTGAAATCGAACAAACAGAGAAAGCAATATAAAAAGAGTTGAATATTCTTCCCTTCACTTAGAGGCGAATGAACTGAAAAGTTTAAAGCCTCTTTAATCCAACATCATCATCATCCCTTCACTTTACATCATGCATTGGATGTGATTATGGATGTGACTGTTCATTTCAACTCCACCAGTGCAATTATTTCAGTCATTGGAATTTACCACTTACGAATGAATTCACTTTTCCGTACATACCTAATTTCGCTTCTCTGTTAACTCACAAACCGAAATATAACCATCAGTGAATTCAATTTTGCAATTGAACCACTTAAAATGCTTAATGTCGAAGCCGCATTAATTACATCCACACGCAAAATCATGTTTGATTTTTGATTTTTGTTACCCTATTCCACTTTTGATCAGTATTCATTGTCATAGGATGGTTTCAATATTATCACGTTCGTCGCCCAAAGTGACTTTACTGAGATTCTTGCGGAGCCCAACTTGCGGGTAAATTATCAAATGAAGATCAAAGTTAGTTTGTAAACAACTTTTACATGATCTAGCAATATTTTATTTAATTTGAAGATGATTTGACAACAATAACACATGCCAAAGTCATATTATATGGGTTTCGCAAAAAACTGCAGTACAAACCATTCGCACTATAAATTAATGAAAAGCATAATATAAACATTATAACGATATGGTTACAATTTTATTATTTTTCTACATATCCTATAGTTACACTTAGGTGCCTATTCTATCAAATTTCTTAAATCATATTCAATTTGAACGAGGAAAGTGTCACCCATATCTGGGTGACGAAGCTACGAAAGTACAGTTAACTCTCCCTAACTCGATGTTCTGTATCTCGATATTTTCCCTAACTCGATGGATTTCATGGCACCTTCGATTTTACAAGCATTCTTCTCTCCATAACACGATACTTCCCTAACTCGATGCCTCTCTTACTCGATGTGTTTTGATTCATTTTTCCATGGATTTTCACCTCCCTAACTCGATTGATTTTCGCGTACATGTTTTTGTGCGTTATTACCTCAGATATCAATTGCCCTTGAAAGTGAAGACGGAGTGTTCGTGTCATCAAACAATTTCTTTTCAAGTATGGAAAACCACGAGAAACCTTTCAAGCGAACAATCAAAACGCTAACCATTGCGCAAGGTTTGAGCATCATCGAGCAGGTCGAAAAATATGGACGGAAGGGGTCTGAAGCTGCAAATAATTTCAGTATTGCACAAAGTGCGGTATCAACACTACTCAAACTAAAGTAAAAATGGAATCGGAATGGAAAATTGTATCTAGACCAAAAGCATATAAGGTTGGTAAGAATCGAGAAGCTGGAGCGGTCAATGAATTTTTGTCTTGTCAAGCTAGACAGAATAATTTACCCCTCTTCTATTCTTCGGGATATGGCTTGAGAATTTGTCCAGAAACTGGGAATTCCTAACTTCAAAGCACAACCAACATGGACGGAAGTGATATTCCGCTGGCACAATTAATGCGTCGTGAGCTTGCTGATGTCGACGGTACAATACCGTTCGATTGCTCAATGTCTTTTAATAATTAGTGCAAAAAGGACCAAGGACCAAGTGATTTGCTGTGATCTGATGCCAGATACCGATATACTAGAAAGTGTTGAAAAACCTGAGAAAAACGCTGAAGATAGTAGTTCTATTGGGATGTTAATTCGAACGTTTAATCAAACCTGAAGAATATGTCCGGAATATTGAAATCAACTGAAAATGTTCCTGTGAAACTATTCGAACATTTCTTTGTGATTGAACAGTTCCTGCGTGATCGTTACAATTCAGTTTGAGTAACATACTTAATCAATATTTTCTTTGTTAACCTAGTGCCTCATGCAAGTCGGACTCGATTATATATGATTCGATTATGTAAAATTTAGGACTCGATTGTATACAGTTTGAAAAAAAAAGTTTTTTTTTATAATTCAAATATGAATAATTTCAAGAAAAAAAATTAACTTTCAGCATTAAGGTGAAATTTAAGTGGCTTTTATAAGTACAGTGGGTTAAAAATCGCGATTTTTGAAGATTTTGATTGAATCTTCATCAGGAATTGTTTATATCGATATTGCAGCGAAATTAAGAGAGATAGAAGTTGGGCGTCAAAGAACAAATTGTAGAGAGGTTAGAGAGCTTTAATTCAATTGATAGAAACAATCAAGTTTAGTATGAATTTTTAGGATAAAATTAATAATTACAAATAAAAAAAAACTTTTAAATTTTCCACTTCAAAAATGTTATTTTAATCCACTAATTTAGATGTTGCACTACTATATCCTGTACTAAATGTTCTCATCTTTCAAATGAAAGCAACAAAATCGGATTACGTAGCATACTTTTCAATGTAGAGTCAGTTTGAGCCAACAGAATCCGAAACAAAGAAAAAGTTCTATAAGTCTGTCATCGTTGAAATTCTAACATATGCGTAGAAGGATTTTTTTCGTGAAATATAACCGTCTATCACCTCCTGAAAGATTCTGGAAAAAATATTTTTTTTATATGAGAAAGGTGTTTTTTTCACTTTAAGGGAATGAATCAAAGAATGAAACAAGTAATTGGGACACTTACCCAATTATTTATATGACAATTTGAGATATAAAAAAAAATTAGGAAAAAATGTTCTGTATCTCGATACCTCCCTAACTCGATTATCCCTTTGGATATCGAGTTAGGGAGAGTTTACTGTATTATAAAATAGCATGTAGAAAGGGTTCCCATCAACAGAAATTTGAAATTCATAATGCAACTATATAAACCAACCGCCTAAATCATGTCCGATTGAGCTGAAATTTCGCACAGGTAATTTTTTGGGCTAATAAACAAAATGTACATGGCCGTTTCTTTAAATTCGATAATTATTTTTTCCATACCTCCATTGCCAGTCACAGAAGGTCGATTTTTTTTTTTGAGATGACACCAAATCTCGACGTTTTATGCATTTTTAGGTCATTTGCCATCGAAAAAAAAATCGATTTTCCAAATTTCATGTAAAATGTTCAAAGAAAAAGATATAATATTTGAATTTTAACTTCAATTTTATAAATAATAGAATAATCAAAACCATGACATTTTTGGGTTATAGGCTTCATTTAGAGATTATTTATAGGTATCGATACAGCCTATAATTTATAATACTATGCATTTGCAAAAAAAAAATGTGACTGTCAAAACTAGTGATAAAATGTTTGCGTTTCTGACTGTTTATGCAGAAATCTTCATTGAAATTAGTATTCAGGTAGTGTTAGGAATTTGAATCAAGCTTCGACACATGATTCAAATTCCGAACAGAAGATGTTTGAACACACTTTTTTCAGGCAAATACAGCCATAGGTCACAAATTGGGATACAAGGACAATCCAGTTCTGGAGCAACAATATAAAAAGACCATTTGTTAACACTTTAAGCCCCGTGTCGGTCCCTAGGGGCCGACGTTGAGATGTTGGTAGGAAAGCGCTGACTGATTTTGGGACTGACAGTCACAAAATAAAAAAATTAAAAAATACATGGTTTGTTTTCGGATATTTTTCAAAATATGACTACTTTCTAGTCGAATTTCTGACTATTTCCTATTTATACAATAAGTATCTTTGGGAACTGGGACCGACACTGATATTGTGCAAACGCTCTTGATGCGGGCTAAATGGAAAGCAAAGCAAGAAAAAATCGTGGCTCAACGTGTTAACAAATGTTTGTAACCAACGAGAGTAAAATTGATTTTCTTAGTCAGGTTTTGTGTGTAATGACGTATGCAGTCGTCAGCGGTTCCCAAAGACTTCGAACCTAGACCTCACCTTATAGAGAACGCTTGGGTCGAATGACCAAGGCCTCAAACCCCCTCTCTCAAACTGTCACCTTGTATATGTGACAGCCCCTTTTATGGACCTTAACTTCCAAAGATACGAGGGACATATCACTTGCATTTTTATTGTTCGGAAATTGAGTCAGTGACATATTTCCAGTTTTCTAACAAGAATATTTATTTGTAAACAATGTAAACTATAAAAAACAAATGCAATAAATAATTACGCAAACAAAATCAATTTTTTTACGAGTATAACATTTTTCCGAAAAAGATTAGCTTATTGGATTTTATTAGATAAATCGATCATCTAAATCGGTCCAGTAGTTCAAAAGTTATGATTTTTTTTAAATACATTTTCGTTGTTCGGAATTTGAGACAAAAGTGTTCGGAATATGAGTCAGTGACAAAAATGGTTTTCGAAATTTGAGACAAATGTGATTGGACATATTTTTAGTTTTTCACCATGAATATGTATTTGAAAATCAATTTTATTGTAGTCAAATGAAAAATAAGGCTCTATTGTATCTAAAAATCGAATTAATTTCGCGAAAGAGTACCATTTGGAGTAATGAGACACAGTTTAATGGCCATCAAAGCTTAAGTGTTCGGAATTTGACACAAAACGGTACAGATGTTATAAATTTCTTCGAACAATGCAAATAAATTATTATGAATGGATTGAAGCACTGGATTAGATAATTTTTTCTCAGTGTTTTGTCACTTTCTTCTTTTAGCTTGGGCAGTTGTCTTAATGTTTTTTCCGACAATTGTGTGCAATTTCGTGTTGAAATCCTAATTTATTGTGCCTGAACATTGAAAATGCTACAGAATACATTTGGTGACTCAACTATGTCGAAATCACGGGTGTATGAATGGGGTAAGGTATTTAAAGACGGCTGAGAAAAGATGAATCATTTGTCACGTCAAGGACGACCATCCATCTCTTATAGCGAATTCGTTTTTAAAATTGAGTCAGTGCCAAACTGACTCTGTAATAAAAAAACGTTTTCAGTTTCACGAATGCGTTGGTTTGTTGGTGTACGTTATATAGTCTGATTTGTTTATATTTACGACGGCAAATGTACAGTGTCGACGTCTGGTGGTGATATTAGTGCTTGGGAGGTAAATTGTTTTCCATCAGATCAGAAGGGCCAAGTGCAGTGTAAACATATAAAAGTTTGAATAAAAATTTGTACTTCATATTGTTCGATTACCTAACACATGTAGTTCTGACACGCACTTAACCATTTGTCGATGCATTTCCTGTTTGTTCCACAAATAATTACTATTATAATATAAAATCATCATTAGACACAGTTTTCGTTCAATATGTTTCTGCGATATCGGAAAAATCCTCTTATTTAATCACATAAAATAAATATTCGATACGTTAAAGTAAATTTTCATTCATAATTTTGATTTTGAAATTTATTCCATTATATTTTGATTTTGAAATTTATTCCACCTGAGTATCCATTATTATTTTCATCTCCCATCGAAAGCACACGTAGCTTAATGCCGTCTACTCGAATATACTCTTCAAAATCAGAATCCGAATTGGATTACGCTTCCAATAATTCAAAAGCAAAAGCAGCAGGTTTTCCATTTTCATAGTCTTTATTTTTAGATTTTCCAAAATAATATTCGGAACTTGACAGTTCCGGTGACAGGTATTGGTGAACCCGAGTGCCAACCCGTGAAACATCTCAGTGCGAAACTAACAGTTTTCGGGGCGAACTAGTGCGACACTGAGTGCGAAACTGAGTGAATAAAAAAACGTTTTGACAGCAGTTAGTGCGGCACTGGGGTTGAAACTGAACAAAAACGAATTCGCTATTACATTGATGGAAACACATAGAATATAAGGAATGGTGCTCCGACATCCTTTGAGAGAGCTATGCCGTGAATTAAACATCTCTCACATCACCTTTCGTCATATTTTGGTTGATGTTTTGGCTATGAGAAAAGTCGCAGCACGACTAATGTTAGTAATAGTCAGTTTTAAATATAAATTTTCCAATTCAATAATTTCATCGCAATCAAGTGGCCGAAGACATGCTTGAAAGATAAAATTCTGAGCCCACGTTCACCTTACGCATAATTATTGGCGACGAGACATGGGTCTACGAGTATGACATGCAAACGAGTCAACAATCATCAGGATGGGCCGCTGCAAACGAAACTATAATGCTGGAGGCGAATGAACTACAAAGTTTAAAGCCTCTCTAAAACGAAAGATGATTAGTCGAAACCGAGAAAACCACGTCAAAGTCGATGGAAACCTGGGAATCAACCAGCACGCTCTGTGATACTTGATAGCTCTCACTTATAGAGGAGATGTGTCTAAAACGCACCTGCCGAGCAATTTGATCCGCCTGATTTTCTCATAAACCAGCAAGAATAAAAGTGCAATGGTTATAGGCAATCGTGTCAATGATAGAGTTCTACCATGCAAGTTTTACATTTGTAACATGCTTTAAAAAATTGAAAAAATAATTTTCTTTGGAAGCGATTTTCGATGTAATTTTCTACATCATTTCTATAAGGTTTTTGTTGCTTGAAACCGATTCAGGGGGCGATAACTGTGAGTCATATTTATTGAATCGAGTTCTCAGTGGATATCTCGGATGAAGAAAACGGTAAGAAAAGATTCATTTTCTTCTCAATTTGATATTTTCCGCATCAGCTAACCATCTGCCAGTAGGGTAATACGGGGTGATTTGGTCATATGGGGTGATTTGGACCACCCCTTTATCTCAAAAATTACGGCTCAACTTGGATTTTCTATAATGTCATTTCCTTCTATTGTTGAACAAACTTTTCGTGTATTGTGCAGTATAGTTCTGTTCGCCTACAGAAGAGAAACAATTTGATGTAGCGAAACTGTAAGTTTGATAACAATAAATGAAATTAATTGCATTTTAATTTGTGCGTGTTGTGTGGGGTGACATGGACACGTTTCTGTGGGGTGAATTGGTCCTACAGGTTTGAGACTTTTCTTTGGTCTAATTGATTCCAGATGCCGCTGAATTACAAGAAGAGGATGGACAGACAACGTTGGAAGAAGGAGGAGCTTGAAAGAGCAACGCAGGCCATCGAGAACGGATTTTCTTTGACCAAGCATCAAAAGTGTTTGAAAATGCTCAACTAACAGTGAAAAGATTAATGCAGAATTCGAGATGGTGTCAATCCAAATTTTCTGATCTGGAATCTGACCAAGATACCTGGTAGCGATCCCAAAACACTCTTACTGATTGTAACATTATCCCAAAATACTTTACATAAACATAAGTATGTTTTTTTCGATGAAACACACACTGGACCAAATCACCCCACAGACGGTACAAATCACCCCGCATCAAATTTTAATGTCCAAAAATCATCTCTTTCATTTTATGATATATTTGGTAGATTGAAGCTTTATATAATGATTAAACATTATTTATTGAGAGAAAATAAGTGTAGCTCAGTATACAATGTGACATTTTTTATTTAGACCGTATTGGTTAGGAAATATTAGGCGATTTGCTTAGGTGGTCCAAATTCCCCCCTTTTCCCCTACGGCACACCCTCGATCGGAGCAATTTGCTCGCTTTCGGTCGGATAACTTTCTCACGAGAGAAATAGCTTGTGTGTGAGAGATGCCAGATGATTTTTTCAAATATCTCTGCATGACACGAATAAATGTCTTCAAATGTAATCATAATGAACAAAAATGAGGAAACCATCACGATATTTCTAAATCATGTTCGATTAATCACACAAACAATTGTTTTCACATACTTTGAAATGACCTCAGTATGTTTTCACAAAATTAAATGTCTTCAAAACGAAAACATGTCTTCAAATCTGGCATCTGTATTATGTGCTCAGAGAATGTAGGAAAAAAAGAGCACAGACTTGAGAACTAATGCACGAGTACTGGGAGAACACGCTCACCGGAGAAACGGTTTCTTCTCTTCTTTTATTATTCAGTATTTAAAATACAGAACGATTACAGATGATGAGATGACACACTTCTCCTATACTGCTGTCCGTCTAAAAATGTGCGTATATGTATAAAAAGTGGGATGTTTCTGTAAATCATAACGGGCATTATCGGTAAGGTTTCGTAATAACCATGTGTTGCCACACAGACGTAACGTTCAATGACAGGATATGTTTTCATGAAGTCGGGTGAACTAATTTCGTAGAATTGCGACAAACAATCAACCGTCGACCCTTTCAACCCTGGATACGGATTGAATGGTATACATCAGGGGTGGCCAAACTTTTGGGCATTACGGGCGACTAATCGTTCAAATGTTAGGATGCGGTCTACCAACGTCGAATGTATCAAAAAGACATTAACACTAAACCTACCGATGTTTCATGTATACCTGTTCCTACCACAGCGGGTCAAGTAACCCTTTATCAATAGTTAGTGAACAATGACTCGATTTATATAGTTTTTTGAGAAATATGGCATACCATATTTCTCTTGTATATTTCAACATTTTGTGATAACAATTATCAGCAAAATATTGAAATTACAATTTTTGACACGCAAAATAGAACTGTGGCTTGGAATGGTTACTGTTAGCTCGCTTGGATAGTCAGTAATACAATTGATTCTGATCATTCACTATTCATTCACAAATACAACAAAATATATAAAGCAACAGCGAAAAATGTGTAATGCAATGGTTTTGTATCACAACCACATAGAGTAGTGCGGGGCAAAGGTGCGCACCTAAATGATGTCGCCCAATAACTCTTAAAATAAAAGCAAATAAAATTCAATTTGCTTACCAAATTGTAACTATATAAATTACCTTCGAAACGTAGTACAAGAATTTCTCGAGTTTGGTTTGTAGTTAGACAAAACCCTATTTTAATACAAAATAGCAAATGCGTACTTTTGCCCCACAGTGGGGGACAAAAGTGTGCACTTATTGAATTGAACTTCTGAGGTGACTTATAACACAAAAATGCTTTTTCCTTACCAGCGGAAGAAGCATTAAGCATTACCAGAGTGTGTAGACACCACCCAGTGGAGAGGAGGGGAGTGCTGTATGATGTTTTTATGGGTGAAGATGAGTGGATGTTATGGTCCAACATACCACGTGGAAATTTTTGGGATGGAGGAGACTGACAATATAAGATATCTGAAAATGTCCAACATTTGAAACATAATTCTGTTACATTATTAAGTCACATTGCTGTAGCTTGCAACACTTAGCACACGCAACACTTTAACGCTCGCTCACACAACATCATATCCCGGTTGCGGGAGAGATTCGCTGGAGGAAGTAGCACTACCGAACGTCGTGACGAAGTAATATTGGTGATCGCCACACTGAGCACTAATACATGAGCCATCGAAAACCAAGCCACGGATCGCCACACGAAGTAAGGGCAGAAGTAGAGATGGGCAAAACAGTTCACTTTGATGAACGGTTCACTCACTAACCGTTCATCTAAGTGAATCAGTTTTTTTGAACCGTTCTTTCGCTCTTTCGTTCAGCGATATTAAGAACAACATAGAATGTTGGCTGGAACCCAACATCAATAGACAGCAGCATCAATATTGATATCGTTGGATTGGATAGTGTACGTATAGGATTTATATTTTTGAAATTTAGTGGGGAAAGATAAACTGCTTCATTAAAAGTCGCAAACTGTATGTGAAAATAAGTTTATGGTTCGACAAAAGTTTATGTAATAATTTGATGCGCACAAAATATGTGCAATTTTTCATATTCTCTTTTTGGACCACACACAGGTTCACGCAATAGGCCAAACAATGAATTGAAAGCAACGAAAAAAACTTTTTTTCTCAACATACCCTCACTATAAAATTTTATGTTTACTTAATCCATGAATCGCCCCAGCTTCCCCCAGATTTTTTTCTGATAATTAGAAAGTATATGAGTAAAGTATTACAGTTACAGTTACACGCATTTTGCTCATAAATGACAAATCGTTTCATTTTCCTTACAAGCGTTTTCGTTATATTTATCCATTCCGCCCAGCGCAAATCACTTCAGCTGCACTCGTTCGTTGGCAAACAATTTGCCCGCAAACACTTCGTTCTCAAACAGTTCGTTCCCAAACAGTTCACTCTCAAACAGTTCACTCTCAAACAGTTCACTCGCAAACCGTTCTTACGGAATCAGTTCGTTCACAAACCGTTCGCTCGCAATCAGTTCGTGGGGAGAACTATCGTTCTTTGAAAAAGAACGACCGCTCGTTCACTCTTTTCGGCGAACTAGTTCTTTCGTACCGTTCGTGAACGGTTTGCCCATCTCTAGGCAGAAGTAATTGTACCGCCAACGAGTACGGTTGATTGCTCCGTCGCGCTCGAAGCGTGAAAAGTTTTTGGTACCCGCATGGTGGTGTGATTGAGATCACAATAGGAGCAGATTATTCGGGAGTTTTTCTTTGCACGGTCACGGTCGTGTTTCTTTTTCCGCGGTGTATGACTACGGAAGTGGCCGGTTGGGTTTTGTGTGGTGCGGCCTGAAGGAAAATCATAAGCGGATACGGCTGTCTGGCGAGGCCGACCGAATTTCCGCCATCGTTGCGGGTTGCTAAAAGCCTGCTGTTCTGTTGTTGTGCGGTAGTGAAGAAATTGATGAGTGGATACGGCTATTTCGCGAGGCCGACCGGATTTTCGCCATTGCTGCTGAATTGTGGCTGTCCGGTAGTGGCGCGAGCTGAGTGTTGTGAAAAAACGTGGTTATAAACATAAGACCACTTTCGTATTGGTCAGAAGTGCGGTGCGTGGGAGTATGTGCGTTTATTTAGATCGCGTTAATATTCTTGTTAAAGCCGCTACCGAATGCGCGAACTCGCTGGCGTGAGCCGATCGCGTCGTGAAAGTCGCGCGTTGTGTCATAATTTCATCGTATTGACAATATCACAGTGAATTTGGCTTTGGCTGTGTTTCGCCAATCCACAAGGAAGAATTCCACGTGCTTGCGGTGCACGGGCCATCACATCATTCATCACACGAGGCGGCTTCCGGTTGGCAGAAGGAATAGGCGACGCTGAAGAACAAAGGACGCTGACGCCACGTACGGCGTTTTAAGGTGAGTGAGCATGCTGAATGTGTGTGTGCGTGTGTGTTTGAATTAGTGTGTGCATGCAACAAGCTACTTATACAGCATTTGATCAGCGTTACACGCATGATGGCGGCGCTGAGCTCCGCATTTCCATGCGAATGTTGAGAGAGAGCGAGACGAAACGATAACGCAAAACAAATAATATTAAATGTCTCGTAACAATTCTTTTTTATTAACAATCTAGCTGACCAGGCGAACTTCGTCCCTCCCACAATTGATATATTCATTTAAATCATTTCGAACATAAGTTCCCACAGAAATAATTTCTATAACAATAATACATAATCTATACTCGGCGTATCGAATTTCTTTTTTGACATGTAAACCTGATGCAGACTAAGACGCATCAATCCTGATGTTGGCTGTTTAAATCCCTTGCTCTGTTCTTGAGTTAAATCGTGAAGTACGGACACCAAATCATTTTTGTTAATATAGATCAAGTTTATAGATACATTGTTACCTTCACTTGAGAAAAACAAAACTTATTTGAAGTTCATTGTGAAAACATAAACATAAACGAAACATAACCGTTATTGAATTGGATGCATGGTGAAAATAAAAACATTTTTCATTTGAAATTCATTTAGTATTATTTTTAAGCAATTGTTTATTTTTCTTTCTCATCTTCGATTCGGTTCTGAGGATTCCGAAGCTGATTAACTTACTCCCTCTCGAAGCCTCTGTCGGGACATTTGAGCATTTATGGAGTGTATTTCTTCAAATCAGTTTTCTTGTTGTAGGTCCTGTCAAAAATTTGGATGAATTTGGTGCGCACCTTTGCCCCACAGCCACTGCGTACCTTTGCCTCACAAGCAAATTTTGAACAAATCGATTTTTTAAAAAAAGGTCTTGAACTTTTTCACAAAAACGAATACGCACTATCATCTACTATAGAATGAAGGTTTCCTTGACAGTGTAGTTTCGAACTTTCCAGTTATTTTAGGTAAGTTAATCGTCATCTCCAAAACTGAAAAAAATTGATCAAAATTTTCTTTTTCCTCATAACTTTTTGCCACTTTGATGAAATGTATCTTGTTTATATGTGTGAGCTGCTGGTGTAATAATGTATCAAACCAATACATTGTTGTCGAAATTTTATGCTCGTTTGCTTCAAACAGGCCAATGCGCACTTTTGCCCCGTGTGCACCTTTGTCCCGCACTGCTCTATATAAATGTTTGCGTTGCGGTAATTAGGGCAGATTACATATCTTTCTCAGTAAGAAAAATAACAAGAGAGGAGTGAACACTGAACAATACATTTGATGTATGTTTTAGGAAAAGTAGTGTAGGCAAATGATGTTGTGACAACGTAATTAGCAAGAAAACTTTGACTAAAAGTTTAAAATGGGTCATTTGACCCCTCGTGGTAGGTTTAGTGTTAAAAATTTAATAAATAAATAAAACAAAGTTTTAACCCTTCTGTACTCGCGCGCAAAATCATAACTCGTATACTCGCACATTCAACCTCCTCAGAACAAGATTATTGGTTATCAGTCTGTGTGACCGTATGCTCGAGTATAGGAGGGTTAATTAAAGGAAAATCAGAGGTCATACTAATAAATATTCAATAATAAATTATTCTATGAAATAAAAAATTATCGGTTACCAACTAATTGATAAGTAATACTTTCTTTTCTGTAAATGATGAGAATTCAATATCGTTGATTTTTTTAAGGAAATTGTCATTTAACAACATACAAAGAATTTATTTTCAATTTACCATTTATCAACATATAATAAATCATATATTTTTAAATTAAGTAAAAACTCATAACATTAATTCATTAACAATATAACATTAATTATTACATCACTACATCATTAACATCGCGTGTGAGGTTTAATACAGTTTCGTCGCTTTTGCTTCGTTTAATTTGATTTGTAGTGAAATATGTGTACTCTTTTCTCAGATGATCAAGTTTTTTTAAATCTTGAATAAAAATAAATGATTGATGTTCTTTCCTTATTTTAATATGTAGCACTTACTTTTACTCGACTAGTAGAAAAATTATTTCAATACATTCACAAGAATTTCATAACTTTAATAGAATATCCCTAACAGAAAGAATAAATCTGTTCAACATTCCTTGCAGAAAACTTAATACTTTATTAGGAAATTAATTCATTATATACGGAAAATTTAATCATAGTTCATTATTTTTGTGTAAAAATGCGTTTATTACTCCCTAAAATGTAATCCGTTATATGCTTCATGCACACATGACGTTTCCTCCAGTTTCACATCTGCAAATAAAGAGCCGAATATTCGACCATCCGGCCATGAAGCAAACGGGTTTCCGGTTTCCGGCCAAACAACTATCCGTTTCATCGCTTTTTTTTATCTGTATTATAGTGATTTTCAACTCATTTGGCTGATTCGTCACTTTTTACTTCCATTTTTGGAATGTCGGGAGTGAGAATTGAACTCGTGACCTTTAGCGTGAGAGGCATGGATGTTACCACTACGCCAGATTTCCTCCTCCCGTTTCATCGCTAACTAGAACTGTCTATCGGGAATATTGAACCTTATTATGTAAATTGAATCGAACGGTCAATTCGATCCCTATAACTATCACACCGAACCAATTTTCGTATTTTGTAAATCGATAGAATCGATCAAATCGAGTTCTTTCTCGAATGTCGGCGAATTGCAACGTTGTCGAAATGTTTCCTAAATTAAAAACTAAGAAATGCAACAAGCAAACCAAACAACACGGAAAATTATGCCGACAGCTTTAACCCAACTGTATCTAAAACAGCAAAATAGAGCTAACGAGGAAAATTCTGTTCAACTACAATTACACAACTGGACAAAATATTTAATTTTAGAAATTTATAATTTCTCATTCATCACTGTGGTTCTGTTCAAGACTATGTTTCTTGAAAGAAATCTGTACAATTAATTCACATTACTCATCATAGTTTTAAAATAAAAATAACAACACTTCATCAAAACTCGCATTCGCAATTTTCGAAGGCAATGTTTACTCCAAAAGTATAGTTTTTAATGGTTTTCAAAACGGAAACGGAACGGAAACTTTAATGAAAAAATATTTACTCTTACAAGTAATATGTTTTATTGAGACTAGCATAAACACCTTATAAAATGATCACGGCAGAAGGTGGAGGGGTATTTAATCCATTGTGTTGGGAGGTGACATAACTCAGCTGGCGGGCACCTAAGAATACCTACGCGGGCGACCGGTAGACCGCGGACTACCGTTTGGCCATCCCTGGTATACATGATATCTGCATCAAACACAAGAAGCCATAGGGTGGATTGGTGGATATGGCTATTTCAATGACAGAATTCAACGGACTATTTTTAATGGTTCAATTTCCAATCCCCTAGGGAATAATCTTGGAGTACTTCAGGAGAGTGTATTGGGGCGCCTTTTATTTATTATGTATATCAATGACATGCGAAGAGTTTTACGATTTTGTGATATCAATCTTTTTTCTGATGATACTGTGTTATTCATTGTAACTAATGATTTAGATCAGGTCGTTTTACACAGGGTTGCCACATATACAGAATATTCTGAATTTTACAGTTTTTTCGCCAAATTTCAGATACAGAATCTGTATATACAAAAATACAGATTTTCAGCAAAAATGCAGAATTTACAGATTTTTTGAAATTCAATTTGAAATATTAAATTTATTACAGTGCATACATAGATACCTTGATTTATAAAAAAGTTGAACGCAACGCAACGAAATGGCTTTCGTTGGACGCAGTTATTAAGCGAAATCTTGAGCGATTTTAAGAGCTTAAACTATTTTTCCGTTTCAAGTTATGGATGTCCATAATCAATCCGCCCTAATCAGCTATTCCATGCCAAACCGACGTAGTCGTTCTCAGATTTTCGTGAAAAGTGGTAGTTTTGTTCTTTATCGCAAATTATTAGACCCGTATTTTTTCATTAGGGTGCCCATTTTCATTTTAGGGTTGCCCAAAAATGTACTATTTTCCTTTTTTTTTCAAAAATCAGTGCAAAAATCAGTGAGGCGTTATTTTTTGTAGACTACTAGACCGATTTACATGTTAGAAATATCAAATTTAAGCATATCAGTTGGTTTTTCAAAAAAAAATATATTTTTTTTTTATTGAACTGGTGAAACATAGCTGCAGCCATGATAAACCCTAAAAATTTCGTCGAGCTACCAAACCCTAATGATTTGATGCGACAATTTCCTCAATTCGTTGAAACAGGTAATAGACAAGGCTTGAATTCAGGCTACTCAAGTCGAATATTATTGGGCAAAAATTGAGTGACTCGGATATAACTTGGTCCCCGTTGGATGTCAAAAGGCGTTATGGGAAATTTTTGTATCCATTGCTAAGGTCGTGAATTTGCAAAAAAGACATTTTTTGATGACATTCATCAGGCTGTGTTAAGCGAATATTTTTGCTTCATAGTGCCAACAAAACAAAGTCCAGAAATCGGTTGGCTCCCACAATTATAGGCTCTATTTTGAGAGCGAAGAACTATGTATCGGCTCAAAGAGGAGCGTCAAGGATGAAGTTGAAGGAAATTTTGAAGGCAAAGTTCAACAGAGCCATGTAAAAACATCATACAATTTAGAGGCGAAAAACTTTTCTATGATTTATTTTGTTTTATTGACACGACTTTAATAACCCATTAATAAGGAAAATGCGTTCAAAGTGAAAATAAACCTTTCTTTTCATTTTTTTTCTTCTTAACTTTCCGATACAGATTTTTTATACAGATTTTTTGACTAAAAATACAGATGTACAGATTTTTTTCAGAAAATTTAACAGAATTAAATGTGACAATCCTGGTTTTACATTTGAATGGAGATTTACATTCTTTAAGTAGATGGTTGAAGTATAAGCAATTGAAATTAAACATAAGTAAAACTAAATATATGGTAATCTCGCGAAATCGTTTACATGAAAACGTCTCCATCGTTATTGATAATGAGACTATTGATCGAGTTCGTGACATTAAATATCTTGGCGTGATTATTGATGACAAACTCAAGTTCAACGCTCACATTGACAATGTCATCAAGAAAATTGCCAAAAAGTATGGAATCTCATGTCGATTGAAAAACGATTTAAGCAAAATACAGCTGTCGTGCACTCGTGGCCGAGTGGTTAGCGTCTCACACTATCATGCCGGGTGTTCGGGTTCGATTCCCGTTCTGGCCGGGGGATTTTTCGTCAGAGAAATTTCCTTCGACTTGCACTGTGCACTGTCACGCGTATTCTAGAGCTTGCCCCTCGGATTACATTCAAGGCGTGTTATTTGGCTCAAGAAATCTCAACTAAGTATTAATGAATGACGCTAGTTAATGCATACGTTGAGACGGCAAAAGTTCCACAGGGAACGTTAACGCCATTCAAAAAGAAGAAGCAAAATACAGCTATACAAATCAATCATCTCTCCTCATTTAGACTTTTGCGCTTCCATTTTATTTTCAGCCAATGACACACAAATATCGTAATTAGAGCGCTTGCAAAACAAAATAATGCGGTTGATACTAACATGTAACAGATTCATTTCCTCATCTTCAATGTTGGACGCTCTGCAATGGTTATCCGTGAAGCAAAGAATTGTTTATTTAATTATGGTGTTCATTTTTAAAGTAATTAACGGTTTGCTGCCTCGATATTTGTGTGATCGAGTTGAAAGAGGAAGTAACTTTCATAGTTATAACACTAGAAATGCGAATGAATTAAGAACACCTAATTTCTTGTCATGTGCTTCACAAAATTCGTTGTACTTCAAAGGAATAAATGTGTTCAACTCGATGCCAAGACATATTAAATGCGCAACAGCACTTACAGAATTTAAGAGGCACTGTATTTTACATGTAAAAGCTGTGTTTTATTAACAGCCGAACGAGTTTTTGTTTATTTTTATGACGAAGATCTTTACTGACGAAGTTTTATACGAACGGATAATTTAATGTGGACAATTTTTGTGCAGTTTGTTTTCAATATTTTCAATGAATCTGACGAATTTATTATATTATGTAAATCATTTAAATTTTTTAAATGATCTTTTTTTTAAATTTGTGATGATGGACTTTTTTATTTTAATTTTGTCGTTCTTATAGTTGTATTAGTAAAAAAAAATAAAAGTAGTCTACAAAAGTTTGAGCGTCGCGTGCGGGACACATGTATAAAGGATAATAAATTGAAAATTATTTGAATGCCGGTCTAGGAATTTTTCGCAAAGGAAATTTTCTCGATTTCTCTGAATAAGGGTATTCATAGTCAATCCAAAACAAGGCTGGCGGTGGGTCTTGTGCTCTGGTGGACCGCTTTGCTGCAAGGGCCTCGTCGGCAGGGCTGCCATAATAAAATCTGTGTTTCTGGTCTCAAAAATCTTTTTATCTGTGTTTTTCCTCAGAAAATCTGTATCGAAATCTGTATCAACCTTTTTGTCTACTTTCAGCCACCACAGCAAAAAAGTATACTAATATTATAATTTATGCAACAATGTATAAGTTCGAACTTTTTCTAAACGAATTTTATAGTCTTATTCACTTATTCACGAAACAAAACGGTGCCACTATGAATAATAGATAACGGTACTCAGTATAAACAAAAGTTGTCATCATACTGGAGGAAAGGACTAATGGAAAACTCCATGTAGAGGAAGACGGGGTAAGACCGTCCCCCTAAGAAACCCAATTTTCAGTCAAACGTCCTTTAGGATTTCCCCTATTTGTTGTGCTACATATCATTGAGTATATAATAATCTACTACTAAAAAATGTGTAACTGTTGATTGTATAGCGTTTTTTCATTAATTTTTGAAATGATAAAAAACACTTCTTATATTGCTGGAGGGGTAAGAAGGGCCACCCGCGGGGTAGATGGAGCGATACTATTTTCAAACAGTTAAGTCTCGTAAAAATAACAGGAACAGTGTTGTCTAAGGTACTAAATGTTTAGGGTTGTTCATAAACTACAAACAAACTTCTGAAAAGGCTATCTATATTCCATATGCAGAGTTTTCGAAAAAATCGTGAAAAATTTACCGAATTATCGGACAATTACCTACGTGGGTCTAAAATATCTCAAAATATGTTCACGTGAAGTCTTAATGACTCTGAAGTAGGTATTTCTGGTTCCGATTCGATATGTTGATATCACAACGTGTGGCGCTTTTACCTTGTCGTAAATGGTCCGTCTACCCCCCAGGGCACCTTTTGCATTATTTTACACTTTACACGCATTTAATATTATATTTTACATACCTTTTCATGCAGGCAGAACCGGAACAATCTACTCAAGGACTGAGATACTGGCAACTAACGGAATATACAGTTTTTGCTGGAGAAATCCTAATTTCGGTTACCTTGAAAATTAGATCGCTTGCAACCGCAATAGACGAAAACTTTGCTTTGTTTACAATTTTGATATTTTGTGCGCTCAAGTGTTGCAAGGTATTTCGAAATGACAAAAATAAGCTGAGGATTTCTTATAAAACTAGAAGTGGTCCGTCTTACCCCTCCGGACGGCCTTACGCCGGCTCCCCTATTGCGGCACTGTGTAGATGTAAAGAGCATTGTTCTGTATGTTAAAACAGAAAGATAAATATCGAAAGACGCAAAAATAATCATCTTTGTGGTTTTGTGATGCGAAGGATATCACACGAAGAAGAATTATAGCAAATATTTTATAAACATAAACATAAAAACATTGTTTAGTAAATACTTATCAGAAGTTTACAAAAAAAGGAATCTTGTTCATCTTTCATGATCTCACAAAGTTATACATCACTGCTTTATTATGTAAAAAAATTTCGATAAGCACGACACACATGTTAAAATTCAATACGACCGCAAAGGGTTAAAAAAAGGGATGTTGATGACTATCATTGAATCGTTATTTTGAAAAATCTGTAAATCTGTATGAAAACCAAAAAAATCTGTAATCTGTATCTACAGATTCTTGGTTTTAAAAAGTCTGCAAAATCTTTATACAGAATACAGATTATTCTGTAGATATGGTAACCCTGCTCGTCGGGACCATAACGGCTCTGTGGCGGACATGACTGAGTATTGGCTTGTCTTCTGACATTGCTATTTTTTTGAACTTATATCTGTAAATAAAATCAGTTCGTTTTTTATGTTTGCCAAACTGATTTCAATGTTGAGAAAAAATAAATAAATTATCTTTTAGATAACTCGTCTTGTTCAAACCTCTGTAGGGGAAGGAGGCGGGACCATCATCATTATGGACAGTAATACGAGAGGAGTTATCAGGACAAGAGGCAACGATAACGATCTTCTATGACAACCGAAGTATGATCAATCTTGTTGAGAAAGAAAGCGGGTATTCACCGCGCAGCATGCATATTGATATATGACGTTGTTCGCGGATAACTTTGTGAGAAAATTATCGATATGAAGAGCGTTGGCAGTGGTCTTCAAACGGTGCCAGTCCCTTAACTGGAAGTTGGAAACATGCAATAGGATTCGATAGAATTATCGGTTTAGATGGGTTGCTGGAGGAATGACCGATGAATAAGCTTTACATTGTAGCATCAGGCTTGACTGTATTAAGCCTCGACTATATGATGTAATGAATAAAATTTCGCTTTTCAATCAATTCATCAAACCGTCAAACCATCAGACAGACAACCCTACTAATTCGACGAGCCACTAGGAACTTAACTGTAGAAGGGAAATAATAAAATTTGAAATTTTCTTCCTCCCATGTATGTTTCATATGAATATTTCCAACTACGCACTAACCAACTATGGCACATTAGCACATCGCTGGACTAACAGCCAGTAAATAACAGGGTGAAGTCTTATCCGAGGAGTAATCCATCTGGAACCATGTCGAGGGTGGCTTCCTCCGCACAACCCATGTATACACTGTTAATTATTCATCAAAGTCTTACCGAATAAATAGTAGAACAGAAGCTAGAACAAAAGGCGACAGCAATAAATAAAACTCCTTGACATGCATTCGCAAAGTCGTGGTAAGGTTGGTAAGTGTCCACGGTATAGGCTGTGCAATGAACACACACATCTCATTTAATCGTCCGCCACTTCATTGCAACGATTCCATTCATAGCGCCAACATGTTCAACTACACACTCAGCTCAGCCAACTTTCGCAACGACCATTAATACGAGCATAGTTTAAGCACCACAATGCTCTCATCCACTCAGCACTTAATTTCTGCAGCTTGGAGGTCGTAAAAATTTTCTAGGGCATACCGAAAACAATCCCCTCGTCCGTTATGATGACATTCATTATTTATTTAACAGCGAGCTTCAAGTCCCCTGGATATGTACCGAGAATAAGTGCTGAAAAACACTAGAGAAAAATAGCGAATTCACAACGGCGGGCGACGACAGTCGAGCAGCAAAGAAAAAAAAAGTAGCGAATCCCTGCCCTGCGTCTTCCCGGCCATCCAGTGCCGGTGATCGGTCAAGTACGGAGTTTATTGCGCTGTGATATGACGGGATCCACACACTCACACCCACATGTTGTTGTTGGATTCCGCCAAATGTTTCCTGCCACAGCATCCGAAGATGAAGTAAAAGGAAAGGGAAACAGTTCTCTCAGGCTATTTTAAATTAATCATTGATGCCGTTTGTGGTGCTTCACTTTTTCCCCCACACAGATATGTTTTGTCCTGCCGCATTGCTTCTCCACCGGAAACCGAAGTAGCCGAAAACAATGAACAGGGTGGCCTTCATCTCGGGCAAACATTCGCGAGGCAACATCCCGGTCGAATTCCTCTCTGGTATTCACACACCTTGGAGGACCACTTCCTCAATAACGATACTCTCGGCTCAAGGGACGTTAATAAAGTGTGTTGAACGGGTAGGAATCCAATTTGCGGCTTGGGATTGGTTCAAACGGTTGCTTCCCACAGTTAATGTCGGGGGAAATTTCTCGCCAGTGTTCATTGGTAGAGTTGTTTTATGGTCTGCAGAAGAAGCTTTAATGTGGGTTTGTTAGCCGCTGCCCTGTCGGTCAGGGTGTTTCAAATGTAACAGCACTCTCAATGCCTAATGACCTCATGAGATAATTGTAGACGATGTTCTTTGAAGTCACACGTAATACCAGCGATGACAGTTATCAGTCCTTTGTTCTTTCAGAACGTTAAAAACTGTTAATCGGCTTCGCATCTTCTCATATAATCGAGCTTATTTACTGCCACCTGTTCCATGATGGGAGTGAGCTTCTTTCTTTGAATAAGAAATAAATTACGAAATAAAATAAAATCGAGGGAACGACTATCGGGTACGTTTTTCTTTTAAATGTCAATCAGCGTCGGGAATAAATTTTTCGATTACAAGCTCCACCCGGAAGGACGACTGCCATAATTTTTCCAGATTGCCAAAGTTCTGATTTCACTGCATCTTTATGGCGCGGGACTGGTATTACGCTTCCGATATTTTCATTTCACAGGGATTACAGCCGATTACACCATTCCGGATTCCATAAATTGTCTGCCTGTTCCTAGCCTGGCGGTGGATCTTGTTCTACCTGACTTATGTCCTAACAAAAGAGCCCACGAGCGGCGGAAATTGTCAAGAGATCTGCTGTCTTTCATCAACAACAGCACTCGCCCGAACCGAAAGGACAACGATGAAAGGGCGGTGGCCTGCCGGGATAGAGGAGAAGAAGGAGGAGGAAAATGTCTGTCCACAAAATAGAAGCAGGAAAAATATGAGAGCTTTCGCACATCATAAAGCTTGTGGGGCTGTGCACCCCTCCATCGCAGCCACCAGCATCGTGTTTCGGAGGGTGTTTGGTCAGAAATAGGAACAAGCATTGGCAACATCAGGGTAGGAAACGGGACACGATACCATGACGATGTGTTTACTTGGCTGCCGGAGAACCAACGAATATTATGCGAACGTGGGGAGTCGGGGGAGCAACCAGATGAATTTATAACTCTTGAGGGAGTTGAGGCCCAATTTAAGAACAGACGTTTACTCAACGAAGGCATTTAGCTCAATCGAATACATAAATCATGAATGAAACTACTGCCCAGATGGAGGATATGTTCATATTCGTCAGCATGAGATTATTGTTTCGTTCCTTCTTGGGAGGATTGGGATGTATACCGGTGTACCAAATATATACACGATTGTTCTGTTTTACTGGTTCGTCTAGTTTCAGTTAATTTATCTTGAACGGACTCATGACGTTTCTGTTTAGTTTTCGGTAGCAAAAATTTAACACGAGATTCCAGCTGCGAACTTCATTACAGCCATTTGTTTTGCTGTTTGTATATACTTTCTGTTCGAAAGTATCCAAAAGTTGTGAATAATACATGAATTTTGTTCCCTTCGAAATTGTTGCCATTAGATGCAATACACCCACACGAACCTACAGAACATTTTTTAATAAACCGAAATCAAGATGCGGCTCCTTCACCGCATTCTTTTTTATGGTCTCTAGGGTTTTGGAATACTTTTTTCCGAATGCCCCGAGGGATTCCGTTAGATGAGCCCTGGCAGAATGGAAGTTTACACAGGACCAGACCACATGCTCGATGGCATGATAACCATCACCACAAACGCAAATGTTACTATCAACAATACCAATACAATACAGATACAATACAATACAGTACAGGGTTTTCCATTTCGGGCTTCCGAAAGTATACAGCCCTGCGCTGACAACCGTTTGACATAGCTGTCAACCAAAGCGTCATATCGTTAGTTGAATGTCTGCCATTTTACAATATGGATCGTTTTAGCATCGCACAACGTGTTAATTTTGTTAAATTATACTATAAAAATGATGAAAAACCGGCAAATGTTTTTCGAGCATTACGGACGGATTTTGGTCGTCATGGACGGCCTAGAGAGCACACAATCGCTAATGTAGTGCGTAAATTCGAACAAACTGAATCCGTAGCGGATATTGTGAAACCTGTGCATCATCGTAATGTGCGTTCGGCCAAAGTATTGCTGCTGTTGCTGCCAGTGTGGAGGATGACCCGAATGTTTCGATTCCACGGCGTGCTCAGCAATTGGGCTTGTCAAACACATCATTGTGGCGAATTTTGCATTTGGACTTGCACCTACATCCATATAAAGTCCAACTGGTACAAAAATTAGAGCGTGGTGACCATGGAATGCGTCGGGCATACGTCGATTGGGTGAACGAACAACAGCAGCAAAATGCTGAATTTTCGCATCAAATTTTCTTCAGCGATGAGGCACATTTCGAGCTCGGTGGCTATGTAAACACCCAAAATTTCCATATATGGGACTCAGAAAATCCATACGTGATTGTTGAGAGGCCATTGCATCCGCCAAAAGTCACTGTTTGGTGCGCATTATGGTCTGGTGGAGTCATCGGTTCGTAGTTCTTTGAAAATAAGGACGGCGAGACGGTAACTGTGAATGGTGAGCGCTATGGCCGCATGTAAACCGATTTTTTTTTGCCACAAATTGAAGATATGGATACGGATGAGATGTGGTTACAACAGGACGGCGCCACGTGCGTCACAACACGACCGAACATGGCCATATTGCGAACGAAATTTGAGGGACGCATAATTTCGCGTTTCGGTGATGCCAATTGGCCGTCCATATCATGCGATTTGAACCCGCTAGACTTTTTTTGTGGGGTTATGCGAAAGACCGTGTCTATGTCAACTCTCCGCAAACTCTTGAACATTTATTTGAAAGATCAAGGTGTGCGAGGAAGCCCTAGGTGGACATTTGAATGATGTTGTATTTCACACATAATGGCATAAACCAAACTTTAATTTGAAATAAAAGTTTCATCGAAATTCGAATTCTAAGTGTGTTTTATTTCAATTTACTTTCGGAATTTAAAGTTGGAAAACCCTGTACATCTAACAAGTAATGAATAGACATGAGGCGGCACATCACGTGAATGAAGTCCCGACCTACATTCAATTCCTTGAACCATGCGTTCGTCGATATCTTGGGAATAATTGTATGTAATCAGCGACCCATATTATCTTTACTACAATAGTATTGCCAATTAAAGAGTACATGCCGGCCAGGAGTACTAAAAAATTCATGATAGCTTATTTGTCGCTCAAAAATTGTGCCTTCCAAAGGCTAACGAATAAAAGTCACAGTGTTAATTAATAATTGTTATGAGTTAATATTAATGAAATTTTAAAAAAATATATGATTTATCACGTGTTATTGAGAAATTGTGATATCTGATATCCGGCCGGATAGAAAATATTGGCCGATTAGCCAGATACTGGATAGTTGCCGGATACCCGTTTCATCTCTAATCTTTATACATATCTCTGTATCCCAAAAATCAATAAAAAATATATATAGGGGTAGTAGGAGTAATGTGGTCACCTGCTTGTTTGGTAGTATAACTATTGACTATTGACACCGTATTGATAGTCATCTTATGTTTGAAGAATTTCATGACCTTTGAGTAACCCTATACTACAGTGGAACTGTCGCATGTCAAGAAATAAATAAAAACAAAAACGCTCTATCGGTAGCCATTCGGCCGTAGTTTTGTGCGTTTCGAATTTAAGGAATTTCTAGTGAAATTTAGTTTATTTGACCTGATATTTGTGACAAATCAACAGTTTGGACGACTGTTCATATATTCTAGGGGAGATGAACAGATATTTTGTTCAATTTCAGCGTTCGCATTTCGCATATTACTACTGACAAGGTTCTGTTTTCAAAAGCTGATATACCTTATCACCTTCTGCCACTCTAACAAAAACCAAGCCTTATTTTGAAAAACTTTATGTGTTTCCTACTACGTTTTTGTACGTATGAGAAAATTTCAATTACGATTCTAGGTGAATAGGCCTAGCTCATTTCACACATGTACCTACTATTTTAACTATGATTTAAACAAATTTGGCCAAGAAAACACGTATAAATCTATCTCTTCTAGCGTGATATGTGCGAGTGACCACTTTAACTCCTCACTAAAAAAATGTTCGATTTTTCAACCTTTTTTTCTAATAATGAAAAATGTACTATTTTCAATTTTAATAATAAAAACCGCTCACTATCTTGAACTACAATAAGTTGGGCTACAATATTCTTCGAAGAACGGGAATTTAAGTGTTATGTGGACACAGGAAATGGGCATGTTCCTTATGGTGACCACATTCCCTCCTCCCCTACAGCTATTCCATGCCAAACCGATATAATGGTTCTCAGATTTTCGTGGTATTGTTCTTCATCGCAAAACATTAAACCCGTTTTTTTATTTTTCAGTAGGGTGACCATTTCCATTTTAGGGTTGTCCGAAATATCTACTTTTTCCTCTTTTTTCCAAAAATGCCTTTTTTTGAAAATTCATAACCTTTGAACTACTAAACCGATTCAGATAATCGACATATCAAATTAAAGCCAATCAAAGTACTTTTTTTTTAAATACTATACCTGTTGAAAATGTGAATCCTGCTCTCGTTATTATTGATTGTATTCGTTTTTTATTGTTTTCATAGTCTCGGGACCAGAGGCGCTATATTTTTTTTAATTTTTTCTGGAAAGCTGAGGATTTTTCACATAACATATGTCGAAACCAGAGGGGCGTTTTTTTTAGTTTTTGAATTATGATTCTTCAAATTTAACCGTTAGTTCGAAAAATCATTTTTTCCTCTTTTTTCCAATACAAAAATTCATAACTTTTGATGTACTGGACCGATTCAGATGAGCGACACATAAAATTAAAGCCAATAAGATAGTCTTTTTTGAAAAATATTAGACTTGCGAAAAAAAATGATTTTTGATTTCGTAATTATTCATTGTATTAGTTTTTTATAGTTTACATGGTTTCGGGACCAAGGATGCATTTTTTTATATTTTTTCTTGAAAGCTGAGGTTTTTTTTACATAACATATCCAAAAATCTGAGATGTGTTATTTTTCGTTTTTAAGTTATGATTTTTTAAAGTTAACATGTTTTCAGTCTTCGTTCGATATTTCTATGCGACTAGACTGGATGTATGCGACCAGAATTCAATTGAATGGCAAATTTGTCAAGAAAGGCTAGCTAATTGGCTTTAATTTGATATATCGATCATCTGAATCGGCCCAGTAGTTCAAAAGTAATAAATTTTTGAACAAAGTCATTTTTGGAAAAAACAAAAATGAAAAATGATTTTTTGGACCATCGGTTAACTTTGAAAAATCATAACTCAAAAAGAGACTCTGGTGTCGACATATGTTATGTGAAAAATCCTCAGCTTTTCAGAAAAAAATATAAAAAAATATAGCACCCTTGGTCCCAAGACTCTGAAAACAATAAAAAACGAATACAATCAATAATAACGAGAACAGAATTCAAATTTTCTGCAGGTGTAGTGTTTTTTTCGAAAAAGACCAGGTGATTGGCTTTAATTTGATATATCGATCATCTGAATCGGTCTAGTAGTTCAAAAGTTATGAATTTTTGAAAAAAGTCTTTTTTGAAAAAAAAAAAAAAAGGAAAAAGTTGATTTTTCGGACAACCCTAAAATGGAAATGGTCACCGTACTGAAAAAATAAAAAAATACGGTTCTAATGTTTTGCGATAAAGAACAAAACTACCACTTTTCACGAAAATCTGAGAACCACTACATCAGTTTGGCATGGAATGGCTGTATATATATTTTTGAAATTTTACGATTTTAAAAGAATTGGAATTGTCATAAAACGTGCTAAAATCAATTTTTGTTTTCAAACGACCGCCATTTAACAAAAAAAAAGTTTGACTTGTCCGAGGTTAATACCATAGTGTCATTTTTACTGATTCGGAATCTGATCGATAATTTGTTCCGGATAACCAGAAGGACTGGAATCTTAAGCGTCATGGTCCAATTTTCTTTAACCATACTTCACTTCACCAACTTATAACTATTCTAATTTTGATTATATTTTTTTCCGTTCAGTTGATGTTGTATTGTTAAAAGATGAATAAGCAAATAATAAAATATTGGACATTTAAAATATTATTTGTTTTATTGTTCAGAGCTCCAAAAAACGCCCGGAATTTGTGCCTCTACACTAGAATACTACCATGGTTAGCAACAGCCATGGCGAAAATAAGCAAGTAGGGGTGGGTAGTGGGGCAAATTGGTCACTGGGGGAAAAGTGGTTACCTGCTTGTTTTATAGTATAGCTACTGACTAAAGCTGCCGTATTTATAGTCACCTTATGTTCGATGAGTTTCATGTATTTTGAGCTACCCTGTACTTCAGTAGAGCTGTCGCATGTCGAAATATAAATAAAAACAGAAATCGCTCTGTCAATAGACATTCGGTCATAGTTCTGTGCGCATCGTATCTATGGAATTTCTCGTGAAATTAAATTTATTCAATCTGACATTTATTCAATCTGAATCATAACTTTGGACGCCTGTTCACACATTCTAGGAGAGGTGAACAAATATTTTGTTCAATCTTAGCGATTAAGTCACATAGAAATTATCAGCCTTGATTATCATACCTTATCACCCATTTCATGCCGATATAGTGGTTCTCATTTGAACTACTGAACCGGTTTAGATGATCGAAATATATCAAAAAATAAAAAAAGCACGGGTCTAATGTTTTGCGATAAAGGACAAAATTACCACTGTTGACGAAAATCTGAGAACCACTATATCGGTTTGGCATGAAATGGCTGTTATCATGTTATCAATGGCTGCTCTTAAAAGGGGTCCTTCTTGTGGCTTTGACCCTGGAAAAATATGCCACCCCAACTAAACTAAGCCTCATTATGCGGAACGGTATGTGTATCTTACTACTTTTCTTATGCATGGGAAAATTTAAATTACAACTCTAGGTGCCTAGGCCAAGATTATTTTATACATGTACATGCTATTTTAATAATAATTTAAGCAAATTGACAAAATTCACAAAATTCTATCCCATTTAGCATGATATATGCGAGTGACCGCTTCACCTCCCGGAAAAAAAAGTCACAGGAGGGTTGTGTCCGAGACTCGATCGCATATTTGACGTAGGATTCCGTTAGGCTATCTGTTTTATGCTGATTTTGGATTTGTTTGAAGAATTACATCGTTAAAATCTTTCATAATTATTTGGTGGCACTGAAAAAGGCCGTTTTGTGTGGTTGTTGGATATTGTTTGTTCACTACACCAGTGTTTACAACCGACTGATGACAGAAGAATGGTAATTGGTTATTAGATGGTGCGTATCAAACCGTATCAAAAACTTGCCTTCTTTGGTCTGTATGGTTGAAATAAAGAAAACACAAACTCACCTATGTAATATTAGATAATTATCAATTTCGAACCCAATTATCAATTTTTCTCATGAGGAAAAACATGTAACTTTATTATAGAGAAAACACATTTGAAATGGAAAAGGTAATTTTCTTTTATAATTTTTACTTTCTGAGTGTTTATTCAACCCATTTCCATTTTCGCTTCAAACTCAACCTAACACGATGCTATATGCCTCATTGCGAATTTTATTTGAACTAACAACACCTAATACGATATGTAGAGGATATGGATATGATAGAGGATTTCGAATATTCCTTCACTTAATTTAATTTAATTTTTCTCGTCATATAAACACAACAAAACAGACAGATTAAACCAGACGATCCGTTCTCTAACGGGAACACACATTGGTTTTTTATTATTTATGAAAATTGAAATAAATCGTTTTATATTTCAAGTCATTTTTAACAGAACTGCTACCATATACAATTTTACACTTGTGCTAAATGTTTCACATACACGATCTGTCATCGATATGAAATTTCACGAAGCATCCAACAATGAAGTTCCAAATTCGAATTTTATTTGCTAGAATTAATCGTATCACTCACCTTACCTACAATATAAAAAATCCCCCGACTTGCATATATTTGCAATGCCGATTTTCCCAGGCACCTTGGTTTTCATGTCTTTGTTAGGGAACACATTTCGGTGAGAACAACTAATCCCCCTTCTTCTTCTTCTTCTTTTTCTTCTTCTTCTTCTTCTTCTTCTTCTTGGATAGCACTAACGTTCCCAGTGGAACTTTGACCTTCTCAACGTAAGTATTACTTGCGTCTTTTTTTTTATTAGTAGTACTTAGTTGAGATTTCTATGCCGAAAAACACGCCTTGAATGTACTCTGTAGTGGAAAGCTCTAGAATACGCGTGACCACAGTGCAAGTCGGAAGAAAATTTTTTGGCGAAAAATCCCCCGACCAGAACGGGTATCGAACCCGAACCACCGGCATGAAAATGTGGGACGCTAACCACTCGGCCACGGGAGCACTTAAATGCTCCCCCTACTTTCATGTATTTGCAATGCCGATTTCTCCCAGGCAGCTTGGTTTTGATGTCTCTGTTAGGGAACCGCCGCATGTGTAGTCAATTTCGACCAATCGGATGTGGGTATTTCCGTTGGGATAAAGGTTGAGATTTTCCAATTGTTCGATAGTTAGTTTCATGACATATAAATATTATGTTATTCAATGTAAAAATTGTTATGGAGTGCCGAAATCGATAGACGCAAAATCTCATCAATCCATCATGAAATGACTGAACAATAAGCGTTTGAAATTGGACAATTTTCACAATGTGCTCGATTTTCGATTTTCAATTTTTACCCCAATATATTCCCGAAAGACATAATCCTACGTCAAAAAGTTCGATATTTCAATTCTTTGTCTAATGATGAAAAATGTACTATTTTAATTTTTTATAGTAAAAACCGCTTAATATCTTCAACAACAATATGTTGAACTAAATATTCTTCCTTAAAACGGGGATTGAAGCGGTATGTGGGTACAGGAAATGGGCATAATCCTTAGGGTGACCACTATGCACCCACTTCCCCTACGCAGAGCAAATCAATCATGCTACGCTCAATGTTTTGTTCACCAATTGTTCCCCGAAGCGAAGAAGTTGGACATTGTGAGGCACTTTGTACAGTGCTGGCCAAGTGGTTAGCTACTATTATGCCGGGGGTTTAAAGGGCGAACACGAAATTATTGCGACACATTCAACAGGGCATAACTTTTTTACCATTGGATAAAAATCAACCAAATTTTGCACACTTTCTCATTGATGTGTATTGTCTACATACTGTCAAACTCGAAGTCGTGTTTTTCGATTCAACGAAAATGGAGGTGAACCAACGCGAGTCGAGAGATCAAATTCTTTCCAAACACCTGGAATTTCCTGACCTGTCGCACCGGCAGTTGGGAAAAATGTTGAACATTCACCATTTAACCGTCTCCAGAGTGCTGAAGCGGTTCCAGGAGCGGTTGACGTTGGACCACGGCAAAGGAGCTGGAAGAAAACCGGGACCGGAGAACAAAAAGACGGAGGGAAAGGTGAAGCGGATGATTAAAGCAAATCCCAACGTCTCAAACCGTGATTTGGCAAAAATATCGACATGTCGCAGAGCTACGTCCAGAATGCAAAGAAGAGAGCTGGACTACATACATACAAGGTACAGAACTTCCCAAACCGCGATGAGCGGCAACAATCGAGGGCTAAAACTCGGGCATGGAAGCTCTACGAGAAGATGCTGACAAAATATGGCTGCTGTGTGATGGACGACGAAACGTATATAAAAGCCGATTTTAAGCAAATCCCGGGGTTGGAGTTATTCACTGGCAAGAGCAAGTTCGATGTGGACGACAAATTTAAGAAGAAGAAAATGTCGAAGTTCGCCTCCAAATGTCTCGTTTGGCAGGCCATCTGGTCTTGCGGACTGAGGAGTGAGCCTTTCGTGACAAAGGGCACAGTAAATGGCGAGATCTACAAATCTGAGTGCCACGAGAAGTGCCTTTTGCCGTTCTTGCAGCAGCACGACGAAGCTCCGCTATTTTGGCCAGATTTGGCAGCATTCCACTATTCTAAAAGTGTCCTGGAGTGGTATGAGGCCAATTCTGTCCATTTTGTTCCAAAGGACATGAACCCGCCAAACTGTCCGAAGCTGCGTCCGGTGGAGCAGTACTGGGCAATAATGAAGCTGGAACTTCGGAAGAGCAAGAAGACAGTCAAAGACGAGAAGGACATGTTAAGAAAATGGAAAAAAACTGAGAAACTGGTACCGGATGATACTGTAAAGACTTTGTTGGAGGACATCAAGCGAAAATGCGTTCAATTTTACACTCAAGGCTCCATCGATTAACTTTTCTTTTAATTTTTGAAGTAAATATATGTTTAAAACTACCCTAAAATTTTGGTTTGATTCTAAACATTATAAGAAAATTGGCATGACATTTTCGGTGTCGCAATAATTTCGTGTTCGCCCTTTAGGTTCGATTTCCGTTCTGGATGAAGGATTCGAAGGGTCGAATGGAAGCCTGGCCCTACCCGCCCGATGGTGTTACGCAAGAGGGCTGAGCCAAACGGTACCTAACCAAAATGGACATTTTTATACGGAAGTGTCAGTCGAGGCCAGCCATAGTTATTTAAAGTAGAATGTTGATTTTTTTATGGTAGGTTTGCGCTGGGACCACTATTTATTAAATTAGTCATCATCAAAGACAAAGGTGTATTTTTTATTCAATGATAAATATCTCTGTTTGAAAAGGTTCTACAGGAACATAGTAGCAATCAAATGAAAGCTGTTTGATGAGGTTAATTGGATTTAATATTGAGTTCATTGGCAAAAAATTGAGGTAGTCTACAAAAAGACTAAAAAAACAAGGCACATTGATTTAGAAGTCTGTGTTAGGGAAACACAGCTTGGTGGAAATAAAAATACCCCCGACTTGCATGTATATTCGCAGAGCGTATTTCCTCAGGTACATCGATTTTGAAGTCTGTGTTGGGGAAACCGTAAATCGGGCCAATCAAAACTTGACAGTTAAGCCGTTTAAATAACGCTTGACATTTTACAGTTATTCAATTGTTCATCTCATGGAAAATAATATTTTATTTATTGCGATAGACGCGTATTTCCTATCAATTGATGCAAACATCTTTCCGATCGGTTAAGAAATGTTAGAGTTATAAGCATTCGAAATATGGGTAGGATTAGCACACCAATCCGCAGAATAAATGAATGGGAAAAAGGTTCTTCCAGTTTTTCTGAATTGAAACCGTTTAGAGATTAGCGAATTGTAATGTATAGCATATCAAACAAATTTTAGAGAATTTCCGATTCGATTGGTATGCAAATCATGAGAATTCGTTCACAGTGAAAGAAGTTATTAACGTTAACTTTATTTCATAAAAACGTGACCTGTATTCTGATTTAGCACCCTTCCTGAAAGACGTAGTTCTACGTCAAAAAAAATTAAATTTTTTGCATCGATTTCAAAAAAGTGCCAAAAAACAGGATTTTTATAGTGCTTTACAGAATCCACTGTAATTCTGCAAATATCGCAGTAATTTCTAATGTTTGCAAGCAAATTTTTAGCCTAGTGTATTCCATAAACATCTGTGAACGTTTCATAGTTATACGTTCAGCCATTTTTTCTAGTCGATTTTTCAAAGTTTGGAGTAAATCAGAGGAGATTAAATGCGATTAAATGATCAGAAGTATCAGAAGTACAAAATCCTACGCGACACTCAGAATGAACGATTCGGTGCTGAGGTGGGCGCTTCAGAAGGCACACTTTTTGAAAGGCAAATTGCTTATAATTAATTTTTCCACATTCCTCGTCAGCACACACTCGTGAGCTGGCAGCGCATGTGGAGTGAAGATTTTTCTGATTCTTATGAACTCGGAAACTACTGAACCGATCGACATGAAAATTGGTACGTAGGAGTTTTTGGGATTGTGGAGGGTTCTTATGATAGTTCAAGACCCCTCCTCCTCTCTAAGGGGGGGCTGCCATACAAATGAAACACAAATTTCTGCATTATCTGCATTAATCAAGCAAATGTGCAATAAATGTTTCTATGGTGGTTAGATACTCCTCCTCTCTCTCTCTTAGAGTGGCTGCCACGCTAATGAAACACAATTTTCTGCATTACTCAAGAATTAATCAAGCAAATGAACCCATATTAGACATATGAAGGTTTTAGTGTGCAATAAATGGTTCTATGGTGGTTAGATACCCCTCCCCCCTTTCTTCGGTTGGAGGGGGGGTCGTTGGGTGGTCTGCCATACAAATGATACTCAAATTTCTGCATTACTCGAGTATTGATCAAGCAAATGAAACAAAACTTGGCATGTGGAGGTTTTAAGGTGCAATAAATGATTCTATGGTGGTTAGATACTCCACACCCCTTTTAAGAGGGTGGGCTGTCATAGAAATGAAAAACAAATTTCTGCATAACTCGAGAACTAAGCAAATGGAGCCAAATTTTGGATGTGAGAGTTTTTGGGTACGAGAAATGTTTCTATGCTGGTATGACACCCCTTCCTCCTCTGGAAAGGAGATGGGTCCCATAAAAATAATGCATATATTTCAACCAAACAACCAAATATGACAATTGAAAATTTTTGGAAAACTCTGAAGGAAAATAGGAAAATTCGAAAAAATCAATTCGCATGTGTTCTACAATTACACATTGACAAGCGTTGTTAGTCCATTTGATGTTGCGGTAACGAAATTGATCTTCGTTCGAATGTGGAAATGGATTTTAATGTGATGAAAAGCACTCCTATAGCTTCTTCTATCTATACCAATAAAAATGGATCGCCGAATGTGTTGATAAGACCAAAACTCGAGGAAGGAATTGTCCGATTTAGGGCTGTCTTCATTCTATCATATTATATGTATCAAACATTTATTCCATGTAACGGAGAAACATGTTATTTTCAAGTGGACGAAAAATCTTACACGAGAATTGTGTCTGGAAATAATATTATATTATTATGCCGAGTTTTGGTAGAAGTACTGAAATTTTATATTAAAACATAATTTTAAAGGGAACGTGCGCTTATTAAGAAAACGTGGATGTGCTAACGAAAATAAATTTTGGGTTGGACGAACTTCGCCGGGTCAGCTAGTAGGTTATAATAATGAAGACGGCGAATTTACATTTGTAAATTATTTTTATTCTTTGTAGGAAAAGAATGGATCTTCGCTCTATTGAGTCTAGATCTAAACTAACCTAAGTCCTAATTCCCTAAACGTGGAGCTGAAAGAATGATCTACGGTGTGGGTGATTTTCTCTCCTTTTCTCTATGCTCGACGATCCCTTGACTTTTCGTAAACATCTGTTGTTCATTTACGTCTGCATTCGTTATCGTCGTTGTATGTTTATGCTGCGCGTCTTTGGTTCTATGATGATGTGTTTGGGTACAATGATAACTATATCACAACTGTCTGTAGTTCTAGTGTTAAGCAGGACTCAGACTTCCGCGTTTGTATCACGCCGTGTCAACGCTTGGTATAACACCCACTTGAAGCAGTCTGTCGATTTTGTAACCACGAAATCTCATCTGGAATTCTAAATCAGATAATCTACTTAATTTATTTTACTCTTTAAAACAATATACAGAATCAGTTACAACGACGCGCACTCGTCAAGAGTTGTCGCTATGAGCTGGGCGATATAATATGTTCCGGCGTCGAAAAGCTCTCTCTTGGTTTCACATTTGTTCCCATCAACGAACAAGCATTAATCACTGGACACAGGACTGGTGTTCGAGCTCACCAACTCGATTTTCTTCGTTTCTAGGGAGCAAAGATTCCCTGTCATAGAAACCATATTGTTCACATTGGATGCTAAAAAAATTAAGTATGTATTTTTTCAGTTCTGACTTGGCACTGGAGTAGGACATCGGACGTGGACGTGGAAATTTGTATGATTTTACTAGTTGCAAAGCGCACTGATGAACTCAGGTGTGCTGCTCGACGAAGAGGCAGCTGTGATACAATAGCGGGTTGAGCTTTATTATGTAGACACCAGGTGCGATGGAACTTTTGAAGCTCACAGAACACATGGACTTAATTTGCAGTTAATCACTGTGTAATACAGCCATTCCATGAGAAACTGATATAGTGGTTCTCAGATTTCCGTGAAAAGTGGTAGTTTTGTTCCCTACCGCGAAATATTAGATCCGTTTTTTTACGTAAGACTACGTCTTACATTAAAGATGCCAAATCAGAAAACAGGTCACGTTTTTATGAAATAAAGTTTACGTTAATAACTATTTTTGCTGCGAACGGATTTTAACGATTTGCATACCAATCGAATCGGAATTTTCTAAGATTTGTTTGATATGTAATACATTACAGTCCCATAGTCTGTATATGGTTTAAATGGGTAATTTGTGTGCTTTCCCGAACAGAGCTGTCTATAACGGGCAACTTATGCAGCCACTAGAATAGAAACAACGAAGGAGGATAGCGAAAAGAGTTTATTTGCGAAGTGAACGACACCCTTGCATAGTAAGTAAACTATCGCTAGCGTATAAATATTGCATCCCTCTGAGGAAAATTCTTAGAATCTTTCTGTACCCGAAACAACAAAAGTCCCCCCCCCCCCCTTAAAGAGGGGGTTGGAGAGTCTAACTACCATAGAAACATTTATGGCATCCTAAAACCTCAATATGCCTAATTTGGTTTCATTTGCTTGAATAATTCTCGAGTAATGCAGAAATTTGTGTGTAATTTGTATGGCAGCCCCCCCTTAGAGAGGGGGGTGGAGAGTCTAACCAAAATAGAAACATTTATTGCAGCCTTAAACCTCAATATGCCTTGTCTGGTTTCATTTGCTTGATTAATTCCCGAGTAATGTATAAATTTGTGTTTAATTTGTATGGCAGACCACCCTTAGAGAGGAGGGAGGGGTCTCAAACTATCACGAAAACCCTCCCCGGCCCCAAAAACCCCTACGTACCGATTTTCATGTTATATATATAGATTTGCGGCTTATATATGCGAACCTTAAGCTAAGAAAACTACCTCCTAAAGCTTGTGGGAATCTACATATTCCCTTTCCACACCCTTCTCCTATCCGGGCCGATAAGCGGCCGATCCTGTCTAGAATGATTATAAATTTCAACAAAGGCATTCATTTCTGAGGCATTCGAAGTCTTCCCGTAGTCAGCCATTAAATGCGTTCTGTTTCAAGTTATAACATTTTAAGACATTGTTGAGATGCAACTGCATGTTCCAAAGAAGAAACAAATGAAAAAAATGGAAAAAATTAAAGTTTCAGGCTTTGGATTTAATTTTCTTGAAGTAAAAAAAAATTTCCGATTATATAATCAACCCTTACTATTCTACACAAATACGACCTCTCCAAACGAAGATAGATCACAGCACTCCCCGCGTTGCTGTCAATTATTTTCAGATCACTTGCAACTTAACTCGCAGTTTCTCTTACTCGGTGGTGTAGAATTCAACAATGCCTGAAAACGTCCCCAGCGAAACGGGCTCCGGTACAATTGTGAAAATTGATTCAAAATCCTCCGTCAAGTCAAGTCTTATCGATAATGAAGTTTGGACATATTCGTTCATTATTCTGATCAAATCTCTCGAGCTAGCCAACGTCGGTGAAGATGACCTCAGACCACTTTCTATCAAGATGAAATTTGGGGATTCCGTGATCAACATAAGTAGCACCTTTGCTGAAATCGTGAAACAACGCCGTGGAAATGAAGTGTGGTAAGTTTTAGCTTTGCTAGTCTCAGAACATCATTTTACGATGTGTCATTCCGAAGTACTCCCTGTAACAATGCGGAGGAATTCAAGCAACACCTAACCGCAAATCAACTTGAAGTCGCCATCGATATGGATGGTATTGAATTGGGAAAAACCTCTATTTTGTTGGCGGACACAAACTTAACATCGTTCGACCCACAAGCATTCGAACCCATCATAGTATCCAAACGGTTCCCCCTTGAGGACAGAGCGTCCTCGGCCGGTACGATTCACCTCGTTCTCAAAGCTGACCGTAGAAGATCCTCTAAGGAGCCGGAACTTCCGAATCTAGAAGACAACAGCATTTTGTACATAGTGAACGAATCACCTAAGCGAAGAAGCAGTGAAATCCAGGAGGATACCATGCGGCAGTTGCTGACGTGCAAGAAATGCAACACACTCAGAAGCCCAAGCGAAGTCAGCTACCAGTACGAGCTAATCGATGGGATACTTGCGAATCGAGAGTATACGAAAAAGAATCCAGATTTGGAAACAATGAAAAGAAAAGTGGAACAGATCGAAAGGGAAGCAAAGCTGTATCCGGTGGGAAAAGAACCGGAAGCGATTGCGGAAACCTCAAAACCAAAATTCTGTAGTAGCTGCGGTGGGTATTCTGTTACAGGAGCAAGTTGTGCTAACTGGGATGAAACGAAAATTCAAGCTGGTACTGCACTGCTGTTCGATGAAGATTTCATCTGTACGAATGGCGGCATAAATCGGTAAGTTGGATTGTTAATAGTCAGGGTTGTAATTGATAATATGTTCGGTTTTTAGTGCTTACCGTTCGAGGCAGATGCCACTAAATTCAACACGTATACCGGAGCCAAGTTTTGGCTATTCTGAAGAAACTGACAGGTGAATATTTCAACTTATGTTGACAAATTTTCGAAGACCTACCAACTTTATAGCTTCAAAATTTCTATGAGCTAACAACTGTACTTCAGTCAAATATTGGAGCTATGAAGTTGGTAAAACTTATTGATTTTATGTACAAATATTAGGCATCGCAAGCCCTTTTTTATTTTAATACTAGTTGCCAGGAAAACTTCGTTCCGTCCAGAATGTATATTTTGTTATGAATACTTTCAAACATTAAAATTTTCTTTCTAAACGAACATCCAATCGCAGGACTATTTATTGATTGATCGTCTAATAGGCCATTTTCATATTACTATAAATTTTCTAGTACTTCTACCAAAACTCGTTATATAATATAAAATTATTTTCAGACACAATTCTCGTTCAAGATTCTTCAATCACTTGCAAATAACTTGCAATAACAAATAGTCGTTAAATGGAATAATCAATTTTCCGAATTTTCTCATTGTCCTTCAGAATATGCCAAAATTTTAATTTGGCATGTTTGATTTGAATATGGTTGGTTGATATGTATGTAAGACACCTCTCCCTCTTCCAGAGTAGGAAGGGATGTGAAACCATCATAGAATCATTTCTCGTACCCAAACACTCTCACAAGCCAAATTTAGCTCCATTTGCTTTATTAGTTCTTGAGTTATGCAGAAGTTTATGTTTCATTTGTGTGGCAGCCTTCTCCTCTTAGAGAGAGGGAGGAGTGTCGAGCCACCATAGAAACATTTATTACTCCCTAAAACTTCCACATAGAGGTGGGCAAAACGGTTCGTTTGAGTGAGCGGCTCAAAGCCGCTCGTTTATGGCTCATTTTAGTGGTTCTTTATTGAACCGCGGCTCTTTTTTTAGTCGTAGCTCTTTTGAACCTCGACTCTTTTTAAGCGAAAAGCGACTCTTCTTTGACCCGCAGCTTTTTTTTGAGCCGAGACTCTTTTTTGAACCGCGGCTCTTTTTTGAACAATCTGCAAATCTACCTCACTTGGTAAATACAGTTGAAAGCGGAAAGATTTAAACAGTCTTATATGAAATATGTTTTATATTATATCATATTGTGCTCGATAATTTTGAGATGGACGTTCGCGGTTTGGGTATAGTTTTGCGTAAGCAAAGCAGCACAAAGCAAGTTTGTGCTGAAAATTATGAATAACGACTCAAACAAAATCAAAATTTCAAAACAAAGTTTGATTTTCTATTGTGCTAAGTTATTCCTAACAAATACCGGACGAATAATGATGGAAACGGCATTTTATGAATAAACAGTCCTACATAACATTTATAATGTATACACTTTTTATACTTGCTTTGACATATATCTCCACTGTACAAAAGAGTGAGTGAACTGATCAAAAGAACTAGTTCACTTAAGTTAACAGTTAGTCACTGAACGGTTCATTAAAGTGAACCGTTTTTCCCACCTCTACTGGATACTGCTAGCAGCAGACGCAAGATCGCGTGAATAGACACTCCTCCCCCTCTCTAAAGAAGGGTAGGGGAGGGGGCCTCAAGAACTAATCAAGCAAATCGAGCCAAACTTGGCATGTGGAGGTTTTAGGGGGCACGAATTGTTTCTATGTAGAATCGACATTCGACATAACTCGAGAACTAATCAAGCAAATGGAACCAAATTTGGTATACGGAGGTTTTAGGGGGCAATAAATGTGTCCATGATGGTATATATGGTATATGTTTGGGCAAATAAATGTTTCTATGGTGGTTCGACACACCTACTCCCTCTCTAAGGGCAAGGGGACTGCCATACAAATGAAACCCTCTGGAATGGAGAGGGGGTCCACAAAAAATAATACACATAATTCAACCAAACATGACAATTGAAAATTTCTGGAAAACTCTAAAGGAAAATGGGAAAATTTAAGAAAAACAGTTCCCATATGTTCTACAATTACATACACTGAGAGAAATAATTAGTAAATATAACGTATATGAAGAACCATGATTCGAAAGCCTAATATCAGCTACATTTTCCTGCCAACAATGCAGTATTAGAATTATATCCTTACTAGCTGCCCGGCAAACGTTGTTTTACCATATAAATTATTTATAGTAACTATTTTGGTTGTAAATTAATAAAAAAAATAAAACATACCTTTTGTATCATAAGTTTTTTTTTTTTAATGTTTAGCGATCTGTAAAAATAGTCGAATGCGATCGATAGAATAGAACCAATGAAACGATTCGAACGAAAGTGTGTTTGATGTTTATGCTGCCGGAAATGACGATGCACATTGTCTTCGATAAACAAATGTGAAAAACTCATCTATTCTATCCTCTTCTACAGTAAAACCTGTTTTTGTGCGAATTTTTTTTTTGTACGATTTTTTTTTTGTGCGGGTTTCTGTTCTTGTAGGGTTTTTTTTTTGTGCGACTTTTTTTTTGTGCGGTACATGAAAAGAAGCATATTTGACGAAGTTATCGTCCATTAAGTTTTTTCGATGGTTTATATGGATTTCAGTGCGAAAAAAAGCATATTTGCGTCTCAATTATCCACTTCTGAAATCATTCCCTTCCTCTCATTAAATTCTCTAAGTTGTTCTAAGTGTTTGCATGGCATGATTTCTAACAGCAACACGTTTCGACATGCAACTAAAAGCACAAAACAGCCACGCGCAACCGAATAGGCAAACTGTCCCGTCGCAAAGCAGGGAAACAAAAGGAAATTGAACGGTGAACGGCGTGGATTTTAGTTATTTTCTTGTGGGAAACTTTTTTATGCGGCCCCTTCTACGGCACAAAAAAAGTTTTTTACCAAAATGGGTACCGAACATGATTTTTTAAAGCTACTAGGTGAAGTTTCGCACAATTTTTTTATGCCCTATCCCCCGCACAAAAAAAGGTTTGCCTGTATTGTGTTCTATTAAGAAGAAACACAGATCTGGACAGATCTGAAATTCCCTAGGAAATTACACTATTGATTTCTTCCGCCAACCATACTATACTTTGTCCACTAACCATACTATAAGTATGTGTATGAGGCAATCTTCGCTTCTGCCATTCAACCGAATGCATCTGTCAACATACCGAATACGTGTAATGTTGTAGTAAAGCTCATTGAATGCACCATTTTTGTTTGAACACACGTGCTATCTATATATATAAAATTCTCGTGTCACGATGTTCGTGGTCGAACTCCTCCGAAACGGCTCGACCGATTTTCATGAAGTTATGCACTGAAAACCTGATAGGCATGAGAATAGGACGTAATAAACTATATATGATACCGCTAGGGTACCGATTACCATATGTTTTATATCGATTAGGGTGGTCCTGTGCAAAAAAAAAAATCTAAATATTTTTTTTTCTTTTTTTATAAATTTGGCATAAAAGTGCATATAACCTCAAAGGTTTACCTCCATTTCCTATTTTTAATCGCGATTTTAGTATTTTGGTATAAATAATATCCAAATAATCAACCCGTAGATTGTTTTTCAAAGAGAACGAACGTCATCCGACCTTGAAACGCAATGCGCATAGACGTCATTGAGCTTCGTGTTCCATTTCTGTGAAGCGTAAATTGTTATGAATTTTCGAGTGAAATAAACACGCTTTCAAAACAAAAAATTTAAATGAACTATGGCTCTATTGTGTGTTCTGTGTAACAGAATAACACATTCTTTACAGGTAGGGAAAATATCGGACGGAAATAGCCTCTGCTAATTATTTTATATTCTGGATAATATTTTGGCTGAAATGCAAGGAGATTTATAGAAAAATAATTGAGTTGGGGTCAAGGCTATGTCTACTAAGTATTCAAACAACATCGAATAAACATTTTCATTCATGGCAGATGGAAACTGTACAATGTATTTTCTTAAAGATTTCACCTACGACACGACCGCAAGCCTAGGTGGATGTCCAATATATCAACGAATAAAAACTGATAATGACGGACAATCATTCATAAAAATTAACAACGCAGACATTGACATGGAAAACCGTTCAGTAGTGCCATATTCGCCTCAGCTGAGCAAAACATTCGATGAAGAGCAACAAATTTGCAACAACAAAATTAATTCCTTTTTTTCAATTTACATTTAACGTTCAAGAGAACAAACATGTCAGATTCGTGAATGAAATACATCGGGAATGGAATACAAGGAATGTTTTGTGTTTTTTTTTTTAATTCTTGTCATCGACTTGGCGCTCTATACCTCGGTATGTCAAACACAAGTATGAAAGAAAGAGTAACGAACGTTTCAATTATGTGTAGATCTTTAAAACATTTAAACACACTTACAATACATTAGTTATTTTTTATTTTACAATCAACATATTCACTAGAAATAATTTTTATGGCAGAACAACGTTTGCCAGGTCAGCTAGTCTATATATATATATATATATATATATATATATATATATATATATATATATATATATAAATGGAGTGATGTCTTTCTGTCTTTCTGTCTGTCTGTCTCTCTGTCTGATTCTTATGGACTCGGAAACTACTGAACCGATCGACATGAAAATGGGTATGTGAGAGTTTTTGGGGTCGGGGAAGATTCTTATAATAGTTCGAGACTCCTCCCCCCTCTCTAAGGGGGGGCTGCCATACAAATGAAAAACTAATTTCTGCATTACTTGAGAATTAATCAAGCAAACGAACTAGAATTTGGCATATGGAGGTTTTAGGATGCAATAAATGTTTCTATGGTGGTTAGACACTCCACCCCCCTCTCTAAGGGGAAACTACCATACGTACGAAACACAAATTTCTGTATTACTCGAGAATTAGTCAAGCAAATAAACCCAAATTAGGCATATGGAGGCTTTAGGGGGCACGAAACGTTTTCATGGTGAATCGACACTTCTCTCTAAGGGGGGTTTCCATACAAATGAAACACAAATTTCCGCATAACTTGAAAACTAATCAAGCAAATGGAGCCGAATTTGGCATGTGAAGGTTTTAGGGGGCAATAAACATTTCTAAGGTGGTTCAACACTCTTCCCACCTCTCAAGGGGGGGGGGACTATCATACAAATGAAATACTTATTTCTGCATAACTCGTCAGCCGTCGAATTCCTACAATCGGGTACTCACAATCAATATCCGCTTCAATTTTTTCTTCTTTAATGTCCACAAGGATACCAGAAATGACACCTGTGATTGTCACGAGATGCCGAGGTACGTACGCTTTGTACAGTCCTTCTGTTTTGATCAGTGCTTCCATCAATGAATTAGCCTTATAAAAGCTGTTTGTAAACACCAATATCTTGTTGTTACCAACGTACTTCATGTCTGTTAACAGTTCGGCTGGAAAGTTTATAAGGTAACACAGTAAAACTATTTTTTTTTTTTGCAAAATTCAATTTTATTATTCAAAATTTAACATTGCCTTCGAGGATGATACAGCGATTATAGCGATATTGCAACTTTTCGATACCATTTTTATAGTACTCTTTCAGTTTTCCTCAAAATAGGCCTCAGTTTCGGTAATCACTTCTTAATCGGTCTTAAATTTCTTGCCAGCGAGCGGATTGGATTGAAGGTTACCCCGGTTTGTCTCAAAAATTTCAAAACAATGTATCGAGCATTTGTTGATCGGTTCTGTTTTGTAATTTGCAAAGTGACAGCAAAGTGAACTCCGCAGCTGTAGGGTGACTCGAAACGTAAGAAATGACTAGTATGTACTGGGGACATCAGCGATTTCACAAAAAATTGCTTCTAACAGAAAAAATCAACAGGTGTCGGTTTCACCCACAGTGTCCGATTTATCCTGAGTTCCCCTATGCGGATTTTTTTCCGTATTATAGTGACTTTTCACATTTTTAGCTGGTTTGTCGTTTTACTTCCATTTTTTTAAGAATGTCGGGAGTGAGAATTGAACTCGTGACCTTTAGCGTGAGAGTATGGATATATGGCTATTAATTAGGCTCAAGTGGATAAAGAGCCATCACCAAGCAGTACATCTTTAAACTATTTGAATATATTATAACTACATAATCATTAACTTAAGTCTAATCTGCTAAAACTACAGTGCATCTACAATGCAATATAAAAAAAATAGAATTTATTCCTTCGTTGCCTCGTCGGTATTATCCTTGTCTGGAACAGTGCTTGTGGTGCTACATCGCCAGGTGATGTAGCATCGGTATCCTTTGGTAGTGAGTGCCTCCTTGCTATGTTTATAGCTCCTGTAATGATCTTATCTCGATGGGTACTAAGTTAAGTAAAGGAAGGGAGAATTGACAAGTGGGAGTAGGAGATGCGACCTGAATAATAATATTAGCGCTTCTTAGGAAGACATATATGGGGAACATAAAATGAGGGTCGCGAGTAGCTAAGATATCGCGAACTGGCATGCGTTAGTGTACTCCTCGAGTATCTAAATCGGCAACCAGTTTGATTCTTTCATTGCAAAATTCATTACATGATCAAACAACGTGCTCGATGTCAGATATCCTTGAGCACAATTGCATAAATTGTTAGAGATGCGTATTTAGCGCGGAATGATTGGACATCAATCTGGACATAGAACTATGTCCAAAAACTCTGTCAAGATCTAACCCTTTAAACCAAGCCTTCGTTGAAACTTTGGGGATAATAGAGTATAGCTATCTTCCAAGCTCATCTTTATTCCAACTGGTGAGTGACTGCTGTCGGGAAATGGATAAGAATTCCCGATACGCTATTTTTGCCATTCTACGCATTGCTGTCCCATGTTACTTTTTAACAATTTTCACTTTTGTTCATAAAACGATGTTTTAGACATATTCTTCCAGAAAAACACAAAAAAACTTATTGTTAGTTCCCAGCTTATCAAAAAATAACATCAAGCTCAATTGTCCCATGTTGATATTTTATACATAACTGTCCCACCATGCATTTTTTTGTAGATCCATAATAAATGAATCAGTTCAAGTACAAGAATTTTATGTCACGCTTTCAGCAGAGCTAACGCATTCATTTCTGGTTGGGAAGAACGAACTAATTCTCAATTAATAAAAAAAAAGTTTAACAGAACACGTGTACACCTTGTTAGCGAATGACTAATAACAATGAGATTTATATTCTACAAGGATGTTGCAGATCTCTCCCTTCTTCATAAAACGGGTTTTTATGCATAATTTTTCAGAAAAACACTAAAAACTTATTGTTTGTTCCCAATATTTCAAAAAACAACATCAAGTTCAATCGTCCCATGTTGTTTTTGTAGGCATACCTGTCCCACCATGTATTTTTAAACCGTAATCAGGTTTAACAACAACGGTTCAGGTGAAGGAATCTTTTCAAGTTTCATTAAACAATGGTTTACTGCTTGTTTTTAATCCGGTGTATTGCCAAACTGAAATGCTTAAAGCTTCTGGTAGATAAATATGCTAGAAAACTTTGATTGCGTTTTTCTCAGTTGCTGATTTTGGAACATAGTTGTCCCATGCGTAGAACGGCAGATTTATCTTTCCGAAACTGTGCCCTGTGCCTACTGTGCTACTGTACCTACTACCTATCATTGTGAGTGCATCCGCTTTCTGATAGGTACGGATGTTACTACTACGCAAGATTGCCTCCTCCCCTATATGCTCCCAAGTTGTCTTCTCAAAATTCTAGCGATTTCAGGAACAGTCTGTTTATGATAATAGTTTCAATTGCTTCGAACATTACACGTGTTATGAAAAAATCACCGGTAATAACATTCAAATAACTACAATCAATGCAGCACCCTTACCAACTTCCGAAATTTCTAAAAGCGCTGGTTTGATTGAGAAGTGGCATAAAATTTTGGAACTGAGAGCGTTGCCTTATCAAAAATAGATATGTAGTTGGTTATTTGTATGACCGAGTTTTATTGTTTACTTTCAGATTCGAGCGCACTCAATTAAAGGATTTTCCTATGGATTCTTACAAGCTGCAAGAACCAAACTATCTCTGTCCCAAATCCGCTGGTATTAGGTGAGTGATACAATCAATCGAAACCATTCTGATTCTTAGAAAAACTTGATATAACTTCCTTCCAATAGATTCTGCCAACGTTGCGGCTTGAATATGGATTGGCTCCCGGTGCACAGCAGCTGTCCGAAGTGCGGCTATAAATGCATCCCAGTCCGGCCAGAAAGTTCAATCCCTGCTATGCATGAAACAGCTCCTAACCAGCTACATTCGTGGCTCGGAAGCCTTGAGCAGCAGAAAAGCCCACACAAACGTTCGTCTGCGGAAATTGGTCGTACGACCTCTACGGAAAGTCGACCCTGTCCGATTTGCCGCCTGCGGGGAGGCCGTTGCCCCGATTGTCAGAAGCGTTCGGGCACGGTCAAACAAGATGGGCTCGAACTGATCTCAATGACGCTTACCTCCACTTCAGATTCCGCTATGCTTAGACGAAAAGAAATACCTCGCCCGAAAACAAGACAATCACAGAGGGATCGGTTCCGCGGATTCCCGAAGAAGGTTGATAAGGCCACTCGGGTTACTGAGTTGCAAAAAATATACGGAGAAGAAGTAACTCCCGGGCCAACGAGATACAGTCGACGGTCTACGCGCAGCTCGGTTACATCCACCAATGTCGAAGAAATCCTCAAAACTACGGATGCTCAAAGGGGCAAGACAGACTCCGGAGGAGTTGAAATCATCAAGCCGGCTAAAATAGAAAAGAATCTACCCAAACCCGCTGATCTTGAAAGTGGATGTTTGTCTCTCACTGCGGCTCAGATTCGAAAGAATCAACGTAAGCTCTTGCGTCACATCAAGAAACAGAATGCCGGAAAGTACTCCTATCAATATGGGAATCGTTATCCAGGCATTGTGGCAGGGCATCGCGAGTGCATCATTCCGGGAAAACCAGTTCCACCGCACATGGGTTGGCTCTGGAATACAATCACCCTCGGAATTGGGAAAATTCGAAGAGGTTGGCGCCCTGGCGCAGTACGGCAGCCGATTAAGGAGCTGATGCAGCACTTTTTGGTCAGTTACCCATTGGATAACATTCCAGTCAGTCGGAAAGCAGCGCGTCGATTGAAGATCGCCGGCAGCGAGTCTCAGTCTTTGAAACCAAAGCCCACTCTGCAGATCGTGAAACGCGATGGAGAATACTCAGTTGTTATGAATCCACTGAAGGACTCGAATGCACTGAAAACAACACAAGATCCGTATCTGGCCTGTGAGCCAATCCGTTTCAAGCTGGCGAAAGACCCCCACACCGGTAAACTGCATCAGCTTCGTAAGGCACTCAAGGTAAAAGGATTCACAATGTGCGGCTGCACTGAGCTGGATTCGTGTGATCACAAGAGCAAGAAGGAGAAGAGCTTGATGCAAAAACAAATACGTGTGCTGTCTAGGCGGTTGGGTCTGCCTAAGAAGACGGGCCTGGAAGATATTCCCGTCGATAGTGAGTCAGAGTTGGATCTTGAGTTTACGCCCCCTTCGGCAATGCTGAAATCGGGCGTTCGCAAACCCGATGTGGTGTGCACGGAAACGCAGTACATGGAGGAAGATTTCAAGGTTCAAATTCCGGCTGATAAGCTCAAATGTAAACCAGGTCCCAGAGAGGACCCAAGGGGCATTGGGAAGGCGGCGAGAGTAAAGCTTGGGCGGGGCATGGATAAAATGGATGCTAAGGACGGTAAAATGGGCAAACCGACAGGTGTTGGCGGCGCCAAGGGTGCCAGAGGAGCGGCAGGTGCCAAAGGTGGAGCTGGTCCCAAAGGAGGAGCTAGTGGCAAAGTTGGAGCTGGTGGCAAAGGTGGTGATGGGGCCAAAGGTGATGATGGAACTAAAGGAGCCAAGGGTGGTAAAAGTGGAGATAAGAGTGGCTTGAGAAGTGGCGCTGCTGGTGCAGGCAATAGGTTAGCTTCCTTTTAGTTGTTAGAAACGTAGTTATCGTTTATCGTGATTAAAAGCAACTCCACAGGGATTGCAAGGATAGGTAGTTGATAGTTTTTTAGTAGTTGATCCATTTGATGCTTTAACTGAATCAGAAAACTTTTAATATGTTCTGATGTCAAAGAGCAAAAAAAAAAAAATTACGTAATTATCATATAGAATAAATAATCTGTCGGAGCATCCGTCCATGAAAAAATGCTTTGTTTTGGTTTCTGAAGCCGTTTTTCCTCAAAAGTTGGCAGGAGAATTTGGAATGTTTGATAATGGAATTTTCACTGCTCCATTTTGTTGCAATAATTTTGATAGTTGTATCATTATTAATTAGAAGAGGCGGTCAATCAACATCAGATGAAATATTTAGTTATCCAGAATATACCAGCATAAAAACTATATTTTTTTTTTCGTAGACCTCAGAGAATGCATCGGCCAGACGGAGGACAGGTGATAAGAGGAGAAACCTGTAAACCAGTGAGATGCGAACCGAATCCAAACTATTGCTCCAATGTTGCAACGGGATGGGATTGCCAAACGGCCAATATCTGTTATGCACCATGTGCACCCGCCGGACCCTGCTACAACCCATGCTACACAACATGTATTTAGTGAGGTGGCGAAGTTGTGTGAATCTTCAATCCATTTCTATCTATATTTGTATATCTTTATGTGAATAAATTCTTTATAAATACTACCAAAAATGACCTGAAAATGTTCAAAAGGTTGACTTTTAGCTTTGGATAAAAAAAAGTCACAGGAGGGTTGTGTCCGAGACACGACCGCATAGTTGACGTAGGATACCATTAGGCTATCTATTGATTTTGGATATATTGCAGAATTACATCGTTAAACTCTTTGATAATGATTTGGTGGCCCTGAAAAGGGCCGTTTTGATTAGTTGTTCACTCCACCAGTGTTTACCGAGAGATGATGACAGAAGGATGGTAAACAGCCGTTGGATGGTGCGTATCAGATAAAAGATACCGAAGTGAAACGAGATACAGGGTAACTTCGATATAACGTACATTTTACTTTCAAAATTGTACGTTGTATCGAATTGTACGTTATATCGAAGCATAATAAAGAACTCCGAAACGTAGCTTGTATTACTTTATTGTGTTGCTGTTTGAGTAAGGTTGATGAATAAAATCAATAAGAAGACGAAGCCAACTTTTCTCATGATGTTTCCCTTCGTTTTGTTGATTGATGTTTGATTCATTTAGAATCCGGATTCACAAAACAGTTGTATTTCGGGATCGGTTAAAGTTACAATACAAGCTTTAGTATCAAAATACAGATAACTTATTGTTCTTTCAGAAAAAAAATAATTAAAAAAATATTTTTTTGGACTTAGATAATGTGTACGTTATATCGAGTGATGTTGTATCGAGGGTACGTTATAACGAGGGTACGTTATATCGAAGTTTCCCTGTATAATGAAACGAAATGTTTCCTGTGATATGTATGAATGAAATAAAGAAAAAAAAACTTTCCAATGTAATATAAGATAATTACAAATACCGAACACAATTATCAATTTTTCACATCAGTGAAAACATGTTACATATTTGAAATGAAAAAGGGAATTTTCTTTTATAATTTTTACTTTATGAGTGTTTATTCAACCCAACGCGAATTTAAATTCTATTAACAAATCCTAATACTATATGTAGAGCATATGGGAAATCACTTTTTTAATATTTCTTCACTTTTCCAATTTTCCACGCCGTATAAATGCTTGTGTGAAAATGAACACAACAAAACAGACAGCTTAAACCAAACAACCTGTTCTCGAACACACCTTGGTTTCTATTTATGAAAATTGAAATAAATCGTTTCATTTATTCTTTTTAACACAACTGCAACCATATACATTTTTACGCTTACACTTGTGCTGAATTTTTCACAATACACGATCGGTCATTGACAAGAAATTTCACGAAGAAACCAGCATTAAAGTTCTAAACTTAAATTTTATTTGCTAGAATTAATCGTATAACTCACCTTACTTGCAATACAAAAATGCCCCCGACTTACATATATTTGCCCTGCCGTTTTCCCCCAGGCAGCTTGGTTTTGATGTCTCTGTTAGGGACCCGCCGCATGTGTCAATTTCGACCAATCAGAAATGGGTATTTCCGTTAGGATAGTGGTTTAGATTTTTCAATTGTTCGATAGTTAGTTTCATGACATATATTATTTTCTTCAATATAAAAAATTGTTATGAAGTGCCGAAATCGATTGACGCAAAAATTTAATCAATCCATCATTAAATGACTGAGCAATAAGCATTTGACAATTTTCACGATGTACTCGATTTTCGATTTTCAGTTTGTACCCCAATATGTTCCCGAAAGACGTAATCCTCGTATCGGCCCCTACATAATCAATAATATCAGCCAATTTGATATGATATCGATTTCATCGCAATTATCCATAGTATCAATAACCGGTATGCATTATCAAACTTAAAATTTTCGAAGATTATCTATGACTTTGGTCAAATCGCGTGTTTAAACCATCGTGAATATACAAAACTCCAACTTTCTTACCATATACTGACGACATTCAATGGCTGATATGAATCTAAATCGAAATAAAATGAATAATCACCACCGAATCTTGCTTTTCAGTGCGTAAAATAAACAAACACCCTCACTTTTGTGGTTCTGAACTCTAATGTAGATGTCGCATAGGCTGATTCAGCTTTGCGTAAATTCGTCAATTGTCCTCATTGCATTTTGAAGTGACTTCCCCCAAAACGAATTCGTTCTTCTGTTTCTCTCTCCCATGTACGTGTGCATGCATCGATGTTTGAGTTCAGCGTGGTTTGACATACGCTACAGGTGAGCTAGATTCTTTTGTATCGTACACGAAAATTACTCACACGTATAAAATAACGTGCAGTGTGTGCGCGCTATTTTGCACGCCTAATACTTACTAACACTAACGCGAGGACCTTTATAGCATACTTGATAAAGGTCTAAGCTCGTTGGTTTCAGTTCACGATGGGTAGACATTAAACCGTCCATTGATGGGGTAACTTATTCTTTGCATCAGAAATCATGTTTTCGTTCCTTTTTTTATGGACGTAAAATAAGATTGCGTACGCGGGTATAAAATTAGTGTCAGGGGGAAATGGAAATGTGGATTGAAGTCAGTAGAATGAAGAAGCAGATTTGTATTCATTAGTCGAGTCAGTTAAAATAACCACTGACTGGACTAGTTCACCAGTCATCCTCGCTAGTCAGCGCTAGTCAATTCATTTTCCCATTCAAGTCATTTTTTGTTGGCGGCGACTGTCGAAGCAGTTCTAGTCGAAGCGAAGCTATGGAGAGTAGAGTCGGTCTTCATTTTTCACCTTCGAAGATTTTGGGCCCTGGTAGTGGGCATCGTGTCAGGAGATAACGTCGTCTACGTAGGTAACTTTCAGTATCACAGACACGGCCTGCGAAAAGTGATAAAGTGATGATCCTCCTCGATAGCCATAGTGGTTTAGGAAGGAACAGCATGGATAGCTGACGATAATATTACAAAAATCCGAATTGACCAAGGTGTGTCTTACAAGGAAGCTAAATCCATTTTTGAAAACAAAAATAGTTTCTCCTATGCTAGCAAGCTCAAAAAAAGACTAGATGAAATTGAGAACACAGGTTGTACTCAATGCAACTGCAACTACACTCAAACAAAGTCAGCTCCCTCCATCAAATTAGCTCCAATCCCGTCCAGTAATACATAAGAAATGGAACTCAGTACCTCTTCTTTAGATTCAGAACTCGAATCAGAAACCCAAATGGAGACTGAATCAAATTTGTCTGACATAGAAAAAATAATAAGAAACTCTCATCATCCGGAGAACTAAATTCGTCCGAAGACGAGACCAAAACTGAAACCAAAATTCAACTCAACATACAGCTTCATCCCTACCAATCCCCCCACCCCAAGCAGGTACTTCTTCACAACCAATTGTTCCCAACCAAACTGCTTTCTCACATAAGGACCCACCCCTATTTCTACAAAACCGTTGCGAACGTCTCCAAAAACGACCCGAGGTTTAAACACAAACCCTTTAAGGGTGGTAAATAATTTAATCCTTCTTTTCTGTTATTTTTTTCTACTTCTGCCCACTTAACTTTTGTTAAACTTCAGAATTCACGCCTCAATCCAGTCACTTGTGACCAAGCACCTAACCGCAAACTTGCCATTCAGTGGAATTTGCGTGGGCTGTCCACTTCAATTGACGAAATTAAGCTGATGTTAGCTGAGGAGCAACTACTCCCACTAACCCTAGCCTTTCAAGAAGCCAAAATAAAATACGTACCGCTCTCAGAGCGCTCTTTCAAATGCAAATATTCATGGTATTTTAGCGAAGGAGATTCCTCAGGTCGGGGCGGAGCATGCTTTGCTGTCCTGAGTGGCCTTCCTCATACCGTTATCCGCATATCATAACCACTACAAATATGTGCTATTCAACTGAAGGGACCTCTACAGGTAACCCTTGCCTCCACCTTGTTTCTCTACCTCTAGGGAATCGTTCAAAAGCGAAACCTCATCATACTAAATGATCATCGTCATACCAGGGTAGATATCCGTTATGGAACATCATCTGCCATTGGCCTTCCAAACGGCTAGAGCTATAGCCAGGAAGGTAATAACCGAAGCCAAGCGGAACAGTTGGATGGAATTCCTTGATGGCATCAACATTAATGCTTCTACCAGTGAACTGTGGAAGAAGGTCAATGCACTTAGTGGCAAAAAAAACTTCAAACTGATATCCCCTCAAGATTAATGGCACCTTCACTGAAGATACAGGCAACAGAGCCGAACACCTATCATGCAAAAATTCTACTCCTTCAGATCTACAACGAGTGCTGGACTAACAGTTATTTTCCAGATGCATGGAAAGCGAGCTTGGTAATTTCTATCCCAAAAGTAAAGAAGAGTAGAAGGGTTGCGAATAATTTCCATCCCATAACCCTCCTCAGTTACTTAGGGAAAGTTTCCGATGGAATTATCAATCGGAGACTTAGGACGGCCCTTGAAAAACGTCAACTTTTAGACCCCAGACAACATGCGTACCGCCGGGGTAAAGGCACCAGCACCTACTTCTGCTGGCTTGATCAGTTCTTCCAAGAAACGACACAGTGAACTTGCTTTACTCGACTTTGCCAAAACATATGACATATGACATGGCATCATAACATTATTCACCATCTTCATCAATGAAGATTCGAAGATTCGGATTTCAAGTTTGCTTCGGATAAGAACTATCGGATAGCAGATGTCAAGAAAACGAAGTGCCACAGGGTTTTGTTCTATCAGTTTCGCTTTATCTTGTTGCTATGCAATCGGTACTTGAGATTATCCCACGAAATATCGAGGTACTGCCCTATGCAGACGATCTTCTGCTGATGGCCCGAAATCCATTCCCAGAAATGGCACGAAGAAGACTTCTGGAAGGTATTTCCGTTGTTAACTGGGCTAATTCCATTGGGTTTAAGTTCTCAGCCGAAAAAGTCACAGGAGGGTTGTGTCCGTCCGAGACACGACCGCATAGTTGACAAAGGATTCCGTTAGGCTATCTCTTGATTCTGGATATGTTGGAAAAATAACATCGGTAAACTCACTGGTAATGATTTGGTGGCCCTGAAAAGGGCCGTTTTGTTTGGTTGTTCGGTATTGTTTGTTCACTCCACCAGTGTTTTACCGAGTGATGATGACAGAAGTATGGTAAACAGTCGTTGGGTAGTGCGTATCAGATAAAAGATGCCGAAGCGGAACGAGATATGATGAAAACCGCCCTTTGTGATCCTAGACGAGATGCCTCCTGTGTTATGTATGGATGAAATAAAGAAAAAAAACTCACCAAAGTAATATAAAATAATTGCCAGTACAGAACGCAATTATCAATTTTTCTCATCAGTAAAACCTTGTTACTTTAATATAGAGAAAACATATTTGAAATGGAAAAGGTAATTTTCTTTTATAATTTTTACTTTCTGAGTGTTTATTCAACCCAATGCGAATTTTAATTGGACTAACAACACCTGTACTATACTATATGTAGAGCATATGGGAAATCACTTTTTCTAATATTTCTTCACTTTTCCAATTTTTCTCGCCGTATAAACTTTCCTTGGGTGAAAATGAATACAACAAAACAAACAGCTTAAACTGAACGACCCGTTCTCGAGCGGGAACACACCTTGGTTTTTATTTATGAAAATCGGAATAAATCGTTTCATATATCAAGTCATTTTTAACGCAACTGCAATCATATACAATTTTACACCTATACTTGTGCTAAATTTTTCACAATACACGATCGGTCATTGATATGAAATTTCACGAAGCAACCAGTATCAACCCTTTCGTTACGAGTGTGTGTCGTCTATAGACGACATCCGCTCGGCAAGCTGTGTGTACGAGCGTCGTCTTTAGACGACATGAAATTCATACTGCTCTTCGATCACACCAGCGCGATGTGCATACTTTTCGGCGCAGTGCTCCGTACAGGGGTAGCACTTCGGCGGAGCACACTGCCGTGATGAAAGGGTTAAAGTTCCAAATATAAATTTTATTTGCTAGAATTAATCGTATCACTAACCTTACTTGCAATATAAAAATGCCCGCGACTTGCATATATTTGCAATGCCGAGTTCACCGGGACACCTTGGTTTTGATGACTCTGTTAGGAAACACATTTCGGTGGGAACAAAAGCTCCCCCTACTTCCATGTATTTGCAATGTCGATTTCCCCCAGGCAGCTTGGTTCTGATGTCTCTGTTAGGGAACCGCCGCATGTGTCGTCAACTTCGACCATTCAAAATAGGATATTTCCGTTAGGATAGGGGTTGAGATTTTTCAATTGTTTGATAGTTGGTTTCATGACATACATTCTTTTCTTCAATATAAAAAATTGTTATGGAGTGCCGAAATCGATTGACGCAAAAATTTCATCAATCCATCATGAAATGACTGAGCAATAAGCGTTTAAAATTGGACAATTTTCACGATGTGCTCGATTTTCGATTTTCAATTTGTACCCCAATATGTTCCCGGAAGACGTAATCCTGCGCCAACAGTAATTGGCCATTTTGTTACAGCGGCCATCTTGGATTTGAATCTTCCATAAAAAACTGTGATCCACTGGTCAAGCCCCTTCACTTGATACCCATTTTGAAGGGGTTTGTTTTAAGAAAATATGTAATCCACCATTTTTGATTTGCATTTTGACGTAGGATTACGTCTTTCGGGAACATGTTGGGGTATAAATTGAAAATCGAAAATCGAGCACATCGTGAAAATTGTCCAATTTCAAACGCATATTGCTCAGTCATTTCATGATGGATTGATGAAATTTTTGCGTCAATCGATTTCGCCACTCCAAAACAATTTTTTATATTGAAGATAATAATATATGTCATAAAACTAACTATCGAACTATTGAAAAATTTCAACCCCTATCCTAACGGAAATAACCACATCTGATTGGTCGAGATTTACGACACGTGTGGCGGGTCCCTAACAGAGACATCAAAACCAAGCTGCCTGGGGCAAATCGGCGTTGCAAATACATGATAGTAGGGGGAGCTTTTGCTCTCACCGAAATGTTGATTCGTGGAATTGCATATCAATGACTGATTGTGAAAAATTTATCACAAGTGTAAGTGTAAAATATATGGTAGCAGTTGTGTTGAAAATTACTTGATATATGAAACGATTTATTTCAATTTTCATAAATAAAAACCAAGGTGTGTTCCCGCTCGAGAACGGGTCGTTTGGTCACCAAATCATTATCAAAGAGTTTAACGATGTAATTCTTCAAACATATCCAAAATCAACAGATAGCCTAACGGAATCCTACGTCAACTATGCGGTCGTGTCTCGGACACAACCCTCCTGTGACTTTTTTATGAATAACTGTGTTCTACTAGTCAAGTCCTTTCAGTTCATACCCATATCGATGGGGTTTGGGAAAAACCAATATTGATGGGGTTTTGAGAAAATATGTAATCCACCATTTTGTAGTGGCCGCCATCTTGGATTTTTAAAATCATAAAATACACAGTTTTATAATGACTGCAGAGAGAAAGGTGTGTTTCAAATTTCAGATCAATCGGTCAAAAAGAAGGGGTTTGAATTTATATTAATGTGGTAAAGCACTACAGACAAACATGTTACAAACATTCAAACATACAAATTACAGGGCAAGCTGAATAAAACCGTTCAATGAACTCTGCGTATCCGAACACATACACTTTGATACCAAACACGATAAAAACTGAAAATTTTGAACTAAAATGTTATTTTTCCTAGACAGTTCATTAATTTTCCAACAACTTTGTCAAACATCATATTTTAATTCGACATCTTGATTTTCATTAACGATTTTTCGAAAAAAATTATAGGAGATTGTGTCCAAGACACGACCGCATTGTTGACGTAGAACTACGCTGTTATTTTGTACAAGTCCTCCGCTTTGCGCTTTTCTCAACAGTAGCCTTTTCTATTAATATTTCCGGTCTCGATTAGCTTAGCTGTCATACTTGGTCGAGATAGTTTTGCTACTATCTTGCGAAACCAAATCACACAAAATTCCTGAACAATTATTTTCTTGGGGAGCCGATGATAGCCTAGTTTGATGTCTCCACAGAAAATTGTGTAGTTCAGAACCTTCGGCGTCACTTTGTTGTAATGATTACAATTGTAATGATTGCAATCGCGTCCACAGCTCAATCCGAAATGAAGGCACGTGATGACGTAAAACAAGGAACAACAAGCGATGTTCATTGCTACGTATCTAGAACGATACTGAAAGTTTGCCTCAGGGAGATTTAATATTTATGCTCTAGGCAAATATTCCGTTCTTCTTCTTCTTCTTTTGACGTAGGACTACGTCTAACCGGAAGATATAGGGGGTGAAATGGACACTGAACAAGTAGGAAAAAATGCAAGATTTGGAACACTTATAACTCGAGCATTTCTCAATAGATCGCAAAGGTTTTTGCATCAATTGATAGGAAATATATCTACGCATCTATCATAACGAATAACATTTCATTTTTCATGAGATAAATAATTGAATAATTGTGAAATATCAAGCATTGTCAAAATGCCCTATGTGCCCATTTTTGATTGGTCCATTTTGTGCTCCTCAAATCGTACCGACCAAAACGGGCAACCAGAGCAGCAGCGAAATAGAATGAAGCACGATTGGAAAGGAAAAAGAAAAAAATGAACGAAACATTGGTCGCAGTCTCACACATGCGTAATTCTCGAGCCAGCCAGTCAGCTTAAAAATCCCCGCTCCGCTGCCGTAACGATCATTCTTTGTGTGAACACCGACTGGACAACATCGTTGCTGGACGGGCTGGACGGCGAGGGATCGAGTGCCTTTCTCAAGGCAAGAGGGCGGAGGTGGTAGCGCTGGAGTAAAGTAGAGTAGAGTTTTCAAAGGGCCTTTCTCAAGGCTAGAGACGAATGAACTGCAAAAGTTTAAAGTCTCTATAATACAATACCTTCCTTCCTTCCGTAACGATCATCATTCTTTGTGTGGACACCGACTGGACAACATCGTTGCTGGACGGGCTGGACGGCGAGGGATCGAGTGCCTTTCTCAAGGCAAGAGGGCGGAGATGGAAGCGCTGGAGTAGAGTAGAGTAGAGTTTTCAAAGGGCCTTTCTCAAGGCTAGAGACGAATGAACTGCAAAAGTTTAAAGTCTCTATAATACAAGACCTTCCTTCCTTCCGTAACGATCATTCTCATTCAAACCGTACACCACATCGGTTCGCATCACAACACATCAACAAACCAACCCAAGCAGCCATGTCTGGACATGGTAAAGGAGGAAAAGTGAAGGGAAAGGCAAAATCCCGCTCGAACCGTGTTGATCTGGAGTTCCCCGCAAGGGTAGCTAGGCCGAGCGCGTTAGTACCAGTGCACCAGTCCACCTAGCCGGCGTTATATAGTTTCGGCCGCCGAAGTGATCGAGTTAGCTGGCAAAGCTGCTCGCGACGATAAAAAAAACCCGCATTCGGAACAGAACACATTCGGTTCGGTGAACATCAAGACAACAGGCAATTGCAGCGAGTGGCAAACGCAATCGCAAAACGGCATCAGGTAGCAGAAGAAAAAAGTTTGTTCTTTATACAAACTGCTTTGGTGGCAAATCCAGAACAAGGCGGCATCGAGTGCGTTCGAAATGGTTTTTTTTCAAAACCACGAGTACTAAGTTTTCTAAATTGGAACCATTCCATAAAACAAGGCGCTTTTCAGGGCCATTAAACCTTCCAGAAAAGAGTTAAGGAAATACAGTTCAATGCTTTCTAAAACATCCAAAATAATAATAAAACACAAATAGATTTGTTCATAATTTGTTTGCCAGGATCTGATGAGTATGTGAATTTGGCAGTTGTTCTGAGCTTATTGATAGTTGGGGACTTTCCTGATTATTCAATTTTCACCAATTCTTAAATTGTTTCCAGATTGAAAGTACAGTAATTTACAATTAGTTCGACATTTAGCTAATTGGACGGACATGTAATGCGACTTATTTAGTTGGACATTTTTGTAAACATAGAGATCCAAATTATGACCCCACATTGAAAGTCGACACTGTACCACTGTCATCGCAAATGTTCAATTACAGGTTAAAATCGCCTTCAATGCGACACTGTGTGGCGCTTCGGCACGTCGCATTGAATGTAATTTACTGTACAACATGTCACAAAGCTGGATGGGAAGAAATTTTCCAACTGTGAAAGCTGTGGCGAGTGGCACCAAATCGCTAAACAGGAAGGTTTAACCGAACAAGATGGGGATATCAAGTGATAACAAAACAATAAACTCTTTAGATTGAAGATAATTTTGTGATCCTGAAAAGGACCCTTTTTAGCCTGCGTGTGAATCCAACGAGCGAACAAATCGTAATGAATGTATATTTTTGCCATCGCTCCCTTTTAACGCTCATTCGTTCGTTTCGTTGGACTCGCCCCTCTGGCTGAATCTGCCGATTTGTCTCTATCCTGTGAGTGTGTACCGCTAGAGTATAAAACACGTGGCCCCAAAAAAATATCTTATTTTCTTTCAAACCGTAAACCCGTGTGGTTGTACGGCATCGGCATCGTGGACGTAACAAAGGAGGACAAGTTAAGGGAAAGGCAAAGTCTCACTCGAGCCGTGCAGGTCTCCAGTTCCCTGTTGGTCGCATTCACTGATTGCTCCGCAAGGGTAACTAGACCGAACGGATTGGTGCCGGAGCACCAGTATACCTAACAGCGATTATAGAGTTTCGGCCGTCGGAGTGCTCGAGTTGGCTTGCAAAGCTGCTCACGACAATCAGAAAACCCGCATCAAGAACAGAGCAGCTTCGGTTCGGCGCTCATCAAGGCAACAATTAGTTTCAGTGAGTGGCAAAGTGTTTCTCCGGCACGTCGCATTAAATGTAATTTACTGAACAACATGTCACAAGCTGGATGGGAAGAAATTTTCCAACTGTGAAAGCTGTGGCGAGTGGCAAACGCAATAGCTAAACAGGAAGGTTTAACCGAACAAGATGGGAATATCGAGTGATAACAAAAACACAACACCAAAGGTTCTTTTCAGAACCATCAACATATTCATAAAGAGTAAACAGTAAACTAATCCATTTTTCAGGTAGATAGGTAGGTATTCACGTAGGAGAAGAAAATAAAACAATATATTTAAAATATATATTTAACAAAAGCTGTCCCCTTTGTATAGTCCTACGTCACTCCGGTTATGTCCCCGACATTACCCACCCGTCTTTTCTTTGTTCACGGAGACTTCAATCAATTTAAACCGTTTACACGTTTCTGGTCAATCGCTAGCTTCAAACGGTCCGTTTGTTGACAGTAAAGATCTCAATTTAGCAAATAAAAACTTGAAAAAAAAATTTTAAAAAATTAGAAAAAAAAAATTTTAAAAAATTAGAAAAAAAAATTTTTAAAAAATTGAAAAAAACTTTTGAAAAATTAATATAAGTTGCACATATATTACTGTTGCAGTATCGACACCATATACACCAATCACAATTTCAACGGCCTGTCCGAATTTCTTAATTGTTGACCTCCACTGTCAACCCCTGTAACTCACAACTGAATGGAACGAACAAAAAACAGCAAAAGATTATTTTTTTTAGTGTGAAATGTCACCTTTATAACGAGCCTGAAATTGTTTGATCGCTATTACGCGAGATATTGATCACTAAAGCCAGCTATCGAGAAAATAATGGATAATTTTTCCCTCAACCTAATATATAGCATAACAAACAAATCTTAGGGAAGTTCTGATTCGTTTGGTATGTAAATCGCCAAAATCCGTACGCGGCAAAAATAGTTGTTGACGTTAACTTTACTTCATAAAAACGTGACCTGTCTTCTGATTTGGCACCCTTAATGGAAGACGTAGTTCTACGTCAAAAAATCATATATCCATTTTAGTAAGTGTACCACGGCACCAATGTACGTCAAACTTTATTAAATTGGAAGAGTTACTCAATGCAAAATATACAAAAAATATATCGAAGTGGGGGTGTTTTGAAATATAAAATATTACAATATTAAATTAAATTTAGATTATTTATATTTTTTAAAGTGAATATAAAATGTTATTTTTCCTAAACTTTAATTTTCCCAAAACTTTGTCAATCATCATATTTAATCAGATATCTGGATTTTCATTTACGATTTTTTGAAAAAAAACGTTCAATGTTTCTGCATACTCCCCAAATCGACCCTAAAATTTCAAATGGTTACCCTATACAAAATGTTCACCACCTCGAAAAAACACCCTATGCCAAATTTCAGGTCAATCGGACTTAAGGGAGAGTGACGCAACGCGATCAATGTTTGAGTTTTTTGAAAATCGAAAAATCACCAAAGACGGGCGTAAACGAAATCGGGGTTTTCGAAAAAAAAATTGGAGGCCAAATGTCATAAAATTACATGAAACGTCGAGATCTAGTGTCATCTCGAAATATTTTTTTTTTGTCAAAAATCGGCACTCTGGTACTTCGTTTTTTTTCGGCATGCGAAACGAAAAGTATGATTTAGGCTGCCAATAGAAATATTTATCTCGATTTTTCATTCGGAACATGCTACGAAATGTTGATTTGCACGATAATATACCCTATGCAAAATATTAGATCATTCGAACTTCATTTACTGGTGTCACAAACGTTGAAATAGAAAGTTTTTTTGAAAAACGAAAAACCACCGAAAATCGAGGTTTTGAAAAACAAAATTTTGGGTGCCAAGTGTCTTAAAATTGCATTACTCGACAAGATTTACAGTTATCTCAAAAAAATTTTTTTCTTCAAAAATCAATTTTCCAGAGGAAAAACGACCAAGTGCCAAAAAAAACATTTTTTGAAAAACATTTTTTTTCGAGATAACTATAAATCTCGACGAGTGATGCAATTTTAAGACATTTGGCATCCAAAAATTTTTTCAAAACCTCGATTTTCGGTGATTTTTCGTTTCTCAAAAAAACTCAAATTTAAACGTTTGTGACACCAATAAATGAAGTTCTAGTGAGCTAATATTCTGCATAGGGTATATTATTGTGCAAATCAACATTTCGTAGCATGTTCCGAATGAAAAATCGAGATAAACATTTATATTAGCACCCTAACATACTCTTCGTTTCGCATGCCGGAAAAAAAACAGTCCCAGAGTGCCGATTTTTGACAAAAAAAAATTCGAGATGACACTAGATCTCGACGTTTCATGCAATTTTAAGACATTTGGCATCAAAAATTTTTTTCGAAAACCCCGATTTCCTTTACTCCAGCCTTGGGAGATTTTTCGATTTTCAAAAAACTCAAACTTTAACCGCTTTGCGCCACTCTCCCTTAAGTCCGATTGAGCTGATATTTTGCATAGGGTGTTTTTTCGAGGTGGTGAACATTTTTTATGAGGTAACTTTATGAAACTCGAGATGACCCTTTTTATTGACACCCTAATACTCCCTCATAAACAATCAGTCGTAATTAAAATTGATCATATCAGAATAAAGATTCTGATTTTAAGTAGCTTCCATCATAACTTGGTACAGTTTCATTAACATCGAAACAGGTCGCGTCAAAATTTACTGTTCTTCAGCTGATTTGGCGAGGATTTGCTTCATATAAGAATACGTTTGAAAAGAAAACCTAGAACAAAACTATTTAATCAGATCAATTTTTCCACCAATGAGCAATACTTAACCTCTCATACAGGAAGCGTGAACAAATCTCCATCCAAATCGAAAATAGTCGAGTTCTATATTAACTCGGTCATTTTATTCCATCATTTGGCTCAATTAATCAAACGATGACAAAGTGCCCAATACATAGGATGTGTTTTGACGATGTTACACAAAAACACTCGATCGGAAATTCTCCTTCAAACGTACCGCCAAAGATTCGCTCCTCTCGAACAAAGTGCGCACTCCAGTGTCAAGTACAAAAACAAAGCATATCACTCTGGCTCTCGGCAATTTAGCGAAAGGTATGTAGTAAACCTAATGGGAAACGACGTTTCAATTCGATGGGAGGTCCTGAGCACAATAAGCTTACTCTAGGCACACACACACACACACACATACACACTCTAAACACTCACGCTTCCGGCAAGCAACATTGCCTCTTCACAATGAACGGGGCGCACTCGAGAGCATGTGGCGTGGGAGAAGCCAACGTAAAAGGATTTTCTCTACCAACACAACAGGCGAAACGAGCAAAAGTTTGTTTTCTTTTGTTTTGTTGCTTTTTCTTCCTCCCAGGCGAGCTGTGATTTTATTCAGCCTCACCTGTTTTCGATTTTCCGTACAATTTGTTTTGGTTTTCATTTTCAGCTGATTTTCTTGTGTGCTGTTTTGACCTTTTAATTGTTTTAGATGGCTTTCGAGTTACAGTGAATCATTTTTGGTTCGTTCTTGGTGCGCCTCTTCTCGCACAAGAACATTATTCCAGTGTTTTGTTTTTTTTTCATTGTTTCAGTTTTCTTTTGGGAAATTGTTATACCGTTGCAGTTTTTTTTGTTGCTTCTGCTGTTGTAACAATTAAGTGTTTTTTATATATATTTGAGTTACATCATGTAATAAATTGCATTCCATAGTGGATAGCTTAATATAGTTTTCATACAGATACTTTATAATGAAATCATGCTGTTTCTCTTTAAAGTGTATCAATATTCTATCTTGGATAATTACATATGCTGTATTTCATTAATATTTTCAATTAATAACATTTTACTCATCGCATTAACAAGACGATTATATGTCCCATCAATTGTTTCTTGAATTATTCATATTCTTCCTTGTATGAACAATTGTTTTAACGACCACGCTGCTGCTTTCTTAAAATTATGCTCTTAACGTTAGTTTTTGCTTCATTATTTAGTTTGCTCAAGTATGCTCTGTTAGGTAAAAGATACAGCTGCATGCTGCTGTAAATTTTTGTATCTCTCTCGCACGAATTATTGTATCTCTCAACTTGTTTGATCCTTTCATTTCTTTTTTTTTTCTTCTTGAAAGTCTCAAGTGTCCACCTCAAAACTTGGACTTCCTAACGTTTATCAGTTTTGCATGAGGTTATCCTTAACACTAGGTTGTTCAATGAGCTTCTCCACAGTGAAGAATTATAGTTTCGTGGTGAAACTGATTATATGCTGAGTATGAATGATCATTTAGTATAGTTATGATTTTCTTAAACATTTTGTTTTTTTTTCTGTAACAACATTGATTAGTTTTTCATTTCTTGTTTATCATTTATATAAGTGACATTTATTTTTTTTTACACTTTTCCAGATGTTACTCCCATTTACTTGATGTATTTTCCGGTTTTAAATCGAATTAGATCCAAATAGTGTGTTTTTGCTGTTGACATATTGAGTGCGCGGTGCGATGAGATGTTGTTCACTGCACACGCACTAGATGAAATAATGTAGCTGTTTTTATGCTCTGATAATAATCTAATCAAATAAACAATCATACTCTACTACATGCTTGCATAAATATTGGCATTCTTGTTCTGAAGCGTGGCCCGTCCAGGCTCCTACAGAGCCGGACTGCGACCAAAAACCTTGGTTCTCTACTAGTGTTCTTATTTCAGCACAACCTTTTATGGGAAATTGGTACCGTTCAACTGCAAATGTAGAACTATTTTATTTTTTTTTTCTTGCTTCGAACAAAGATTAACCATGTAAAACTACTACATATGTTTTTCTGTTTTCAGTAATACGTGTGTTTTTTTTGTTTACCATGTCACAAATACATAATTGTTAAGAAACTTGAAACTCTAATTCCACTAACATACATGTATGATCTTAAATTTTGCATATTAATATCGTGCATGTTTAATATTTTCTTTTTAATAATTATATTTCATTAGGATTTGCAGTCCTGCAAAGTTTTTTTTTCCAGCTATTGTTAAGTAAAATCTGTGGAACGAAAGCCAATCTGGTTAATAACTGAAACTCGAAGCTAACAAAAAAAACTCTATTTTGGATATAAACTGTAGCGAGCTGTTTTTTTTTCTGATCTTTCACGCTTCTATTAACAGGCCTGTTATCCTATTTTACTCGCTCTGGACATTGCAATAATATTGGTAATAATAATAACGCATACAATTTATTTCAATCGTGACACTATATTCAACTGCTTCCAATAAATTAACACAAACCGATAATCAATCTAATTCATGCTGTTTTATTCTGCTCTAAGCCATAACCTATGATCGAATGGTGAAAAAATAAACTGCTCGTCCCTTCTGGCTGGCCACCAATTGATAATCATTTCAGTTTCCTACCTCCAAGCTCCGCTCAAACCTTCCCTCCCTCGTCGGACGACGGCTCTGAAACCTGTGCCCTGAGGGCGTCTCGAACGAACTGATCGACCGGGAACAGCGGACCGTGGCCGGGCACGATGTAGTCTGCCATCGCTGCAAGCTTGGCACGGTTGCGTCGCTGTGCCGTGGGATCCTCACTTCCGGCGTCCAGCCAAAGGCTTTCGTCAGTGATGTCATCACGCCGTTCGAACAGATCCCCCACGATGGCTACCGTTCCGGCCGGGGCCAGCTGGCTGCGCTTGATCAGCACCGAGACGCAGGACAGCGTGTGGCCAGGTGTTGCGATGACCTCGATGGTATCCGTTATGCGATAGGGAGCTGCAAGGAAGGTAAACATTTGTGCGTGAGAATATGATGACCAGTGGTGTCAACGTTAAGGAAAAAAGTTTCGAATTCAGTTCAAAAAGGTGTGACTCAGAAACAAAGGCTAAAAGTGATGGAGAATGATTTTTTCCGGGGAAGCTGAAAATACCTATTTAACGCAGGATGGCAACGACTGGCAGGGTTCTTTTACGTCCCCCACTAAGGAGGTAAGTTCCGATGTGAAGTACACCACGTTCCCAAAGAAAGTATTTCTGTAAATAACCATCAGCTAAAAGGATGGCAATGCTGCTCTTCTTTCGTTCGAGACATGCAGTGAACGGGGAGATGTACACCAAAGGTGCCTGCCGGAAGTTGGGTACAGATTTCTTGGGTTTCATACAGAATACACAGATTTTTTTAAGAACGTTCTAATGCTAATAATATTTTTCCCCATCTCACCCATTTGATTCATGTAGATTTCGAATCTGTTTAAACGAGAATAATATGTTTTCGACATTTATATGTAGTATGATGTCCTACATTCTTCTACAAACGTCTGCGTTATTGATTAGCGTTATTTATAGAAATAAAAATGGAACACCAAATGTGTTAAGCGCAAAATCCCGAGTATGGGATGATCCGATTTGAGCCGGCTTTATTATTCTTTATTTGTCACTGCCCGTAGAATTTTCATTTTTCAAACTTTGAGAGAAGGTTCGAATGAAATGAATTTTATGTTCTTGAATGACATCAATGTTAGTTTAATTGGATATCGCGTTTGCGGAATTAAGCCGCGTGTTCCGTTGGTGTGAAGCGAAAATGGTCTGCCATGCAAATGAAACACAAATTTCTGCATTACTCGAGAATTAATCAAGCATATGAAACCAAATTTGGTCTGTGGAAGTTTTAGAGTGCAATAGATGATTTTGATGGTTAGATGCTCCTCCTCCTTTTCTTAGGGGAGGGGACAGCGACACCAATGAAACACAAGTTTCTGCATTACTCGAGAATTAATCAAGCTAACGAAACCAAATTTGGCCTGTGGAGGTTTTAGGGTGCTATAGATGATTTTATGGTGGTTAGATACTCCTCCTCCCTCTGATAGAAAAGGGGGGGGGGGTGGTTAGGTTGGCAAATTTGACATGCGAAGGTTATAGGGGACACAACACGTTTCTATGACGAATAGACACTCCTCCCATCGCTCTGAGGGGGAGGGGGGCAAAATGAAGCATACATTTCCGCAAACGGAACTAAATTTGGCACGTGGAGGTTTTATGGGGAAGAAACATTTCTAAGTTGGTTCGACACTCCTCCCCTCTCTCTTAGGGTGGGCTTTCATACAATTGAAAAACAAATTTCAGCATAACTCGAAAACTAATCAAGCAAATAGAGCCAAATTTGGCATGTGAAGATATTAGGGGGCACAAAACTTTTCTATGATATAGACACTTCTCCTCCCTCTCTGAGGGGAGAAGAGGGGAGGGGTCTGTCTTCATTCTATCATATTTTCTGTATCAAAAATTTATTCCATGTAACGGAGAAACGTGTTATTTGCAAGTGGTTGAAAAATCTTGAACGTGTCTGAAAATAATCTGATATTATAATGATGAATTTTGGTAGAAGTACTAGGAATTTTTGAGTTAAAGATTAATTCAACGAGATCGATTAGAAGATCAATCAATGAACAGTTCTGCGATTGAACCCATGAACTTGCTCATAGTATGGAAACATGAATGTTTGAAAGTATTGATAACAAAAAACAAATTTTGGGCGGGACGAAGTTTGCCGGATCAGCTAGTTGCATATAAATCACGTAAAAGCATCTAAGTATCTAAATCTGTAGAAGTTAGACTCCATTCTGATCTTGAAACTCGACTTCTGATTCGGTACGCATAATTATACGATTCTAAATGCGTTATTCAAATATCAACGAAAATGCACTTTTTACTTTCATAATATTGGGTTTTGCAAATGTCATTGGACGTTATTCTGAAAATAGTATGAAGCGAATAGTTTCAAGGTCCAACATCTTGTTGAATTTTTTGACATAATCGTTTTCAATATCTCAACAATTTTCTTGACAATCAGTTGCAAAAGTTTGTTTTCTTCACATTCATCTTCCGAACTAGAGAAAAAGTTCGTCTCCTACGTGTCGTTTCCAATGTTTTGTACCTCATTATCTGTGTCAAATACATTATAAACTATGCTCACTCCCCACAATTTTTCTCATCATCTATGGCAATGCGTAGTTCGCTGATATCATCATTCTTCCAACTACTTCCTTTTGACATCTTAGGACTAAATTTTAGAAAGCCAATAATAAAATACGGGGGTCTTCGTAGCCACATTGGTTGCGCGTTCGCTTACTAAGCGATCGATCATGAGTTCAAAACTCAGGGCCCTCAATTGATCATCCTTGTATTGTTATAGAATAACACGGTCGAATAAAGATCTCTGCTCTGCAAGAAACATCGGGCTGTTGGGCTATTAACATATCAAGGACCGCGTGTTCTGGGGCAAACTTGAACGCTTCATTTGTTTGGATTCCACGAATCAGATCGTTTCCTTCGATATGGATGGGAAGAAGGCGAGCCATCGGTAGGCCTTGTTAGATTTTTGGCAAACCCAGGATTCAACCTTGAAGTGTAGAAAACATTGGTTATTTCGTGTTCTATCCATAACAGACGGAACGCGAAATACGAGTAAACTCTTGAGAGGTTCGCAATGTGTTAATAACCTACCAATGATCAATATCAACTGTCTCCGTTGTTCGATCTGCTGAACAATGGATAAACGGAAAGAATACGCCTAAATTGCTACTACCGTGTGATTTGCCATAATGGAATGGAACAGAACAAATATCCTTACGTCTAAATGGCTACTAACTACTGTTTAAATTGCAATTTATAGAAACCATAAACATGTAGAATGTACACGATTAAAACCCGGATCTGTTACAACTAAAATGCTAATGAGCCTAAGAAATACACAAAAGGGACAAAACTATAATAATAAATTATAAAAAATACAAAATACAAAAATTATTACTCACTATCTTAATTTATTTATTACCCAAGTGTAAGAGATAAATTTCATTTTTACAATCGGGGCACAAATATTTGTACAACATCAGTAATCGAGTTTACCGAATTTACGATATTTTACCTCATGGTTCAACCGCGGTTGACGCTCTATATCCAGTGAACTAGTGCATCAGTAATGCTCGCAGCTGAAGGTCTACCAACAGACACAAACCTTTTGCGTGAAATTTTCCTGGAAGTACACGGAGAGCTGGGAGTTTCACGCATTGACGCCTTGGCAGACCTCACATCACACCGAGCATTCCTGTCCAGTGAACACACGCAACGGCTACAACATGCTAGGGAAGCATCTACAAAGTTCTACAGTCCGCTAAATTTTCAACGACGTTGACGCGCCCCTTAGAGGGAAATAGTAGTCGAAAAAATCAAAACAGTAAAGTAAGTAGAATTAGTCTTTCAAAAACTTCTCCGCCTTCTCAACAGAATGCGACTGAAATGTTGATATACTGTCAAAACTTCAATCGCATGAAAAGCCCAGCAAAAATGAAGGAAACTCATCAAAATCTTTTACCCGCTTCTCTCAATGTAATTCTTGCAACTGAAACTAACTGGGACGAAAGCGTAAGAAGCGAAGAAGTTTTTAGAAATAATTTTAACGTATTCCGGCACGACCGCAACTTATCGTTATCTCAGAAGAAGTCTGGAGGAGGGGTCCTCATTGCCATTAATGCAAATTTCACTTCTGAGGAACTTATAACCGAAAAACATAAGGAATTTGAGCATGTATGGGCAAAATTATCTATAGCTGGCGAAGTACACATATTTGCTTCTGTGTATTTCCCACCCGAACATGCAAATAAAAAGTCGTATGAATTATTTTTTCAGACGGCAAATCGAATTGCAGAAACACCAGAACCAGAAGTGAAATTGCATATCTATGGCGACTTCAATCAAAATAAAGTAGACTTCATTCCCGATAATGATAATGAATGCATTCTACTCCCAGTCGTCGGGGATAATGAAACCCTACAATATATATTTGACGAAATTGCACATCTTGGTCTTAACCAAATAAATCATGTAAAAAATTTCCAAAAATATTATCTAGACCTATTATTCACTAACATCACCGACGACTTTTGTGTGAATGAGTCCATGACTCCTCTTTGGAAAAATGAAAAATTTCACACAGCAATTGAATACTCAATCTTTATACATAATAGACAATTGCCCATCGACTGGGAGTATGAAGAAGTACTGGAATATAACAAGACGAACTTTGAAGCAATCAAATGTAGCCTACAAGCCATAGAATGGCAAACTTTATTAAACAGCGAACGAGATGTCAACTTAACTGTACATATTCTTCACGAAATTCTGAATAACATAATATCAGAATTTGTGCCGAAGAAAAGAAGACGAAGAAATTTAACCAGCAAATATCCTATTTGGTTTAACGTTCAAATAAGAAATCTAAAGAATAAAAAACAAAAAGCACATAAAAAATACAAAATGGACAAAAGTCATCAAAATTTGCTTGATAATCAAAATATTTCCCAAGAATTAAATTTTGCAATTAAAAGTGCACACGAAGAGTACAATAGAAAGGTCGAAACTGAAGTCAAATCATGCCCGAAGAAATTCTTTAATTACGTAAAGTCTAAGCTCAAAAGCAATAACTTCCCATCGCAGATGCATCTCGATGAGGATGTGAGGAATTCTTCGAACGAAATTTGTAATCTCTTTGCAAATTTCTTTCAGGAAGTATATACCACATTTTCCGAAGAAAACCGCGATCGGAACTACTCTTCATTTTTACCGGATTATCCAAATGACATATCGGTGAACTATCTTTCACAACAGGAAATATGCCATGCACTAAAAAAATTAGACGGAACAAAAGGACCAGGACCTGACGGAATAGCACCTATATTCCTAAAGAACCTGGCTGAGGAACTCACCCTTCCCTTACATTGCATTTTCAATATGTCACTACAAACTGGAATATTCCCAGAAAAATGGAAACAATCTTTTTTGGTACCTATCTTTAAATCAGGCGCTAAATCTGACGTACGTAATTATCGTGGAATTGCCATTATCTCTTGCATTCCTAAACTATTCGAAGCAACAGTCAACGAAAAAGTCTTCCAACAAGTAAAGAATAGAATTACGTGTATGCAACATGGCTTCTTCAAAGGCCGTTCAACTGCAACTAATCTGTTGGCTTTTGTGACTTTTATTTTGAATGCAATGGAAAATGGCAAACACGTAGAAACTCTTTACACTGACTTCAGTAAAGCATTTGACCGCATCGACATTCCATTACTACTCTTCAAATTGCAGAAAATAGGAATGGAACAAAGACTCTTAAACTGGCTCAATTCTTATCTAACAAACCGTGAACAAATTGTTCATTTTCAAAATTCTCTTTCAAATCCAGTAAAAGTCACTTCGGGAGTCCCACAAGGCTCTCATCTTGGTCCTCTTCTTTTCATTCTGTACGTTAATGACATCTCCTTCGTTCTCAAGCGTATCAATGTTGTTGCGGCACCGGTGACGTCATAGACACAGTGTACCTGTTGCAAGTAACCGATTTGGACTTGTCAGACAGGGATAATAGATGAAAAGAAAACAAACATTTTAAAAAGTAGTTAATAGTGAGAAAAGGATTGAAAGGATCTATTGAATTTGTATTGATTGAACTGAACGAAGATACGAGAGTAAACTATTCATGTAAGCAAAAATAAATAATTGTTACCTAAATTAGTTTCAATAAATATATATTTTTGCAGTTTTGAGCTGCTAACAAACAGCTGCTACAAAAACGGTTTTCTTATAAGTGATCCGAACAATCTCAAAAATGAATATATCCAGAGGAGACGGATCTAACCTCAATCCGGATGTGACACAGTATAACTGTCCGTTGTGTACCCGTCCGGATCATGATGAGAAGGAAATGGTGTACTGTGAGGATTGCCAGAGATGGTTCCATTTCAGTTGTGCCGGAGTTGAAGCGTCCGTTAAAGACGATGAGAACTGGAGATGTTCAGCATGTCGTGGAGAAGATCCGGCTGGCGGTGATTCGGAAGATGATGATGTTGTTTCCGTTGAGGAGAGTATTGAAGATCAAGCCAAAGCCAGAAAATCGAAGAACAGTGCGAAATCTACCTCGGAAGACGATAAAGAGATTGCAGAGGCAATGGAGGCGATAAAGAAGGGGAAAAAGCGTTTGAAGAGGAAAATGGACCAGAAGTTGGCATTAGCTAAAGCGAAGTTAGAATTGGCGAACGAGGAGATGGAAATGCAGTGGGCTTTGGACAAGCAGATCCTGGAGATGAAGATTGTTTCAGAGAAGAAGTTTCAGAAGAAAAAGGAAATGGATAAGAAACAGCTGCAGAAGGAACTTGAAGAACTGAGTGAAAGCAGAAAGCGAACAGAAATGGAAGTGGAGAAACTCGAAAAGAAGAAGAAGCGCGATTGTCTGAAAGAAAAGGAATCTGGAGAGAAACTTCCAGTGACTTCTACACCGATTGTCGATCCGAAGCCGTCCACGTCAAGGGATGGATTAAAAAAGAAAATCACGAAAATCGAACCGATATCGGTGGTGAAGCAACCGGCGATGGAAAAAAAAAAGAAATGTGACAGTGAGAATGCTAATTCGAAGATGAGTTCGCAAGATGAACAGTCGAGCGATTCTAGCGAGGACAGTAGCAGAGGAAGTTCTGAAGAGGATCAAAAGAACAAGGATCGGAAGAAGAGTAAGCAGAAGATGAAGCAGGATGAAGTGAACCCAACAAAGGCGCAAATTTCGGCACGGCAGTTCCTTTCGCGAAAGTTGCCAACTTTCACCGGTCGACATGAGGAGTGGCCAATCTTTTTAAGCAGTTTCAACACCACGACTAAGGCTTGCGGATTTTCAAATTTAGAGAACCTGGCTCGTTTGCAGGAGAGCTTGAGGGGCCCTGCACGGGATTCAGTTTGCAGTCGACTGTTGTTGCCGGAAGCGGTACCGCAAATCATCGAAACATTGCGGATGCTGTATGGGAGGCCGGAGCAATTATTGAACGCGTTGCTGGTGAAAGTGAGGAAGACAGATCCACCGAAAGCGGACCGATTAGGTACGTTCATCAGTTTTGGGATGGTAGTTCAGCAATTATGCGACCATCTTGAAGCAACGCAACTCAATGACCACCTGGTAAATCCCTTGCTGATCCAGGAGCTGGTTGAGAAGTTACCTCCAGGGACGAAAATGGATTGGGTTCGGTACAAAAGGCTACAGGGTAGAGTCACACTTCGGACGTTGGCTGATTTTTTGTCCGAACTGGTGTCTACTGCCAGTGAAGTAAGTGGAGTCGTGGATGCATCATTAAATCCAATCGGTAGTCGTGCCAGCAAGATCAGAGGCGGAAGATCGAAGGAATATGAAAGTCACATCAACGCACACAGCGAAGAATTGTCGAGAAAACCGGAATACCCAAGAACACCGTGTCCAACGTGTGGACGCACAGACCATCGACTTCGGAACTGCGATGAATTTCGAAAGATGGGTGTTTTGCAGCGACTGGAGGTTGTCGATCGATTTGAACTATGTCGATCATGTCTGAACGCGCATGGGAGGAGCAGATGCAAAGCGAACATTCGGTGTAAGGTCGACAGGTGTCAAGGCCAGCACAATACAATGCTTCACCAACATTCAACGGAACTGCGTTCAAACTGTAATGCACACAGCGCAAGTCAGCAGGTGTCGGTAATTTTTCGGATGATTCCAGTAACACTGAGCTACGGAGGAATGTCCATCAACACCTTAGCTTTTCTCGATGAGGGTAGTTCTTTCTCGCTGGTGGAATGTTCTATCACAAATATGTTGAAGGCGACTGGGAAACCACAGCCCCTACGTGTTACCTGGACCGCAGGGATGACGAGGCTAGAACGGGAGTCAATGCTGTTGAATCTGACGATTTCTGCTGTCGGTTCGAAGGAACGGTTTTCGATGGAAAAGGTCCACACTGTGGAGGAGCTGAAGTTGCCGGTGCAGTCTCTGAACTACCGGGAATTGGCGGAGAGCTATAGCCATCTTAGAAATCTTCCGGTAGCTGAGTATCCAAATGAGTCTCCGAGGATTTTAATTGGTTTGAAACATCTACATTTATTTGCACCCATTGAATCGCGAATTGGTCGACCAGGAGAGCCGATAGCCATTAGATCCATGCTCGGGTGGACGGTCTATGGTCCAAAAGAAGGAGGTAGCTTGCGAAGCTTGCGTATACGTTGGACATCATTCATGCACTGGTGTGTCCAATCAAGAACTGCATGATCTTCTCAAGTCACAATATATACTTGAAGAGCCGGGTGTAACAGTGGATGTTTTGCCAGAGTCAGCTGAAGATCGACGAGCTCGGGAGATATTGGAAACTACGACGAAGCGAGTTGGAGACAGGTTCGAAACGGGTATGCTATGGAAAGAGGATGATCCATCGTTTACAAACAGCTACCCAATGGCATCAAGTCGAATGAGAAGTCTCGACAAGCGCCTATCGCAGAACCCACAACTATTGGAAAACGTTCGGAGCCAACTCGTGAAATATCAAAGTAAGGGGTACTGTCACAGAGCAACTGTAGAGGAATTAACGAAGACTGACCCCAAGAAGGTGTGGTACCTTCCCCTCAACATTGTGATCAATCCGAAGAAGCCGAATAAAATTCGGCTTGTATGGGATGCCGCTGCTGCTGTAGAAGGTGTGTCGCTTAATTCGAAGCTGCTTAAGGGACCGGATTTCTTAACTTCGTTACCTTCGGTTGTGTGTAAGTTCCGACAGTACAGTATTGGATTTGGGGGAGACATCCGAGAGATGTTCCACCAACTGATGATTCGTCCGGAAGACAGGCAAGCTCTGCGGTTCATGTTTGATGGAGAGATCTACGTGATGGACTGCGCTATATTTGGAGCAACATGCTCGCCAAGCCAGGCGCTCTACGTTAAGGATCGCAACGCTAGTGAGTTCTTGAAGCAGTTTCCAGATGCCGTAAGTGCTATTGTAAATCGACATTACGTGGATGACTACTTCGACAGTACAGAGACCGTGAAAGAGGCGGTGAAAAGGGCAAGTGAGGTCAAGTACATCCATTCAAGGGGCGGTTTCGAGATTCGAAACTGGGTGTCGAATTCTCACGCAGTACTCCAGCAGCTAGGTGAGTCAAAAACGAACCAAATGGTCTATTTCAATACCGATAAAGCTACGGGCTCTGAGCGGGTTTTGGGAATCGTCTGGGACCCTCAAGAGGATGTGTTCACGTTTGCTTTGAAACTGCGAGAGAATCTGCAACCATGTCTGACAGGCGACAAGCGTCCGACCAAACGAATCGTTTTGAGTATAGTGATGAGTCTGTTTGATCCGTTAGGCTTGCTGACGATGTTCGTCATTCATGGTAAGATGTTGATACAGGACCTATGGCGCACAGGTTGTGAGTGGGATGATACGGTCGACGATGAGAGCTTCGAAAAATGGAAAAGATGGACAGCGCTACTGCCCGATATAGAACGGCTAAGAATTCCCCGTCACTATTTCGGTGCTGGTGAATTTCTGGACTACGAATCGTTACAGCTACACGTATTCGTAGATGCCAGTGCCGGTGCATATGGCTGCGTAGCATATTTTCGGTTGTTAGTAGATGGGATTCCGCGGTGTACCTTGGTTCAAGCAAAATCTAAAGTGGCACCGTTAAGGCAATATTCGATACCACGTTTGGAGTTGATGGCAGCGGTGATGGGAGCAAAATTAGCCGAAACCGTCAAAGCAAATCACAGTTTTTGCATCAACCGTGTTCAATTTTGGACGGATTCAAGTACGGTGTATTCCTGGATTGTATCGGATCACCGGAAGTACAAAGTGTTCGTGGCTTACCGGATTGGCGAAATTCTGAGTAAGACAAACCCAGCGAATTGGCGTTGGATTTGCACGAAGCTGAATATAGCGGATGATTTGACTAAATGGAAGAACGGAAAAAAAATTGAATCACATAGCCCCTGGTTCACCGGCCCTAAGTATCTATATGAAGCAGAGAATATGTGGCCATATCCGGAACCACCCAGACCAAACGTGACTGAAGAGCTACGGGTCAGCGCGTTGTTCCACAGTGTAGAGATCGCGGACCCTCTAATCGATTGTAGTCGTATTTCGAAGTGGAACATTATAGTCCGCACGGTGGCAAACGTTGTACGGTTCTTGTCAAACATTCGGCGTAAACAGCAGGGCTTACCGATCGAATCGTTACCAGTTGATCGTAGGATAGCACGGTTAGGTAGAGGTTCCGTAGCAGCAGTAAAACGTCCCTTGTCGACAGAGGAATACCAAGAGGCTGAGCGCCTTCTGTGGAAAATGGCGCAGGTAGAATCATTTCCAGATGAAGTGAAAACGTTAGTGAAATGCAGAGAAGGGAAAAGAATATCCATTGATCGTTCTAGCAATATTTTCAAGCTTTCGCCTGTGCTGGACGAACACAATGTGATGCGGATGGATGGTAGAGTACAAGAGGGAGAATTCATTCCATTTGAGTTACAGTTCCCAGTGATTCTTCCGAAAGGGCACCCAGTTACTGTCAGGCTTATAGAATACTATCATAATCTATTTGGTCATGGAAACCGAGAAACCGTAGTGAACGAGTTGAGACAACGTTTCTACATCCCAAGGGTCCGAAGAGAGCTAGAGAAAATCGGAAAAAACTGTATGCAGTGCAGAGTAAGAAAATGTAAACCGGTGGTTCCGAGGATGGCTCCGCTTCCAAATCAACGAACTACTCCTTACGTTAGGCCATTCAGTTATGTGGGAGTAGACTTCTTCGGTCCGATCAATGTGGTGGTTGGACGTCACACGGAAAAGCGTTGGTGTGCTCTCTTTACTTGCTTTGGAACGAGAGCTATCCACCTTGAAGTCGTACATAGTTTATCGTCGCAAGCGTGCCTGATGGCCATTCGTCGTTTTGTTTGCAGACGAGGAGTTCCCGTTGAGTTTTTCTCTGATAATGGGACGAACTTTGTGGGCGCCAGTAAGGAGATTATGAAGGAGATCAAATCTGATTGTTCCGAAGAGCTGACGAGTTCTAGGACCCGATGGAACTTCAATCCGCCATCAGCACCCCACTTTGGCGGAGTTTGGGAGAGGCTCGTTCGTTCGGTGAAAGAGACGATGGACGGCCGCAGACTGACGGATGAAATACTCCAAACTACATTAACTGAAGCAGAGGACATAGTAAATTCCAGACCCTTGACTTATGTTCCTCAAGATCCAGAAAATTCGGGAGCTATTACTCCAAACCACTTCTTGAGGGGACAACCATCAAGTGGAACAGAGTGTCGCAGGCTGTCGACCAATGATGCGGAGGCTCTAAAAAACAGCTACAAGAGGTCGCAGCTATTGGCTGACCGTATATGGAAGCGATGGTTGACCGAGTATCTTCCGTTCATCAACCGACGTGTCAAGTGGCACACTGAGCAGAAGCCATTAGAAGTAGGCGAAGTTGTGTTTGTGGCAGACGAGGACAACCGGAAGTGTTGGGTTAGAGCAATTGTGGAAGAAGTTATTCTTGGAGTTGACGGACGTATTAGGCAAGCAGTGGTACGTACAGCCAAGGGAACGTATAAGCGTCCGGTAGCCAAGCTGGCGGTGCCGGAGATTCGTATTGGTAAATCTGGCAAGGATCCTTCACCAGTGTTACGGGGAGGGGCTGTTGCGGCACCGGTGACGTCATAGACACAGTGTACCTGTTGCAAGTAACCGATTTGGACTTGTCAGACAGGGATAATAGATGAAAAGAAAACAAACATTTTAAAAAGTAGTTAATAGTGAGAAAAGGATTGAAAGGATCTATTGAATTTGTATTGATTGAACTGAACGAAGATACGAGAGTAAACTATTCATGTAAGCAAAAATAAATAATTGTTACCTAAATTAGTTTCAATAAATATATATTTTTGCAGTTTTGAGCTGCTAACAAACAGCTGCTACAAAAACGGTTTTCTTATAAGTGATCCGAACAAATGTACTTGTGTATGCCGACGACATGAAGCTTTTCGCGGAAATTGGAAATGAAAACGACATCGAAGCATTTCGAAACGAAATACATGTATTCATACTTGGTGTGATAAAAATCTACTAACACTGAATGTGAAAAAGTGCAACTCTATAACATTTAGCAGAAAAAACATGTACCAAAAATTGTAATATGTCTTGGAAACCAAAATGTAGAAAAATGTGAAATAGTTAGAGATCTAGGCGTCGTCCTGGACTGTAAACTCACATTCATAGAACACTACAACTCTGTAATAAATAAGGCGAATAGTGTGTTAAGTTTTGTCAAACGCTTCTCACATAACTTCCAGGACCCATACATAATAAAGCTTTTATATATTACATATGTAAGGCCTATTCTGGAATACTGTAACATCGTTTGGAACCCGTATATGGTCGTACATGAAGAACGCATTGAGTCAGTCCAGAAACAGTTTCTTCTATTTGCACTTCGTAAACTCAACTGGACCTCATTTCCACTTCCTTCATATGAAGCACGTTGCATGCTCATAAACATCCAAACACTAAAAGAACGCCGTGAATTTGCAATGCTTTCTTTTGTTAATGACCTAATTTTGCAACGAGTACAGTCAGCTGAATTACTAGAAAAACTAAATTTCTAGGCGTCAACTAAGAACGCGAAATTTGTTTCTAACCAAAACATCCAGAACAAATTATGCAAATAACGCCCCTATCAATCGCATGATGCGTATATACAATCAGCACTGCGAAATAATTGACACAACAATGAATAAAAAACAGCTAAAAAGAAACATGTACCGCAAAAATAATATTTAACCTAAGATTAGTGTATAAGTGTGTAGTCTACATTTGTTTGACGAAAATGAATAAATAAATAAATAAAACAAATTGAACATAGCATATAGAGTCTTCATAAATACTCATATATTATCCAGCTGCCAAAAGACCGCTCATGGTAGACAACGCTAGTGACATGTGAGCTTGAGCTTGAGCTTGGGTAGATTGTACAATTCGTAGTTGCTCTCCATGATTGACCTGAACCAACCAAATTGCACATAGAACACACAGAATGACGCTTGGGACTAGCAAAACATTCTCGTTGTTCAATTTACGGCGATTCGAGCTTTAAATGGTCAATAACGACGCCAGCCATGTCCTTACACCAGGGGAGGGAAAGGAATGTTAGTATGATATTCGCCGCCCGAAGGCCAGAAGGGTCGCCTCTATAGTGTGGTTCCCTAGCGTTTATCATGGAAGGGATAGTTGTTAGTGGGAATGGTTAAGAAAAATCAAGATTCACTGCGGTAAGTGATGTGATTCTAAAAACGCGAACTCCCAACTATTCGGCAAAATTTGAAGAAAATATACATTCTTATCGGACCGGTCATGCATTTCGTTATTCATCGTGCGTAGTATTTATATATTTTTCCTGACCCGAGAAGGTCATAGAAAACTCCTTTAAAAACTCTCAATCTATATATTTTTATTCAATCGCAGAGAACAAGACTATTTTTGGCAACCTCAGAAGATCGCTAGGAAGACCGAGGAAATTCCTTTAAACTCGCTAAAACTGACTATGTATTTCGATGTTCGTCACTTCTACTATCTTTCAAAATAGTATTCAATCGCGACAACCGAGATTTTTTTTAAACCTAAGAAGGTCTTCAAGACACTGCTTCAACATTACTCAAATAGACAATATATTTTTCAGCCTGGTCACCTAAGAAATTCCTTTAAAACGATAAGATAACCGAAAGTACTCTACAATGACTCGAATCGGCGACTAATTATATGATTTTTGTGCCTACTATTCTCTTGTTTTCTCAAATCGCGACTCTAAAGATTATTAATATTAAACTACCTAAGAAGTTTACCGAAAAACTCTATGATGGTTCGAATCGACGATATGTTATGAGATCTTTCGCGTGTAGTATTCCTCTATTATATTCCCTAAATGTTATGAATGGGCTACATTAAAAGGTAACCGAAAAAACTCCTCAACAATAGTTCGAGTCGGCGATATGTTGTGTGTTTTCGCGCGTAGTACTATATCACATGGCCCGACCACGAATGCCACCCCACGGTGAAAACGAACAGAAGTGTTGTCTACAATTAACCTAATTAACCTCACCGTGAAGCGACGCCCGTGATCATGCCCATATATTTAGAGCGCGACGCTGGATGCTTATTAAAAAGCTACCTAATATCTCTTTTAGAATCGTAGAAGCACACATCTAGATCAATATAAACGCTAACTACAGACAAATACATTACATTATCTAACAATGCGCCCAAAACCGTTTAATCGAAAAAAACAGAAAAACAGATGACTGACACAAAAATAGGTCTCCATCCAAACTAGTTGAAGAAAGCATATAAAATAAACTGGCGATAAATTAGAGACCGCGTATAGAACTCTTATTAAACACAAATATCTACAATAAATTACGAACTTAAATTCTCACAGATTTTTGTGCATTATTACGAAAAACAACTTCATTACGTTGAAATTAAATATCTAACATTCAGTTCAAAATTTTTAGATCTAAAACTAACATTTGGAAACCGAAAATTTGGAATTGGATTCGTATTTAAAACTAATAAACTAATGGCAAATAAGGAATGAATTAAACCTACATACACACTTAAAAACGCATACAAAAAAATTCAGATCCAGAAACTTCCACTAAAACCTTCCAATAAAAATCAAAAAAGAATTGTCTCTACCCCAAATTGTAACACGGACACTCTCCAAAAACAACCTGAAATGCTCAATGACATGATGATTCATTGATGATTCACGATTGATTCTTTACAGTAAACCTTTAGTTATATCATCAGCGCATCAAGCACTCCGAGCTACTCCTAAAGAGCGCCCGAAATATGAAATATGCCTAGCATTATTTTGCTAATCCGCGTTGACGCCATTGAGCTTCGTATTACGAAATGTGGGAGTAGACATGACAATATGGGCTTGCAGAAGAAATAAACACACTTCCAAAATAAAAATTAAGAATGAAAATTATTTTTTCCATATCAAATTAGTACTCTATGTAGATGAAAATCGCTTTTGCTTGCAAGTAGTGAAAAAATATCCTGCAAAAATTGTGTCTAAAGATAATTTTTATTATAATGTTAAGTGTTGGTGAGAATATCTGAAAATTCATAGAAAATAGTTTAAATTAGGATCAGAACAACGTACTTTTAGTAGGTAAATTTCCCCTAAAAAAAAATCATACAAATTTTAGCAATTTGAAACTGCCTTAGGGCCGACTAATTTGATTGAGAATAGTTGGCCTCATACAAACTAATGTCGTATACAGATGTCGATACCATTCCGCTGTCAACGCGAACACACTGGCTCAATGTAGCGTAGCGGCTCACTCACACACATACACTTTTCCGACACATGAGACATGAACATACATGAAATTGTCCGAGTCCGATTGGAAACACATTGGTATCACAAAAAATCCAGAAAAAAATAGACGAGGAGCTCGAACCAATGCTAAAACGCGGATTTATGAAACACGATTGCTTCGGAACTCCTCAGAAGCAGCACACAACCGACACTTCGCCATTTCCCTAGTGAAAATACGCTACTCCATGACAAGTCATAGAAGGAGAAAAAAATCATTCAATTTCTTAGCATTATCACACTGCTGCTGCTGCCAACAGAGAAATATGAACTCTAGACAACGCTAGCGACATGTGATTTAAAAAAAAAAACAAGAAGTGGGTTTTATCTGTGATACAACCGCAAGATAGACGTAGGACTACCGTCGGCTCGGTAATAATTTATTTGAAATTGCATCTGAATAAATTTTTGATGCATGAGTGAATGAATATTTCGAAAGATTGCTGAAATTTTTTCTTGTTAATGTGTGGGTGGATGAGTATAAGTATGGAATTGTTATTAACATAAAATTCAACTCTTTCGAACTTGTTGGTGGTCCCGAAACGAACCGATGGAATTTGAGTGGCACTGTAAAAGCAACTGAAGATGTTTGATACATGATTCACTTTTGTCTTCGTGAGAATAACACGAGATTTTTCATGATCACTCCATGCGCAGAATAAAAACTGAGGGCACCATTTCACGGTGAAAACGAATTAAACCTATAACCTTGCATAAAATTCATTTCGTTTTTATCGTGATGTTGCAATTTTTCATATGCTATTGGATTGCATCACGAGAACACTAGGTCGAATGCGTAAATGGGTGCGAACATTCCTTCGCTCGGAAGCATTCACACGCAAATAATTTTTTCATGACTGCTCCATGCGAAAGCAGAAAAGAAACTGATGCGAGTAAAAGTATTCACGCCTTGCGTGTGTCCGCTATGGTTTCCCAAACACTAATGCATGCGAGCAAAAGAAGTCACAGCTTGCATGTATTCGCTATTTCTCCAGGTGCCTAGATTTTGCGTCCATGTTCGGAAACACATTGCGATCACCAATCATCATCAATCAGTTAGATTGTTATGATTTCAATAGCTTGCTTTCAAAGCAGTTTTTAAGCTATTGGAACGATTTTTTGGACCAATAAGTGACAATCATATAATTCGTTGACATTTTATCTTTTGAATGAAGTGATTATTATACCACTCCATTCAGCCGGTAAAAAGGCATTAACGTTCAAAACCTTGCAGTCCAGTGGCCCTCTCTCGGTTTCAAAACTTTGAACTTACACCCCGGTACAGAAATGAAAGACATAGTCCTACGTCAAAAAACAAAGGATGAAGTGAGATAAATATTAAAAATTAGGTAGCTTTAGGCGTTGTGCACAAATTACGTAACGCGAGAGAGGGGGGAGGGGGGCCGAGTTTGCGTTACTAACTGTTTACAGGGCCTTTCAGATTAAACGCTCACGTAGAAAAAATCGAAAAAAAAATTATAAAATAATATTATGAAAATTATTTTGAAAAAAAATATAAAAATTCTTTTTCGCTCCGTCGATGGTAACACTGCATTCCCCACTTTGGGACGATACAAAAGTTCCTCCAACTTGCACATACTTGGAATGGATAGAGTATATATTAGGTTGGGGATCAAGTAATCCATTATTTTTGGGTGGAATTCAAAACTGTTTTTAATATGTTTCGGGTCAAATATGTACCGTATCTCGGGGTCTGCCGCCTCTATTAAATAATATGTTATATAACTTGCTTTGTGAGAAACATTTGAACTTTTCTCACGGAGATTCGGCAGTAAGTCGGGTCTCTTACATGGGACTTCCCCAGGGCTCATGTTTAAGCCCCCTTTTGTACAACTTCTACGTAAGCGACATTGACAATTGCCTTACACAAAATTGCAGCCTAAGACAACTTGCAGATGATGGAGTGGTGTCTGTCGTAGGATCAAACGAATCCGACCTGCAAGAACCCTTACAAGATACATTGAACAATTTTTCAACCTGGGCCATTGGGCTAGGGATCGAATTCTCCACGGAGAAAACAGAGATGGTGGTTTTTTCTAGGAAGCATAGACCAGCAAAACCAAAGCTTCAACTTTTGGGTAAACCGATCACTCATGCTATGTCATTCAAGTATCTTGGGGTCTGGTTCGACTCCAAATGTACTTGGGGGCCCATATTAGGTATCTGAGTAAAAAATGCCAACAAAGAATAAACTTTCTCCGTACAATTACCGGGGAGCCCATCCCGAAGATATTATTATGTTGTATCGAACAACTATTCTCTCAGTGATGGAGTATGGCAGTTTCTGTTTTCAATCAGCTGCCAAAACACACCTCATTAAACTCGAGCGAATTCAGTATCTTTGTCTACGTATTGCGTTGGGATGTATGCCATCAACGCATACCATGAGCCTCGAGGTTTTGGCAGGCGTACTCCCACTAAAAGATCGCTTCAATTTATTATCTCTTCGGTTCCTCATCCGGTGTAAGGTTATGAACCCATTGGTGATCGGAAATTTTGAACAGCTGATCGAGCTAAATTTTCAATCTGCACCTCCCACAGTCTTCAGAATCCTTGCTCAGTGTATATTGCTGAATTGGCAGCGATACACTGGGCGCTGGACAGCGTCGCCTCACGACCTGTTGAACACTATTACATTATAACGGATAGTCTTAGCTCTGTCGAAGCTATCCGTTCAGTGAGGCCGGAAAAGTACTCGCCGAGAAATTTTGAGTCTTTTATCCAGACGCTGTTATGTCATTACCTTTGTCTGGGTCCCTTCACATTGCTCAATTCCGGGTAATGAGAGGGCTGGCTCATTAGCAAAGGTAGGTGCAATTGAAGGCGATATTTATCAGCGTTAAATCGCCTTCAATGAATTTTATTCTTTAGTCCGCAAAAATACCATAGTTAACTGGCAACGCAAATGGAACGAAGATGAATTGGGCCGGTGGCTCCACTCGATTATCCCTAAGGTTAGCCTCAAACCATGGTTCAAAAGTCTGGACTTGAGTCGGGACTTTATTCGCACCTTCTCCCGACTCATGTCCAATCACTGTTCGTTAGATGCGCTACTCTTTCGTATTAATCTTGCCGACAACAATCTTTGTGTTTGTGGCCAAGGTTACCACGACATCGAGCACGTTGTTTGGTCGTGCGAGCTGTGTCTTGTCGCCAGATCGAATTTAGAAGACACCCTTCGGGCCCGAGGAAGGCAGCCCATGGTGCCGGTGAGAGACGTGTTAGTGTGATTGAGAGTGTGAGTGTGATCATTGTCAATATATCCTCATATCCCCTCCTTTTCATGAAGAAAATATGTCACCCTTCTAAACTCGAGTCGACCGCGAGTAATCGGTTTCCTATATTATTAACATTAGAATTAAGGAAAAATGTATATATATACTAGTAACAATACAGTAAGGAGTTCGGCTCCTTTAAACCTATGTAACTGAGCCTGTAAAAATAAAAGATTTAAATAAAAAAAAATATATGCACCGTTTTGTTGGAAAATTTGTTGCCATTCTAAATGTAGCCTCATAATGTCTTTATCATAGAGGTTTCAGTCCTCATTGGCGAGATTTTTGCAATCTTCTTTTGATCCCAATTTCTTATCACTCTGGAAATTTTGCATTGCGAGAAAAAGGTGGTAATCGCTTGGTGCCAGGTGTGGACTATATGGTGGATGCGTTAAAACATCCCAATCAAGCTTCTATTGTCGTTGGGCCTTGCGTTATCCTGGATAACGCAAGGCCCAAGGATAACCTATCCTGATGGAACAAAACACCTTATCTGTTGGTTGATTCTTGGCGTTTCTGGTCAATCGCCAGCTTCAAACGCTCCATTTGTTGACAGTAGAGATCTTAATTTAGTGTATTGCACTCAAATAAAAATTAGAAAACAAAAATTTTTAAAAAGTTTTTAAAAAATTTAAGAAAAAACATTTTTTCAATATATTGAATTGCACGTATTTTACTATTGCAGTATCGGCACCATAAACACCATTCACAAATTCAGCGGCCTGGCTTGCATTTTCGCATTTATAAAAGAAAAAGTATAAAGTGTACCGTTTTTTCTCTTTGTTGACCTCCATTGTTAACACCCTGTAACTCACAACTGAATGAAACAAACAAAAAACAGTTTTCTTAGTGTGAAATGTCACCTTTATAACGAGCCTGAACTTTAAATTGTATGATCGATATTACGTGAAATATTGATCACTAAAGCCAGCTATCGAGAAAATAATCGATAACTTATTCCCCAACCTAATATTATTATGGTAGAACTGGATGTGACCGATACAAATTGGTTAAAATTCTGAGGTAATATGACTCATAGTATTAAACTGTTCCACACAGCGCGAAGCTCATTATCGATTTAAAACCATAATAATATCAAACTACCTACCACCTTTGCCGTTTTCCTGAACATCCAACCCAAGGAAAACACTAGCACCACACAAATTGTTAATCCAGCAAATCACCAGCTTCCCATTCCTCCGATGCGAATTCGAACCATTCCCACAACCGGAAAAAGCATTTAGACTTCCGCGTTTCTTTCGCTTGTCGTTAAATATCCCCATATTTATTGCTTATATTTCAAACGCTATATAAAATTTTATGAGGTTCAATGCTATAAACGAATATTTATCTCTTTTCACCATCCGCACGGAACGCGGTTCGCCACCCCTAATTCTTTCTCTCGCTGTTCTCGGGTATTCTTCACGGCTCCCAGTAAACTCTGCACCGCACCGTCACGTTTATTTAACCCCATTTTCTAACAACGAGATAGTGTGGGCGTGAAACTACACAAAACAGCAATAACTAGAACACGGCCTCCATCAGCTCCCATTCATGCTAAGCATACCTTAAAACATGGGATTATTCGTCGTCATTTCCAACCCTATTCATACTCATAATGTTCGGAAAGAGGTTTAAGCTAGCGAGCTGTTCAAATTTTTTTTTAAATTTTCATTCCTTTCCTCGCTCGTATATCATTAGGCAGGCAATCCTTGGGTTAGAGGAAAGTTGGGTGGCATTCATACGATCTAGCAGTGCCGCAGACCGACCAACCACCCACTGCAGTCTTCCACACGGCACACTCACGTAATTAAACGGATCGCAGCGCAGAGGTAGAACGGAGTGGGGGGGTCCGAACTGTGTGGCGGCAACAGGGAGTGAAAAACAATCCAAAAATGGCAGATTCGCTTGAAAGGCAAGCGGCGAAATGGAATCCGTGAAAGCTTTTATTCGCTGGAGCCTATCACCGACGTAGTCGTCGGCCTCGTCGTCACCCATTGTCACTCCACGTCGCCGTCATGTGTACATCAACCGCAACGAAACGAGAGAGGACCGGTCGTATTTTCACATTGAAAGTGAGCTATTTCGCATTTCACCGCTTGAGTGGGTTCCTGACGGGGGAAGGGATGGAACTCGAAAAACAAGATGGTGGGCAACGCGGGGGGGGGGGGCACACATCGGAAAAATCAATTAGCGCTAAGACGGCATAATACGTAAGCCTATCTATTACACCCGAAAATGTGCGGGAGGCACGTGTCTGGTATCGAATAGCCGATAAGTCCGCACGCGCTAATTTTCGATAAATGTTTTACGGTTTTCCTTCTAATCGAGCCATTATACTCGATGCCAGCGATGATATGGGTTTGCAGCTATGAATTTTGCATCCGTTTCAAGCGCACTTTTCACGAAGTAATGCGGTTTTCGCGAATTAATTTCAGAGCACTTGAAATATCATCTTCTTTGTTAATGTGGTGCATATAAATTGGATCAATTTAACGGTAATAATTTCTCGATAAATCATAATCCAACAAATCAACTCTATCTCGGGGTAGCATTGATAGAATGGAAATGTCGTCAAAAATGTCAAAATAAAGATTTTTCATTGCATTTTTAGACAAAAATATATCGAAAAATTTATTCCCATTGAATTTTGATGAAATTCGCTTTCCATCGATTACCTTGCATCTGTTTTTGGACAATCCGATAGCAAACTTTTCGATTATTTTACTCAACAATCTTTTATCATTCGTTCGAGAACTCGCGAGCTCATCGGACAAGTTTGATAATCGATCCGATAACGGTGTTTTTTTTTCACGCAGATTTATATTGTGCTTTTTTCATCAGCGTGCATCAGTGGTGCACGATCGAGACGCTGAGGATCCTGTATTCATCACACGCTACGGCAGCAACGGCAAGTAGAAGTTTATTTTTCTATTGTTCCATTTATCATTCCTTCGACCTCCTGTGTACGATTTACACCATTTTTTTTTTTTTTTTTTATCCCATTTATTTATTTAAGGCTCATTAGCATTTTAGCTGTAACAGAGCCGAATTTTAATCGTGTACATGTCACATGGTTATCATATCTATAATTAGCACATTACACAGTTGCCATTCGCCAGTATTCCTTCTATACCATTACATATGGTACATTCACACAGTAGCCATTTAGGCGTAAGGGTATTCTTTCTGTTCTTCCATTATCCAGTTGGACCACCGGACAGCGGAGACAGTTGTTTGATCATTGTTGAGTTATTTATAGAACAGTAGCCCGATGTGTCTGGCAGAGCAGAGCAGTTGTATGGATGAATCGATCTTATTTCGACCGTGGATCGATCTCCATCGCTGATGATTGTTGCGTGGACGTAGCTATTCTGTAACAACACAAAGATGGTCAATGAGGGCCCTGAGTTTTGAACTCACGATCGATCGCTTACTAAGCGAACGCGCAACCAATGTGGCTACGGAGACCCCCTATTTACACCATTGTCCAACATTGTATTTACCAAATCGGCAAGCGTTGGCATTAGGGGTTTCCAATTTTCTTACATTACCGTTGAACTTTTTTTCATTTTTGAATTTTATACAATGAAAAATTGAAATAAATATAATTTATATATACCTTGAATAGAAATATAATTTATTTACTAATTTATTTTTTATTTTTTCATTATTATTTTATACTGTTCACATCGAACAGGTGACTGATTTATTATTATGGCTGAGGGCGGGGAGGATCCCGCATCCACGTCATTAAATATTTCTGATGCTGACCCGCCTCCTGAAGAGCAGGAGGATGAAGCAGACGTTGAGGAGGAAAATTCTGCGTATGAAGTAGAAAGTTCTGAAGATGAGGAAATTTAGGAAAAACATTATTTTCGTCTAAAGGAATACCATGAGGGATTCAAAGGTCCGTTCATTGTATATTGAAGACGAAAATCCAAACCTCTTAATGTCATTCGCATCTCAAAAGAACTAACGCAGAATTTTTCCAATGTTACTGAAATTACTCGGATGGGGCCAGACAAATTACGAGTTATCGTCTCCAGCAGGACCCAAGCGAATGCAATAACGCGCTGTGATCTCTTTGCGATTGAGTATCGCGTATACGTACCTTGTTGCAACGTTGAAATAGACGGTGTAATAAACGAAAAGGGTTTGACTCGAAAAGAGATACTCGATGGTGTCGGTCGCTTCAAGAACTCCTCACTAAAAAGTGTGAAGATTCTTGATTGCGATCAACTGAAATCTGTGTCACTTAAAAATGACAAATTCGAAGTCGAAATTAAAACTAGCGTTCAAACTACTTCTATACAAATCCATGCTGAAACCTATTTGGCATTACGGCTGTCAACTATGGCAAACAGCTTCAGCAAGTAATATCGAAATCATCGAAAGAGTGCAAAATAAACTGCTAAGACAAATTACTGGCGCCCCTTGGTACATCCGCAATAGTGTCATACATCAAGACTTAAGGATGGCGACGGTTAAAGAAGAACTTCATAAAACGAGGAGGAAATATGCGGAAAATGTGAAGAATCATCCAAATCCACTAGCAAGGCGACTCGGTCAGTGCCGCCTGTCAGTGTTGTGCTCCAGCACACATGTGAAATTTTAACTGTAAGAATTGACAACAAACGTAATACTTTATTATGTTAGAACTAAATGTATAACCAATTATTGTTATTTCCACATTATGGAAGATTCAATGAATGTATGTATGAAAAAAAATGACAAAAGAGTTCTCAATTGGACAAACTCTTTTCGTGTGACATTTGAAGGTTCCGCCCTTCCAAACTACGTTGCAATAGGTGCACTTCGTTTACCTGTTCGGTTGTTTGTACCCCGGGTAATAAAATGCAACAAATGTATGCAACTCGGTCACACGGCCGCCTATTGTTGCGCAGATTGTGAAGACAGCCATGATCAGAAAACTTGCGCGAAAGAGCACAAGTGTCTTCATTGCGGCGGGACTCCTCATGATCTTATCCAATGCCCGGTGTACAAACAACAAGGGGAAAAAATGAAGCGTTCCTTAAAGGAACGTTCCAAGCGGACTAATGCAGAAATGCTTAAGAGTTCCGTTCCAACGACTCAGGACAATCCCTACCCATTCTGCAGAACGACGAGCCTGTTGCTGACGCTCCCAATGCAGGAAGCTCCGGTACATCACAGGGTGCCATCAGGAAAAGAAAAATTACTTCTTTTCCATCATTCCCCAGGAAGAATACCGAAACTTCCCAAGTTGGAATGAAACCTCGAACTGGACGTGCTGAGAATAGACCGAAGCAAGTACATCCTGGTTTAAGCGGTTCTTCTACGCACCAGGGGTCCTCAGCACTTCCCGGAGCAGCACCCTTTTTCGCCTTTTTCGCGGGCGAGGCAACAGCCACAATCTGGCTTGCTTGCGCTTTCTGACCTGATGGACAACATTTTAAATGCTTTAAATACAAATAACCCTCTTAAAAGCATAGTATCATGTTTGCTTCCGATTGTGAGAACATTTTTGAAAGAAAAATGTGGTTTTTTAGCAGCGTTCAATTCCCTCGATGCCTGATTCAGTGCAAGAGGACAAGGATTTGACCTCTGTAATACAGTGGAATTGCAGAAGCATCATCCCTAGATCAATTTAAATTTTTAGTTCATAGTTCTAACTGTGATGTATTTTCCCTTTGTGAAACATGGCCGACGAGCTGAATTTCCACGATTTCAACATTATTCGCCTCAATCGAAATGACTCGTTCGGTGGCGTTCTATTGGGGATCGAAAAATGTCACTTCTTCTATATAGTCACTCTTCCATCGATGACAGGCATTGAAGTTGTCGCTTGCCAGACACAAATCAATGGCAAAGATCTCTGCATTGCCTCCATATATATTCCCCCAAGAACTATGGTTGGCCGCCATCAGTTTTTTGATATCATCGAGGCATTGTCGGAGCCGCGGCTAATCTTAGGTGACCTCAACACCAATGGAACAGCATGGGGATCACTCTACGATGACAACCGTGCCACTGTGATTTATGATCTGTGCGACAACTTCAAATTGACAGTTTTGAATACTGAGGAAGCAACTAGAATAGCCAACCCCCCTGCACGGGCAAGCATGCTAGACATATCACTTTACTCTTCTTCGTTATCCCTGGATTGCACGTGAAAGGTAATCCAAGATCCCCACGGTAGTGATCATCTGCCAATAATTTTATCGATCGCTAATGAATCAGGTTCTCGTGAGTTAGTCGATATTGCGTATGACCTCACGAAAAATATTGACTGGAGAAAATTTGCAGCAATAATATCTGAAGCAATTGTTCCAATGCATGAACTTCCTCCACTCGAAGAGTATAACTTTATATCGAGTTTGATTTACGAAAGCGCACTTCAAGCTCAAAAGAAACGTGTTCCTGCTACCACTTTCCGACGTCGTCCTTCATCACTTTGGTGGGATAAGAAGTGTTCAAAGGTCTACCTTGAAAAAACATCCGCTTTCAAAAAATTCAGGAAAACTGAATTAGTGGAATGGTTTCGAAAGTACCAAGCTCTAGAAGCCAAACTAAAAGGTTCGATTAAAGCAAAAAAGCGTGGATATTGGCGGAAATTAGTCAATGGTTTGTCAAGGGAGACCGCTATGAGCACTCTTTGTAATACGGCTAGGAGAATGCGTGGCTGGAACCATTCAAATGAAAGTGAGGAATACTCTGACCGTTGGATTTTCAAATTTGCAAGAAAGGTTTGTCCCGATTCCGGTCCTGCACAAAACGTCGTACGCAACATTCCGCTCCAAGGCGATTATGAAAATTTTTCGATGGTAGAGTTCTCAATTGCCCTCCTCTCATGTAACAATACAGCTCCGGGATCGGACAAGATTAAATTCAACTTGTTGAAGAATCTTCCCGACTTGGCGAAACAGCGTTTGCTGAACATGTTCAACAAGTTTCTGGAGCTGAATATAGTCCCACATGACTGGAGACAAGTGAGAGTGATAGCCATTCGAAAACCCAACAAGCCGGCTTGCGATCACAATTCGTATAGGCCGATTGCAATGTTATCCTGTATTCGTAAATTGTTAGAGAAAATGATTCTACTTCGTTTGGACAAGTGTGTTGAAACGAACAATTTGCTGTCAAATACGCAGTTTGGCTTTCGCCGAAGTAAAGTGACGAATGATTGTCTCGCGCTGCTATCTTCTGAAATCCAAATCGCATTTGCTCGTAAAGAACAAATGGCTTCCGTTTTTCTCGATATCAAAGAGGCATTTGATTAGTTTCCATGGAAATTCTCTCAGAGAAACTTCATAATCGTGGACTTTCGCCAATTCTGAATAATTTCCTGTACAATTTACTCTCAGAGAAGCACATGTTTTTGAATCATGGCAGCTTGAAATCTTCTCGATACAGTTATTTGGGCCTACCACAAGGCTCCTGCCTAAGCCCCCTCTTGTATAGTTTTTACGTCAATGATATGGATGATTGTCTAACTAGAAACTGCACGCTGAGACAACTTGCAGACGATGGAGTTATTTCCATCACTGGTACTAATCCCGCCATTCTGCAAAAATCCTTGCAAGATACCCTGAACAACCTGTTCACGTGGGCTCTCAAGCTGGGTATCGAATTCTCTACGGAGAAAACTGAAATGGTCGTTTTTTCTAAGAAGCACGAACCCGCCCAATTCCAGCTTCACCTATCCGGCAAAGCGATCAGGCACTCGATGTTTTTCAAATACCTTGGAGTATATTTTGACTCTAAATGTACCTGGGGAATACACATTGCGTACTTGAAACAGAAATGCCAGCAAAGAATCAATTTTCTCCAAACAATAACCAGAACATGGTGGGGCGCCCATCCAGGAGACCTCATTCAGTTGTACAAAACAACGATATTATCAGTATTAGAATATGGCAGTTTTTGCTTCCGATCAGCTGCCAGGATTCATATTCTCAAGCTGGAGAGAATACAATATCGTTGCTTGCGTATAGCAATGGGGTGTTTGCATTCGTCACATACGATGAGTCTCGAAGTCTTGGCAGGAGTACCCCCGCTTACTCTCCGGTTCACAGAATTATCCTACAGATTTCTCATCCGTTGCAAGATCATGAATCCATTGGTGATTGATAACTTCGAAAATCTACTCCAACTGACTCCTCAGTCAAGTTTTATGTCTTTGTACCATGATTTCCTTACCCATGAAGTGCACCCTTCATCGAGCATCTCCAACCAAGTTTGCTTCCCATACTTTTGCAATTCCTCTGTCAATTTTGATCTGTCCATGCGACAAAAGATCCATGGAATCCCAGATCATCTACGCTCCGATTATATTCCGCCGATATTTTCGGCAGAATTTGGGAAAGTTAGATCTGATAAAATGTTCTTTACTGACGGTTCATGCATAAACGGGTCCACTGGCTTCGGCATCTTCAATTAAAATTCCAGTGCCTCTTTTAAACCCAAAGATCCTTGTTCCGTGTATGTCGCTGAAATGGGTGCGATATACTATGCTCTAGGGATCATTGAAACACTGCCCATCGACCATTATTTTATTTTTTCAGACAGTCTTAGCTCAATAGAGGCAATCCGCTCAATGAAAGTTGATAAACGCTCATCTTATTTCCTAACAAGAATAAGACATCTATTGAGTGTTTTGGTCAAAAGATTATTCAAGATTACCTTAGCATCCCTCTCCTCCCTCTCTCATTGCTCGATTCCGGGGAATGAGAGAGCGGACTCGCTAGCTAAGGTGGGCGCTTTAGAAGGCACACTTTTTGAAAAGCAAATTGCTTATAATGAATTTTTCCACATTCCTCGTCAGCACACGCTCGTAAGCTGGCAGCGCCTGTAGAATGAAGATGAGTTCGATCGTTGGTTACACACGATTATCCCTAAGGTCTCGACGAGTGCATGGTTCAAGGGATTGAATGTAGGTCGTGATTTCATTCGCGTGATATCTCGGCTTATGTCCAATCACTACAACCTAAACGCGCATCTTTATCGCATTGGGCTCGCAGCAAACAATCTTTGTGATTGTGGCGATGGCTACACGACATCGAACATGTTGTCTGGTCGTGTATCCGGTTCCATGCTGCTCGCTCTCAGCTTTCCAGAGCATTGAGGGCACTAGGCAGACAATCGGATACCCCCGTCCGGGATTTCTTAGGTAGTCGTGATCCTGATCTTCTGCTTCATCTATACCTGTTCCTCAGAAACGCCGATGTCAACGTTTAATGATGTTTCCTCCGTTGTATCCCTGTATCATATCCCTCTTATCCAATCGATAAACTTTTACTTAGTCGCGGCAATACATACACATACACTTTACACAGGTCGAAGGTTGTGCAGGCAACTGATCATTCAACAAGAGCCAAAGGTTGTACCGCTCATGACAGCTCTACACGAGCTGAAGATTGTGGCGCCCAGTGACCATTCTACCCTGGATTCCTCGAGTCAAGAGAGTTGCACCACGATTGATGTGAGGTACAGACTAGGGGGGCGTCGCTGATCAATGGTCAGTTGCACCCCGATAGGAAGTATCCCGTGTCGGCCACACATACATAGTACTGGAGACTGCAACATCTCAATCATGAGAATCTTTGTAATACTAACCTCGAGCCAACCGCGAGTAATCGGTTACATATTACAAACATAGTTGTAAGACAAAAATTGTCAAAATATTGGACTCCCGGCCCCGTCAAGCTAACGCCACATGTGCCTTAATAAAATATATATTTTGGAAAAAAAAGGTTAGTATCGAATCTAAGACCACGCCTAAGTCTCTTACTCGTTGACATCTATTGATGGGTTGATTTCTCAACCTAACGCCATTGTTCAATTGTTTTTTTCTTCTTGTAAAAGTCAGCAAAGTGCATTTCCTAACATTGAGCTGTAATATACTCTTAGTGCACCATTTATAAAATATTTCAACTTCATTGTTGAATGTTTGATAGTCTTCTCCATTCTTTATTTCTATATACAGCTTCATATCATCTGCGTAGATAAGTGCCTTAACACTGTTAAGAAAAACGCAAACGTCATCAACAAATAATTGTTGTTATTTCGTATCAATCTTTCCAGCAATAATCTCCGCGTTTGTGTTAGAGGTTATCACGACATTGATCATGTTGTTTAGTCGTGTGAGGTAGCGTATCTTGTAGTCTGATCGAATTAAAAAAAACTGTCATCCCAAGGGAAGCAACCCAATGTGCTGGTGAGGGATGTGTTAGTTCGGTTAGACCTTGATTACATGTCCCAAATCTATCTTTTCCTCAAAACTGTCGGTATCCGTGTGTGATCAATAATATTCTACAAATCTCCTTCTGTCCCCTCCTCTCTATGATAAAAATGTGTCACCCTACTAACCTCGAGTCGTCCGCGAAGTATCGGTCCCCCATCCTATTACCCCGTAGAATAAGCGGAATTGTAGATATATTTTAGGATCAAAAATAGATTATGTATTTGGTTACTTCAACACTGATTTACTGAAGTGTTCAAATCGTTCACGTAGGCTCAGTGAAATACTTGATTCGTTTTCGTATGTGTGCGTAAATTTCGAACCAACATTTTTCCATTCCAACATTTTTGTTCACTTAAGTTCTCATGTAGTAAATCAGCGGATGTTGTCGTCTACCGTGACTATGTCAATTTTGACTCAAGTAAACTTTTAGAAGATTTCCAAAGCATCAATTGGGATCCATATTTTTCTATCGATGATCCGAATGTTATGGTCGAATTTTTGAATTATCATTTGCTTAAACTTCACGATGACTGCATACCTTTGAGACAACAAAAAAAGAAGAAGAATGCATGGTTTAATGATGACATTGAGCGAGCAATTATCAATAGGAATATTGCTTATCGAACCTGGAAACGTACAAAAAGAGAAAATGATAGAAACCGTTACAAAAATTTGAGAAACCGAGTCAACTATTTAATAAATCAGGCCAAAGTTAATTACGACAAACGTAATTTCAATGCTAATTTACCTAGTAAGAAGCTATGGAGTAATATTAAAAAGCTAGGTGTTACAAAAGACGTTCAATTTCCGAGCAACAATGATATATGTGCCTCTGTTATAAATGATTATTTTCTTCACAATTACACTTCTGTTACATCTACCATTCCTCTTTTCTCATATTCAAATGGTTTTCGTTTTCGAGAGGTTTTAGACTACGAAATTATAAACTCTATTTTTTCAATTAAATCTAACGCGGTTGAGTTAAACAACATTCCCATTAGGTTTCTAAAAATTGTTCTTCCTCTGGATTTACCCATTTATAAATATTTGTTCAACAATATAGTTTCTTCTTCAGTCTACCCATGAGCTTGGAAAAGTGCTAAGAAAAACTATCAAAAAGAAAGGAAATAGTTCTTCTGTAAATAATCTACGCCCCATAAGCATTCTATGCGCATTCTCGAAAGTTTTCGAAAAGCTGATCAAATTTCAAGTTTCAAAATATATCAATGATAATAATCTATTGCACCCAATGCAATCCGGATTCCGCACTTGTCAGAGCACACATACTGCATTAATTAAAGTCCATGACGATATAGCTCGTGCGATTGACAAAAAAGGCATAGGGGAAGTGGGGGCATAGTGGTCACCCTAAGGAATATGTCCATTTCCAGCTCCCACATACCCATTGAGATATCGTTTTTCGAAGAATATTATAGTTCAACTCATTGTTCTTCAAGATAGCAAACGGCTTTTACTATAAAAATTCAAAATAGTACACTTTTCATCATTAAAAAAAAGGTGAAAAATCAAATTTTTTTTTTTTTGCTTGGAGGTGGTCACTCGCAAATATCAAGCTAAATGCGATAGATTTATGCGTTTTTTTCATCCAAATTTGTGTAAATCATATTTGTTATAATAGGTACATGTATGAAATAAGCTTGGCCTATTCACCTAGAGTCTCAATTTAAATTTTCTCATGCGTACAAAAACGTAGTAAGAAACGTATAACGTTCAGCATAATGAGGCTTGGTTTAGTTGGCGTGGCATATTTATCCAGGGTCAATGCCACAAAAGGATCTTCTTCAAGAGCAGAATGTGATGCGGTATATAAGCTTTAGTAAACAGAACATTTTAAGTCGTTATTCACCTATGACCACTTTGCCCCCAAACATCAAAGTTATTTCTATGCTAATTAATCGCTGAGATAAAACATCTGTTCACCTCTCCTAGAATATGTGAACAGTGGTCCAAACTGATGATTTGTTCAATATATCAGATTGAATAAACTATATTTCACGAGAAATTCCTTAGACACCATGCGCACAGAACTATGGCCGAATGTCTATCGAGAGGCAAATTTCTGTTTTTATTTATATTTCGACATGCGACAGCTCTTCTGAAGTACAGGGTGACTCAAAATTCATTAAATTCTTCAAACATAAGATGCCTATCAATACGGTGTCAATAGCCAATAGTAATACTACCAAACAAGCAGGTGACCACTCTGCCCCCCATGACCAATTTGCCCCCACTACACCTACATTGAAAAGACAGAAAAGTACTAGTAATGTTCAAACTTCCATCTGGATCCGAGCTGCCGGAAATATCACCGGGTCGCTCGGTGATGTGTGCTTAAAAATCACACAATCAATCAAAACTAACTCCAAACACTGATTTATCGCTAGCCAATCATGAGTTATTCGAAACGTTATTGAAAAGCCATTAAGCTTGTGTGAAGTCAGAATCACCTGTGCATGCCTCTAGCAAACAACCGGAAAACACAGCAGATGGAAAAAAAATTGAGAAAAAATCCGAAAACAAACAATAATCCAACGAATCATGCCGCTGCTTCTATTTCAATTTAGCGACTTTGGCCAGCCATGCTGATAGGTGGTTCATGTTGGATTTTTCATTCCCAATCCTGGTCCCATCCGCCGCAAGGATTGCTGCGTCAGCGCACTTGGATAGAATGGGGGCTTTTTATCACTTTCTCCCCAAAAAAACCACGCGGAACAGCGGTGGAGGAGGGTGCGGACTATGTGAATAGCGAAAAATAACGTTTATCATTGTGAACTCTCGCGTGGTAAGTCGAAGAGAAATGCGACGTGGGCAACGAAGGTCGAAATTCCCCGGGGGATTATTAAACATTATCTTATCGGCAGGATTTGCGTGAGGCAGTTCGACCGGCCGACCGGTCTGAACCGGGGTGTTTTATTTATATTTTTCCTGAATTCTTTATAGAAAGGTGCTACTGGATGAGTTTCATTCAAAATACATGTGATTTGTTATGTTATTTGTTTTTAGAGTGGAACGCACGGTTGACATCCGCGACTCTCCTCTTCTCTTAAGACGCGCCAAACCGCTGTGTGTGACATCACTCGTCCTTCTTCTAACAAACATCGCAAATGTAACTAAACGAATGCTGAATCCACGAGTGTTCAATTACTAATATTTGAAAATAGTTTCATATTATGCTCAAACTCTACATGAGAATCGATCGAACCTCACTCCAATGCCCAATAATTGACTATCAACGTTTATCAATTCGCAACGTTAGACCCGTTCCCCTCTTAACTCTTATTATCATGTTGAATCGAGCTATCTGAAATGAGATTTATTCTAATTCACGACCACCCTATTATCCCAACCAACTTAATTTATCCGAAAGCTTTTCCGGGTTTGGAACTGATGCACATGCAAAATACGGTGCCGCTGCCTTTCCACTACTGCCCAGCAGCACTCCACATATGCAGATCAGCATGGAGCACAGAGAGCGATGCAATGGTCCAAAACCAATTAGCTATTTTTGCTCGAATGGCAGAAAATTGATTTAAATAGCCGAGTAATGGACCGGTGGACCGATTCCCGGGTCCACTTTTGGGAGCGAAGTACTCTCGAGCCAAAGAATGGGCTCGAGTGCTGCCGCCGCGCCATTGCGCCATCATTGCTCTCTATCTCTCGTACGCCATAAATAATAGGTAAGCCTCCAATTTATGATCGGTTTTTGTGCAACAATAGAATCTTAATTCAATGATTGCGCGGGAAAATGAGAAAACTTGAAAACCAATCAATTCCGAAGTTGTGGCTCGGAAAGGTGCACACGATACAGACGATGCGCAGATTGAAATACAGCTGCTGTGGTTGATGTGCAATGGCTTTTCTTTTGGTTTAATTTTTTCCTCTTGCAGACCGTTTTCTCGAATTGATTCTGCCAGCGGTTGTTTCGTCGCGCTGGGAAATTAAAATGGATTCGTTCAATAAATTGGCATTAGTTTAAGTTTATATTTGTTTAAATTTAAATGTATGAATGAAGGAGATTTCCGGAACCAAATTGAGTTTTTTTCTGTTTAATATTCCTTGTAAGTGTAAGTTTTAGGAAATATATCTCTCTTCATGATGTGGTCGAGAAACACCGAGAAACACATACCGATAGTAGCAAATATAAAAAATAGCAATCTTACACTGATAAAAACTGGAAACAAATGATTCGTATTATAATAAGACCTACAAAACAATGGTTAAAGGATGAAATGTTGGAAGTTATTAATGTTTTCATTCAAAAATATCAAACCAATCTCTATATGTACAGTTATTCCATGCCAAACCGATATAGTGGTTCTCAAATTTTCCGTGAAAAGTGGTAGTTTTGTTCTTTATCGCAAAACATTTGATCCGTATTTATTTATTTTTTCAGTAGGGTGACCATTTCCATTTTAGGGTTGTCCGAAAAATCACCTTTTCCTCTTTTTTCCAAAAATGACTTTTTTCAAAAATTCAGAACTATTGAACTACTAAACCGATTCAGATGATCGATATATCAAATTAAATCCAATCACCTTTTTTGAAAAAATACTACAGCTGCAGAAAATTCGAATTCTGTTCTCGTTATTATTGATTGTATTCATTGTTTATTGTTTTTATAGTCTCGGGACCAAGGGCGCTATTATTTTTATTTTTTTTTTCGAAAAGCTAAGGATATTTTACATAACGTATGTCGAAACCAGGAAGAAACATGTAAACAATAAAAAACTAATAAAATAAATAATTACGAAATCAAAATCATTTTTTTTTTCTTCGCATGTCTAATATTTTTCAAAAAAGACTATCTAATTGGCTTTAATTCTATGTATCGATCATCTGAATCGGTCCAGTAGATCAAAAGCAGGGCCTGACAATTTCACTTCAATTAGCACATCATGTGTGCTCCCGTGGCCGAGTGGTTAGCGTCATAACTAACATGCCGGGTGTTCGGGTTCGATTCCCGTTCTGGTCGGGGGAATTTTTCGTCAAAGAAATTTCCTCCGACTTGCACTATGATCACGCGTATTCTAGAGCTTGCCACTCAGAATGCATTCAAGGCGTGTTATTTGGCATAGAAATCTCAACTAAGTACTAATAAAAATGACGCAAGTAATACTACGTTGAGACGGCGAAGTTCCTCTAGGAACGTTAGTGCCATTGAAGAAGAAGAAGAAGTAGCACATCGTCACTCAATAATGTGTCTATCGCTTCTCAGAACAGAACCAGAACCATGCAGGCTAAAAATATGTCTATTCTCTTTTCACGCACAATAAGAAAAATATCTCGTCTCTTTCGTACATATTCCTTTCATTTCACTTTCATTCTGCAAACAAAAGCGACGTTAGAAATCGTCACTTGGAAATTAATTTGAAGCATCCATGTATTCTGACAGTTTGTATAGAAATGAATGTTTCTTTGTTGCATTCGAAACTTATTCACTGAAACTAATGAAAACGGTGCAGGAGTAATTATTTACCGGTGCTAGTTGTCAGCGTGAAATTAGTGATGAAACGGATAGTGGTTTGGTCGGATACTGGATACCGGTCAGCTTCGAGTCCGGATAGCCGAGTATTCGACAGCCCGATGTTTGTGTTTGTGCTTGTTTGTGTGCGTGCACGTGTATTTGTGTGAGTGTTTGTGTATGTTCGAGCGTTTTTTGGGTGTTTGTGTGCGTGTGTGCGCGTGCGTTTGTGCGTGTTTTTTTTGCTTGCATGCAGTGTGCGCTTTTTTATGCGCGGGCATGTGTAGGCGTGTTTGCGCGCATTTGTGCGTGTTTGTGTGCACGTGTGTACGTTCGTTTGCGCGTGTTTTTTTCTTGCTTGCGTGCAGGTGTGCGCGTTTTTTTGTGCGTGGGCATGTGTGGGTGTGCGTACGTGTGCACGTATTTGTGTGCGTGTGTGCACGTGCGTGCTCGTTTCTTTCCGTGCGTGCGTCTGTGCGTGTGCACGTTTGTGCGCGTGTATGTGCTTGTGTATGCGCGTTTTTGCGCACCTGTGCGTCCATTTGTATGTTTGTGTGCGCTCGCGTTTTTGTGCAGATGTTTGTGCATGTTTGCGCGTGTGTGTGCGTGTTTGTGCACGCATTTGGTATGTGCGTGCGCGTGCTTCCGGCGTTGTGTATGCGTTTGTGCGTGCGCTCGCAATTCTGCGTGGGCACGTTGAAAGCGCAGACCTAGTCGAAAATCGCGTAATTTCGAGCAAATCGTGTAAAAAAATCGCGTAATTTCAAGCAAATCGCATAAAAAAATAGCGTACTTTTAAGCGAATAGCGTAAAAAATATCAAGCAAAAAACGCATAAAAATGAATCCATTGTACTTGCAAATAACATGCTTCTTCGTAATATGGAATACATGTTTGATACAGGAAATATAATAAAATAAAGACAGCTCAAATCGGACTATTCCTTTCACCCTTAGAGAGGGTAGAAATCATAGAAATATTCCTTGCCCCCTAAAACTCGAGAAAGGAATAGTCCGATCTGTGCCGTCTTTCATTTTATTATATTTTCTGTAACAAACATGTATTCCAAATAACAGAGAAACATGTTATTTACAAGTGATTGAAGAATTTTGAACACGGTCCGCGACGATCCATTTTGGTAAAATAAAACTTACGTTTGAAAGCAGCAAGCATCCTCTAACATGCGAAATGAAAATAAATATAACCCGTTCAAGCAGTTTTAATCGTCAGTGAAAGCTTTTGCTTTTATACTTGTAAGAGAACGAAAAAGGGAAGGAACGAAACAAAAGTATCAATGTTACTGTATGCGTAGAGAATATTTCGTTTCCACTTCACCCCGATACACTGAAATTAATCCACCGAAAATGACTGAAGTGGAAGTGAGAGCTGTATGAATAAAATTCAATCACATTTATTAGCTTCGAAAATAACTTGCCCCGATCAAAAGTTATGAATATCTGTGGTGGAAAAAAAGAGGAAAAAAATGATTTTTCGAACCATCGGTTAACTTTGAAAAATGATAACATAAAAACGAAAAAAACGCCTCTCTGGTTTCGATATATGTTATGTGAAAATTTCTCAGCTTTCCAGAAAAAAATATAAAAAAATATAGCGCCTTTGGTCCCGAAACCACGAAAACAATAAAAAAAGGAATACAATCAATAATAACGAGAGCAGAGTTCGAATTTTCTGCAGGTATAAGATTTTTTTCAAAAAATATCAGGTGATTGGTTTTAATTTGATATGTCGATCATCTGAATCGGTCTAGTAGTTCAAAAGTTATAAAGTCATTTTTGGAAAAAGAGGAAAAAAAGGATTTTTCGGACAACCCTATAATGGTAACCCTACTGAAAAAATAAAAAATACGGGTCAAATGTTTTGCGATAGAGTACAAAACTATCAATTTTCACGAAAATCTGACCCAAACATGGAATGAACCAAAAACGCTTATCGCTTATTTTCCGAGTGAGGACTGTAAGTCCTCACATTCCAGTTTCTGTTCCAATTGCTCTAATAAGTTATGCGATAACTTGTATTTTGTTTGTTTGGTACCACCTCCTCCCTTCAGAGAAGTGAGGTATGCCAAACCATCAAAGAAACATTTCTCGTACCCAAAAACCCTCACATGCCAAGATTGGCTCCATTTGCTAGATTAGTTCTCGAGTTATGCAGCAAGAAACTATACTAATCTTATACTTTAGGCAACAATTTATCAGTTCACGATTTTTATAAACGAATTTTAATGTCTAGTGAACTTGTTTACGAATCAAAACGGTGCTTTTATGAATTATATATCAGTGCTCAGTATAAACAAAAGTAGATGTAAAGAGCATTGTTCTGTATTTCAAACAAAAATATTAAAGGCGGAAAACACAAAATTAATTGTTTTTGTGATGTATGCGAAAACCAAGGCTACATTTTAGGGACTGTTAATTTTTCGAAACAGTCCCTAAAATGCAGGGACTGTTTATTTTTCGAAACAGTCCCTAAAATGCAGCCTTGGTTTCCGCATATATCACAAAAATTATTAGTTTAGTGTTTTCCGCTTTAATATTTCTGTTTGAAATACAGACCAATGCTATTTACATCTACACATTGCCGCAATGCTTGAAATTTTGCATTAAGCCTTTCCTCAAGCATGGGTAACAACTTTTGTTTATACTGAGTACTGATATATAATCACACGAAGAAATTTTTTACCCATATTTTTTATATGAAAGTAACACATTGGAACACATGTTTAGTAAATACTTATCTAAAGTTCACAAAAAAAAGTACTCATGTTCATCTTTCATAATCTCACAAGTTATGAATATACTGCATATAATCTTACAAAGTTATACATCACTGCTCTTTCAGGTAAACATAATTGGGACCAGTACGATACCCATGTTCAAATTTAATACGACCGCAAAGGGTTAAACCTTCACATGTCAAATTTGGTTCCAATTACTTGATAAGTTCACGAGTTTTGCAGCCCAACCCCCTTTAGAGAGGGGGGGAAGAGTGTTGAACCACCCAAGAAATAGTTCCGCTTAGAATCTCCACATGCTAAATTCTATTACTCTCGCAGGGTCAGACGCAGGGTCATACAATGCAAAACAGGTAAGTATATAATTTTTCTATTTTATTGTTACCTAAGTTACAATGTCTATATGTGGAAGTGTGGTGTGATGGCCGGCCGGCTGCTGCTGATTCTGATGCGTTCTCTAGCGGGATCAAAAGGGATCTCGTGGCTGTGCTGGTACTGATCCACTCGAAGGGCTGGTTTATCCTGTAGTGGCTTCACGGTTACAGAGACTTAAGCTCACTGGGCTTAATTGGATGCTGTGCCATGAAATGAGCACACTTTCAACGGCTTTCTTAACTGGAAAGTTAACGGATCCTGATTCCTTCAATCTTTTTTTGATGATCGATTTCTGTAATTCTGTCACTATCAAACTGAATGATCTTGATGGTTATAGTACATGTTTTCAGCACTGAGGTCAGCCAGGAAAATGGCAGATTTTTTCTATGACTCTTGCCAAGTGGCACATTCTAGATTATTCCAAATTCTTCTCTCCTCGCATCGCCTACTATATTCTTTTTTTCATGTTCGTCGACTTACGCATCAAGGATTGCAGCTTCCATAAGGTAGGTGTATGTGTTGTGTGTGAGTAGTTATGAATTATTTTATTGGCTTAAGGTGGCCGTACACTGTATGCCCGGAGGTCAAATATTTGATATTTTTTGACAGATAAGGTTTGATTTGATATTTGTACAAACACTATTTTGTTTGCCACTCTTCAATTTTCAACAGTGGTAAACAATTTCAAACACCGAACATGGAAAAAATCCGCTGAAATATTCAAGGTAACCTAACCATGTACCGACAGGTTCGAAGAACAAACTGAAAAAATATTTTAGACATCCAATAATTGAATATTTGCTTGTCGTGTTTTGTGTAGAATATATTTGATCAGTACACGTTGACCAAATTTTATCTGTCAAAAAGAGAATATTTGGCTTCGGTCAAACAGTGTATGCGCACCCTTACATATATAGATATATTTAGAAGCGTTATATTTAAACCTAGAGCCTAAATAACAAAACAGTAACAATTCGGTTCTATTTGCTTGACTAGTTATCGAGTTATGCAGAAGTTTGTGTTTCATTTGTATGTTAGCCCCCGTAGAGAGCGGGGGATGAGTGACAAACCACTATAGAAACATTTCTTGTCCCCTTGCACCTCCATATGTCAAATTTGGCCCCATTTACTTGATTAATTCTCGAGTTATGTAGGAATTTGTATTCCTCTTGTACAACAGCACCCCCCCCCCCCACGAAATTTATTTAAAAAAAAAATGGTATATTTTTTCTATGAAAATTAAAACAATTGTAACGTTTGGGCGTCGCTAAAATAAGGGTCTCTATGAGAAGGCCCGACTGACAGCACACGCAACGCGGCGCTTCACGTCCATCTCAACGGCGAAACTACCAACCGCTCAGCGAAAAAGAGAAAAATCAACTGTCAAGCGCTGAAAAGAGGAAAGGCATTCGGGAAGTGATTTTCGTGCCGTACGGTCGGCTATTCGCGGTGCAGTAAGCCCGTTTACTTTTGCCTCGTAGCACGAGGCAGGCCAAGAAAAATGGCCATTTTGTGAGCCCGAGGGCATTTGTACGTGACCCGGAGGGCATTAGAACTGATTTGTGTGGCCCAAAGGGAATTTGGGGCACAATTTCCGCAATCAGTAGGTGTGATTTGTGTGGCAAGGTTGGCATTTTGCACTCACGGCGTCGAGGCCACGAGCGTGGTGTCCGACATTTACTTGGTGGTCCCGAAAGGTCCGTGGACCGCTAGCAAACACTCCCAGGACACCGGGATTGAGCGACGAGCTCTCCCCCAGGGAAGTGGGATTGAGCGACGAGCTCTCCCCAGCACGCCGGGATCGAGCGACGGAATTTCCCAGGACAACGAACGCGATTTTGGTCGACAGATGACGCAGGTGAGCGCGGTGTGAATGAGTGTGCGTGAGCATTAAGTCATAGAGGGGAAACCCTAAACCTTCAACACAATTTCCTATATTTCATCCTTTGACCGATTTTTTTTGGACATTTTCAAAAAGTAGTATAATTCATTTTTGAATATTTCAAGTATGCAGAATTGCTTAAAGGACTCATGTCATTACATCCACAACATTTCACCAATATTTGATATGGTGCAGCCAATGACCAGTCGAGCTGGCATGAAATTCGTCATTAGGTTCTGTTAGTCTAAGGCATATAGTATCTTGTTCCGTTATAAGCGCTTCGAAGCGAAAATGGGAATAGTTTGAATAAACACTCTCAGAAAGAGAGAAAAAAAGAAAGAAAATTACCTTCTTCATTTCAAATATGTTTTCTCTATCATAAAGCAACATATTTTTGTGTTTATTCATTACAAACTTCCGATTTGTTTCATTTTTTAACCCGAATAAATTTCGGAATGTATTTGGAGCTTCCGGAAGACTTTTTAATCGGTCACATTAAAAACGACACTACTGAGGACATAATTTTCCAGCAAAACAGTGCATCTACTCACGTCTTCAAACAGTCTAAGGTTGGGTTTGCTGCGAGAAACATCCCGCTACTGGACTGACCGTATTTTTAGCCCTCCTGTACTCGCGTGCAAAATCATAACACGTATACTCACGCACGGCGTGAAATTCTCTGTAATATTGTTATTGTTATTATTTTAGGCTTTATTGGTATTTATTTGAAGAAGAGGGTATAATTGAATGAAAAAACTCCAGAAAATATGTTTTCATCATCTTCATTCAGTTTTATTAGTCATCTAATTCAGCCTTCTCAAAACAGAGTAATTTTTGATACTCCAAAACAAATAACGAAATTCGACTTTTTTCCTGTTATAAGCAACTGAGTATAATTCATGAAAGTTATAGCCCTTTATCTATAAAACAACATAAAAACGTATTATTCGATTGTGGTTTCATTGGTGTGAGAATCAGAACATACCATAACTGCATGCTCGAGACAAACATATTTTCTAAATTTCATGCAGTTGTAGCGTGTTTTTAGGTCTTTTTCGAAGAGAAGAATACCTACTAGATCAGTGGAGGCCAACGTGCGGCCCTCCAACGTTGATCATGCAGCCCGCAGCCTGATTTGAAAAAAAATCATATGAGCGAAATTAAGAATATAAATGAAAATTCTTTCATACAATTGAATAAAAATAACTTTGTGAGTAATTCTTGTTAATCGTGTGTATCCAAGCTGATCATTTTCTGGAATTTTACCTTCTGACAATTATTCTCGTTAGTACTCAAAGGATTTTTCATGATTTTGGTTCTGTTCTGCTCACACTCGCATGAAGTCGTGCAAGTAACGCCTGGTTTAGACGTTATCAGTTACTCGGTTGCGAGTAAACGTCAAACGATCCGAAGAATTACGAACGTACCCATACTATGAAATATGACATTTGATACATACATACAAATACATACAAATGGGGTAAACGGGCGAGTAGACAAAAAATTTGAAGTAGCTCGGTTGCGAGTAGCTCCGTACATACAAATCAAATGTCAAATTTCGTGGAATGGGTACGTTCGTTATTCTTCGAATCGTTTGGTGTTTACTCGCAACCGAGTAACTGACAACGTATAAACTGTTTTGAAGGTACATTCTGAAACGAAAATATGAGTCGAAACATACGTCAAATGGACAAATTTATTTTGAGCTAGAAACGAAATTTTTTATTTTTGAATATGTATTTTATTCAGTGGTGATAGATGAGAGAAGGATTTCGCAGTTATCGAGGAATTAGCTTACATTTTTCCTATGAATGTAGGATTCGAGGATGTCTTGAAGATATCGTCCAAATCATCAATCAACTCGCATGCATTGGATCATCGTGAGTTCCAAGCTTCTTTTCTTTTTTTTCTTTTTTTCACGCTCGAAAACAAACGTAAGTTCAAACAACAAATGGGAAATTTTCATTTTAACCATTTTTTAACATTGAAAATTTCTCAAATGTCGATAACTAGGAAAAATGTTGATGCACTCCAGTCGATTAATACTGATTTTTCTCACAGATTATGGTACTGCAAACAAATGAAAGAATTCTCCAATTGTCTCTATCCCATTCAGTTTCGATTATGAGACTCATTGAAACTTAGTGCGATTTAGAGTTGCGTGCCAATTTTGAAAACTATGATGTCTTGGATTTCTACTCCAGATATGTTTCAGAAGCGCGATTTTCATAACTAATAAAACATGCTTATTTTATTACTTCAATGTTTGAATCCACAAATATTTGTGAGCAATTGTTTCAGTTATGGAAGAAGTGAATTCAGAGTCAAGGAACAAAATAATGGACAGTCATTTGGAAAACACGCTTCGCATCGCTATCTCTCACATTCAAGCTTTTTTAGATAAAATGGCTCAAGAAATGTAGTTCGAGTGAAATTGAAACGGTGTTGGAGTATGTCTGTATTTGAAGATTTTCTCTATTGAAACCAACAAAAAATATTATAGAAACTTTTTGATGATCAAAAGAACGTCCAATTTAATAATGATACCGTATTCACATTATTAAGTGTAGTCATAATTCTTACAGTGAAATCGCGACTTATCTCAGCAGAGAAATATGGAGCGAAGAAAAGTGGTAGTAACACTGCAGTCGTGTAGTTCGATGTCCCCCTTCACTCTCACCAAGTTTCACGGTCTCTTCAGTATTTGTTCGGTTTCCTAGCAACGATAAAGTTCAATCTGGACGAGAAGCGTGTGGCAACTGTCACGCTATTTAAGTGCGGGAAAATGTCAAAACAGATCTACGAGCTGCTCAAACCGTTTTCTATCAATGAACGATTCGTGTTCCGTACACTACAACAATACAAAGAAACAGCTGTTGTGGGCGATATGCCCAAAAAGGGACGACCGAGGTCGGTACGACTGCATAATGTTATCCATGTCGTTCATCAGACGAAATGAATTGGATAAATCAATTGGTGCGTACATCGATGTGTGAGTCATTTATTGGCGCCCAGATTGAAGCGAATACGTTTGGCACGATGCAAAAAAACTCCATGGTGAACCTGCGTGAAGAAGAGATGTTCGAATAATTCTCCCAAAAGTGTTAATTCTGGATACTTTTATACCTTCAGAAAAAGTTTTGGGTTTTTATCTCATTTTGTTCTCGAATTATGAATTATACAGGTATAGAATTGAATGCTTTATAATTTAAAATAAAAAGTGAGTCAATAAAAGTACCGGTTAAATAAGTATATTTTACATGATGAAAAGTAGTAGTAGTAGAAGTAGTGAGAAAAAAAGAAGGAAAGTAGTGAGCAAAAAATGCGGCCCGCACCATGTCTATATCTGGTCACCTCTGTTCTAGATAGTTACCAGATGATAAAGGTTCTTTAATTTCAAGTTTTCATATTTATAATATTCCATGTTTCTGTGTTCTTGGTTAACAAAAACTTAATGTCTGTTTTTTTATGGGGAGGAAAGGAAAGATGATATGAAAGGATTTCTAGGAACTTCCTGCGACTTGTTTTCTCATCGATATTGATCAGCTCATTCTTTCAATTCTTTCACAAGTGTGTATATGTGTGACCATTGTATTTAGTGAACAACTAAGTCAAACATTTGTATTTTACTTTTGCACGTATGAATCTAACGACGAACGATATATATATCCGTTCAATCCGATGACATAAAGGACTAAAATCAAATAAAAAGAGTCCGGTAACGATATTATGCATTATATTTAATAAATATTTCATGCCACTGACATTAATGTATACATTTCCTAGACAAATACCCTAAAATAGGAAAAACGCCACTTGTCCAAAAAAGTTACTCCTATACTCGCGCCGGTGTAAAAAAGTAATACACGTCCAGGGATGCCAGGTTATATTTTCGAATGTTTTCACATGGTACGAAAAAATGTCTTTGAATGTCTTCACATGGTACGAACAAATGTCTTCACCAGTCTTCCGAAAAACACTTACACATGTCCACGCGATGTGAAAATTCCATGTTTTTGTTTGAATTCGAACATGATACTCGCTAGTGTTGAGTGTCTATCCCCAACACGAACAATGATACACAAACATAGACATGTGAAAACAAACACGATGTTTATAATTCAAGAGCATCATGTACAAACTTATCACCCGATGTCGCAGTATTCATTACTTTCGTTTCGTTTCTTTTCATACACGGAAAGAAATTATTCATCCCAAAACATTTCTTCGTAGAATACTTTTTCACAGAAACGAACTTGAAATTTAGTTCGCATTTCAAAAATTGCACGAACTAAGAGGCTATAAGTTCATGCACCAAAATATATATTTTTATTAAGGCTCATATGGCGTCAGCCTAACGGGGCCGGGAGTTCAATATATTGACAATGTTTGCTTACAACTATGTTAGTAATATGTAACCGATTACTCGCGGTTGGCTCGAGGTTAGTATTACAAGTGTTCTCATAATTGGGATGTTGCAGTCCTCAGTGCTCTGTACGTGTGCCCGACATGGGATACTTCCTATTGGGATGCAGCTGACCGTTAATCAGCAACGACCCCCTAGTCTGCACCCCATATCTAGCGTGGTGCGTCTTTTTCGATTCGAGGAATCCAGGATAGAATGATCACTAGCCGGCGCAATCATCAGCTCGTGTAGAGTTGTCATGAGCGGTACAACCTTTGACTCTTGTTGAATCATCAGTGGACTGCACAACCTTCGGCCCGTGTATCTGTAAATAGTGTGTGTATGTATTGCCGCGACTAAGTAAAAGTTTATAGATCGTTCATGCACATTTTGCAAGTCTGATTAAATAATCCTTGGTTTCGTTCAAAGAAAACATTCTCTGAATAGAAAGAAGCTTTCTATTTTTTTTGCGTGCATGTTGGCAATTAAAGTCTGGGGAGCCGACTGCATAGCGGGCGACGTCGTACAAATTCTGACCAAAAAAATAAATACCCAAAATTAGTTTTAGATGCAACCTTCAGCGGCACACAGCAGAACCAGCAGAGAAATTTCAGCGGCTAAAACACACTTAAAATTTATCGATGTTATCACAAACTGAATGAAGGAAAAAACTAAAAGCTACACTTACACTGCACTACATATGCTATGTGCATCATCCTTTCTTCTCCTCTTCTCCGCTCGTTTAATAGCTCGGGTCGCGATCGTCGCGAACAAGCAGTATTGGCCATTTGTATTCAAAGATCCAGCCAAAATTGTTGCTCCCGTGGTCGAGTGGTTAGCGTCACACCTAACATGTCACTGCTGAATAATTCAATTTTAGTACTTGTTCAAATAGCTAATAATAGCGAATGTTACATGAATTCAATATATAAATTGATGCGTGCACTAAATAATGATATCAAATGTGAAAAACTCTCATATCAATCGATGTTTATTTTGTTCAGAACAGAAAAGGAGGTTTATTTTTTTGTCCAATATTTTTGATGAAGCACCCATTGTCATGAAAGGAAAGCATTTTTTCCATGTCAACATACCAACACACCACGCGTTGAGTGGTGGTGGTGTGGTGTCCGATTCGTTTCTTTTACTCTACGCACTGCCGGTGCTTGAGGTGAAAATGCAAGAGAAACTGTACACCATGCTCGAACATCATGTGAAACATTGGGATTAAACATCGTATGTCCAAACATACCACGAATACAAACATGTCACATTTTCTAACATAGGTACGAAAAAATCATGTTTGTACTCAAACACAAAACTGTGAACAGCAGCGTGGACATATTTATTCCGGACGCAGTGTTTTTTGTGAAACATGGAAGACTGGTCTTCACAATCATATCGAAGGGAACTAAAATTCATAGCTTACTTTTGGACAAAGTTTCATAGCTTATTCGATGTTTATATCAAGGGAGTATTCTAGTCTTGAAATTTGAAAAAATGCAAACAATTTTTTCTTCATATTTCTGTAGCCTAGGCATTCATGAATATACCCTAGAAAAACCTTATTAAAAACCCAATTATTTACCGAGTTAGAGCCATTTTTGGTGATGCAGTATCTAACCTGGTACGGCCATAACAATGAACTTCAAACACGTTTTTCTCGAAACTAGTTTTTTTTAAACTGGTGTACACGATTTCTCAAGTTCTAATGAACCGATTCATGTCGAATTTATATGGATGCAATCTACAGGCATCTCTCTATCGCATGAACCTCTAAAAATAATATTTTTTAAATTTCAATATTTATTATTTTATTAAGAAAAAACGTTTTCAATCGCATTTTGTTTTGTCAAAATGGCCGCCGTTTTGTCAAAAAAGATGTTTTTGACTTGTACGAGGTATCGAGGATAGCGGCATCTTCACTGATTCAGAATTTGTGCGATTTTTTTTTTGTTTCAGATAATCAAAAGGGCTGGAATCGTATACGCCATGGCACGATTTTTTTAACGCTCTCACTTCATCAGCTCAAAACTATTCTCGTTATAAATATTTTTGCTCCGCACAATTTTTGTTTTTTTGTTAAAAGATAGACGAACAAGTAATAATGTAATGGATAGTAAAAATATTCTTTCTTTTATTTTTACGGAGCTCTGAGAAACGTCCGAAATTCGTGTCTTTACACTAGAATACTCCCTTAATTGGCAATTCGCTATATAATTTTCCTAAACTTGCCTTGAGGTTTTGAAGTTTATTTCAATAAATGTGAACAAATAATATATTTCACAACTTTCATGAGTCTAGAAATTATAATTAGCTTGATTGATTACCGTTGATTAAATGAATATCGTCCCAGTTTTTCCACAAAAACGGAACTATGATAACTCAATTTGTTTATTTCAGCTTTGAAGTTTTGGTTGTAACTCAAACCATATCCATAAAACTGATTATTGGAACGGTTTGTCACCGGAAAATCTTCGTTTTGTGAACTGGTTGTTTGTAAGATCTAGGTAAATCTATTGTAGAATATAGGTCCAAAATAATAAAAATACAGTGTAACAAATTTTCTAGTGCAAACGAACTAATGTCTTCTAGAGACAATATGTATTCAGACCGCTTGAAATTCTCCAGAATATGAAGTAAAAGTCGCTTTGTTGTTGAATTCATTCTATACACTTGTGGATTTTCTGCTTGGAAAAGTTTGAAAAAAGCGAGGGAATGACCTCGAGACTAGTTCGCGCAGTGGCGATGTCATAGCCAGTGAGGTTTATCCGAAATGCGATTATTGTTAGTTGAAAACTAAAAAACCCGAGACAAAAGTCTCCGTCGATTACTAAGAACAAAAGTAAACAAGTGACACTGATGAAAAAAAGCGAACGAATTACACTGAGACAAAAGCCTTACTTCTTTTGACGATGTTTTCGACCAATAGTTAGAATTTTATGGAAATAATATCTCTCAAAAATTCACATACGCTATCATACTGAAATGTTTTCACATATTTCATAATGTCTTCAAAATGTCTTCACAAAATCAAATGTCTTCACAGTAAGTCAAATGTCTTCAAAATGAAGACATGTCTTCAAACCTGGCATCCCTGTACACGTCCTCCTTGTATCAACTCATACGATATGCTAAACGTTGACGAACAACCAGGCCCCGGCTAAGAGGATATGATCGGCGAGTCAAGATGTGTTCGCAAATTTAGCTGTCATTGCCAAACTATCGGTGAGCTCAAGGCAGATCTATGTAACAAGGTGCGCCCATTCGCTAATCATATTTAACTCGAAACAATTGTGAAATTCGCGAAAATTTAAAGTTTAAAATTTAAAATTTAAAGCAGTTTTTCAATCTTAAAATTTGAATGGAGATTCTTAAGTTATTCGATTACTTAAAACACGACGCTCTCTTAACCATTAGGCTATATATTTCACAACACACAACATTTACAAAAACTCGCCATAAAATATAAAATATAAAATATATAAAATCATCATCAAACCCAATTCCAGTTCAATATTACGCAATACTGTATTGGATAGAATACATATTCGAAATAAAAGTAAGTAAATTTTCATTCATTATTTTTTATTATAGAAGTGTGTTAATGTCATCCTTTAAATGAATGGCTGTATAGTGGTTTTCACATTTTGACCCACCTGGCAGTATGTTAAGCGTCTTGATTTACACCAGCTTGAGAGTTTGGCAGTTCTCGCGAGTGACAGTGGTCGCAAATTGCATTTGCAAATATTAGATATGGATTCAGTTCGAATTCGGGATTTTTTTTTCGTTGAAATTTCAAAACGATGAAGTTTTTTCTATTTTTTTCTATTTTATCAATAAAATAGATTCACATTTTTCCAAAAATCAAAATGTGAATCTATTTTCAATTTCAACAATCAATTACCTTGCATAAAAAATGTACGAAAACAGTACTACACTGCGTTTCACAACTATAGAACCACTCCACACGAATGAACAGTCAGAAGTGCAAAGAAGCACTTCAGAATCATTTACTGCTATTTTTACATCAATAACAATGTGATATTTGGGTAATTTCGCATCAATTAATAAAATCCGGAAAGTAAAGGCATGGTTTATTGAATAGGGGCTTCAGATTCTGGACTGGTCAGATTGTTTACCAGATCAAACCCCTATCAAGAGCTTATGAGGAGTGATTGTACGAATAGTAGATGCAGCTTACAAGCAGTATGAGTGATTTGAAGAACTTAATCGAGCAGTATCCTCTGCGTAGAATGAGATACACACTACAACATGGCGTAGCTTGGTCAAAACCACCCCGAATGAGTTATTTGAAGAGATTGAGAACTAAAGATGACCTACGAATTATAAACTTATTGTAATTCATGTGAAATTGACGTTAATTTTGTAAAGGAGTGAGAGTTTTTCCATATGGTTCTATAGTTATGAAACACTGGAATTTATATTTTTTAATGTTTCGTGCCTGAACACAATAATAAAGTTCAAATGACCAGTCTTTTAAATGAAGATAGTTGTTATATCCTACACTATACACTTCAATTCATCCGACTTCTCTCATATCTCTGGCAACTCGGAAAAAATGAGTGGTTCTATAGTTGTGAAACGCTGTGTACAGTAAGTTTTTATCTCGTAAAACTTAGACCTTGATCAACGCCTGTCACCGTATTAGATACTGTCAATCGTTACTGTGAAAGACATTTTCGCTATCATTTTTGTTGTTTTCATTGATTTATCATATATGCAGAAAATCATCATTTCAAGTAATAGAACATAAGTTTATGAGTCAGAATGTGTAACTAATTTCATTATTAGCTATCTAGTGAAAGAATAATAATTGATTCTACAATAAGGTTTTTTCGTGGAGCATCCCATGATTGTGGAGCAACGTAAAAAAAATAAAAAAAAACTTCACAGCAAAAAATACTTTCCATTCATATCAAAGAGTGTGATAACATAAACTTTCTCGAGCACCTTTAATCCCTACCAATAGATAGTTATTTTCACCGTGTCTCAATGTGACGGTTCATTTTTATTCGTTAGTGCGAAGCTTCTAGCATCAAACCGAAAGCACCGAGTCTCTGTGACAATGACTTATTGCAAGCAACTGGCCAATTTAGGGAAAAATGAAACCGTTGATTTATGGCCAACGTTCAAGAAACATATATACGATTATGGCTCATTGAGCGCGGTGTTCGTCGTCCTCGTCGTCGTCGTCTAGAAAGCAGAAATATCACACACCATAACGAGCTGTTTATTTTCGTTGTCCAGTCCATGCTGAGACCATCAACAGAATCCCGTCGCCATCGGAAAACTATACCTCTACCGGTTCTACTTTGTTCGCAGCGCTATGAGTACAAGGATGCACTTCCCTTCAAGCTGTAAAGCAGCTGCCATAAAGTAACGTGTATAGTCGTCGTTGGCAAAAAAGCACACCGTTTATATCCCACATTCCATATATCTCTCTCTCTGGGTGTGTCTCACTCTTGCACCATTTGCAGAGGTACTCTGAAACTGCACAAACTGATATTTCTGCAACTTCCGTCGTATATTTTTTACGCTGACCCAAGCAGGCATCGCAGAGCCCCCATTCTGACTCGAGCTGGATGTTCCTGGCTGGCTCCGGGCGCCAAACGGTGGGTTAAGTTTGCGGTGAAAATATCGATTAGCAGAGAGTGCGCCTTTAATGGGTGGTTTATTGCAATGGCGAGCAAAATTATGAACACACATGCAAAAACGAATAACAAACGACATGACACAAAATGCCGAGATAACGCGTTTTGTCGTTTACCCCTCCCCCCGTCCCACCACATTCTGCTCACCGAGGCATCATCAGCATCAGAATCAGCACAAACAGGCTTCATCATTGCCCGACCGAAACCGTTCGACCGAGAGAAATCCCATCACCGGCGCTACCTGGGCAACGGCGTATTCAACGCCAAAGTCCAAAGGGGAATTGGTTGCTCCCCGAAACATCCTGGTTTGAGCTGTTTAATTAATATTACGCAAGCTGACAGGAAGTAAGTGGGGCGGAAAATACCAAACCGCCATTGAATTCTACAACTGTAATAGTCAGATATAACATAGCAGCGTAACACAAAAGGACACCACTATGATGATGACGACAGCCATGAGAACAACATGTGCTACTCGTGTTACCATACGGACAACCAACCAACCAGCGGATGCTGGATGCCCGGTCCATTGCGTCGGTGGGCGATTTTATGGCACAACCAGCTGTAGCCATAACAGCGACGAGGACGCCGGAAAACCGGAGAGAGCGAGATGGTGGTCCGGAGGCGGCTCGTTGCCAACTATTTAATACAAAAGCGAATTATGTTCGACTGTGTACATATGTGGCAAGTTGCCGGCAGGCTGTCAGTCGGGAGAATTCCACCGTGTTTTGTAAATTTTTACAAAGTATTCACCGCAAATCTACCGGAAAATGAAACACGCAAGCCGCGGTTTATATGAATGTTTTCGACTGCTGGATTCGTTCGTGTGAAGTAGTTCGCCAGGAGCGGAAAAAATACCTCACAAATTAAGTTGGTTCGAACGTGCCGAAAAAATGCTACTCTTTTCACCAGAGGATAACGGACTGTGTTAAAGTTTCACTAGTCCGATGAACGTTGCATTTTAAAAGTTTCGTTTTTTTCACTCTCTCGCAATAGTTCTGTGGGGTTCATGAGCATTATAGTCGAACAAATTTGCGAATAAATGTACTGAGTGACTCACTAATTTGTGCTTCTATGATACTCCTGTGTATTAGAAGGATCGAAATTGAGTTTACGGCCACACAAAAGTTTGTATTAAAGTTCAGAATCACGACTGGACGGATCATCGTGTTGAGATAAGACTAAGGGGAACATGCTTGAATAATGGCAAAAAGTTGAAGAACTATTTTTATACAATTCATGATAAAATCGATAATTGATGAAATAATAAAATAATTACGGAGGATCTGTTTTCTCAAACGCAGCCTAACGCGTAGACAATAATTACCGCATCACATTTTCGGTACAAAACAGAAACAGATGAGTGGATGTCACATGTCTACCCCTGTCTTACCACTGTATATAATACTTTTCACTGGGATCTTCGTACCCAAATTTGGAGCGTGTCCGCATACTAGCGAACGATTGAGAGTTCAAAACTTAGGATCCTCAATTGACCATCTTTACGTTATGTGTTAGTATAGAATAACTATTGCAACCAGGGCTCGAAATTTTTCGATGATGAAAAATGGAAATCGACTCTCCTCTCAGTAGCTTCGCTTCGACTAGGACTACTTCGGCGTTCGATGTTAACATGCCTTGAATTGGCTAGAAAGGAATTGACCAGCGTTGAGAACGAGGATGCCAGATGAACTATTCTAGCAAATAGTTATTCTGATTAACGTGACTAATGAATACAAATCTGCCTCTTTATACGGACTCATGAAGATGGTATATATGTGCTGAGGTTGTAGGGTATGCAAGCCAGGGTTACCATATCTACAGAATAATCTGTATTTATACAGATTTTTCAGACTTTTTGAAACCAAGAATCTGTAGATGCAGATTACAGATTTTTCTAGTTTCCATACAGATTTACAGATTTTTCAAAATAACGATCCAATATTAGTTATGGCTTGATCTCGATATTTTCTTCCCAACTCACCAATTTTATGCATATGGCATTCGAATCAATTTGAATGAAAGTCATGGTGGCATTCATATGCAGCGTGTAGTACTGCTTTCTCATGTTCAATCTAAAGCGTGGTTTAGAGTTCCCGTGAACGTGAACATGAATAGGTGTAGAAATAATACGATCATTTCACGGTGAACTACATTGCGAACAAACAACTCAAAAAATCGTGGTGAATAGAATGATTTTGTTCACGTTCACGTTCATATTAAAAGTCCGGCAGTAAACGTGAAGTAAATAAACATTGATCTTCAATAAATTAATTCGGATAAAATATAGTTGTTCACGAATCAACCCGAAGCAACGAAGTTTTTCAACCCGCGCAGAGATCCGATTGAATGAAATTGCATCCATATCAAAATTTGCATTGAAAACTTGAGATATCCTTTTACAGTTCACGGTGAAATAATTTTCAGAATGCCTTGGGACATTCGAACGTGAACATGAACGGGGAAATATTTTGACGTTCATATTCACCACTGCATTCACGTTCACGTTCACCAAAGTCGGTGAACTATGGTGAGTTCATCAACATCTCGATTAAACGGTGGGAATTCAGAATCGTTGTGAAATATTGAATTGATCCACTTTTATCAATATGAATTGCGTTTAAACACGTTTTTCAACTAGAAAATGTTTATTCCTATCGTTTCGAGATGTTTTTCTCGCGTTTTATATATGGACTGATGAATTATTAACAAAAAAGTGTTTGTCCGCGTTCACGTTCACGGGAACTCTAAACCTACCTTAAGGCGAAAAGATGCAAAAATCCGCATCATCGACTTGCTTTACAATAAATAATTAACACTGTTTATTTTTTTGCTACTGAAGCGCAGTGAATGCGAATTATTACGTGAATACCGCCAACATCGTCAAATTCATAATTTGCCAATCAATGATACTATAGCTAAGATTACGCTTCAAAACCCTTAACCCTTTGGGGTCGTATAAAATTTCCAAATTTGTGTCATACTGGTCGCATTCATTTTTACTTGAAAAAGCAGTTATATACAACTTTGTGAAATTATGGAAGATGAACAAGATTCCTCCTATTTTTTCTAAACTTCTGATAAGTATTTACTAAACAATGTTTCTTATGTTTATGTTTAAGAATATTCGCTATAATGCTTCTTCGTGTGATATCTTTCGCATGTACCATAATAATAATTAGTTTGGCGTCTTTCACTTTTTATCGTAACATGCAGAACAATGCTCTTTACACAGTGCTGCAATACATGGAATTTTCCATTAATCCTTTCCTCAAGCATGGATGACAATTTTTGTTTATACTGAGTACCGTTATCTATCATTCATAGTAGCACCGTTTTGGCTCGTGAATAAGTTAAAATTCGTTTAGAAAAAATGTGAACTGATACATTGTTGCATGAATTATAATACAGCGCGGACTCGACTATATACAGTTTTTGATTTCTTTTCACTGTATATAACCGAATCCTGTTTATAATCGAGCCAAAAAATTCGGTTGAAAACGAGCACCTAACATAGCGATGAGGCACGCTTTTTTGTGAAATGACTGCGTCCTTCATTCTCTGGTATGGATTCGATTTAACTATCTGTTCAGTTAATCGTGCTGTGTAAAAGGGACCTTGAGTTTCTTAATAAGTGAACGTTCAATCCCAGGGCCCTTCATTGACAATCTTCTAAATGACCTTTTTCAAGCCTGTAGGTGGGTGAACTTATGCAGAAATTACGTAAAGCTAAAAATCCGGCTTTGGACTCCAACCGCCCCCTCCCCCCTTTTACGAAACGCAATTTCCTATCTCTAATACAGTAAGTAACGCTACCTCGACCCCCCTCCCTCCCCCTTCTCGCGTTGCGTAATTTGTGCTCGACGACTAATAGCAACAATAACAACAGTTATTTTAATTCTAGTCTCGCTCCAGCCAGAAAGCACCTGTAGCCGAGCAGAGGCTAAGGTCTGAAGATTCGATGACTTTCGCAGATAGATTCGGAAGTCGGAATTTCGTGACTGGATTGTCACCGATGCTGCTTCGCGGATCTTGGTCGCTAATCCGGAGATCCCTGTGAGTGGTAGGTCAACTTTGCATTTGTGCAATCCCAACTTCTTCGACAATGATGAGGTGATGAAAGATGCTTGCGAACCTGAATCCAAAAGAGCTCTACCTGGACAAAGATTTCCCCAGGCATCCATCACATTGACGATTGCAGTTGCCAGAAAAACAGAACAAGATGCGTTGTTGTAGGATAGATGATTGCGCACTCCACCGAAGTGTCAGATTGCAACGCTTGCAAGTACCGGATGAGCAGTTGTGATTTTCTTGGCAATTCTGACACCGATTATGCTGCGTAACCCATTCAAAACGTTCAGCCACGGGTAGCGCCTTGAAATGTTCGCAGAAGAACAGTTCGTGTCCATATTCACCACGAAGGCCACACATGATCCTTTGTATCCTGTTCATCGAAGTAGAACCGTTGCTGTGTGCGTGCTGTCTTGATGAAGATTCGCTTACAATTTTCGTCGACGACGCGTGAGAAGTTTCCATGGTGTAGACTCGCTGTTCCAAGTAGGTTAGAAAATCCGTCAGCGTCGGTATATTTTCCATGATTGTGGCTCGATTGTACCATTGTAGGCAAGTGTCGGTGTTCAGCTTTACTAGTAAAAGAAGCACCAACCAGCAGTCTCGATCCTCCCGGTCTATGGCTTGAAGGGCACGTCGAACATCGTCTGCTGTATGCAAGCGTGTCAAGCTGCTTGCGGATGCAACATTAAACGGAAGAACATTGAGAAAACGTTGAATATGATGAGTCACAATTTGGTCCTGACGATCAAAGCGTTTTCTCAAAATCTCCAATGCTCTTTCGTAGTTGGGATCCTCGATTTTTATATACCTTAATAGAGCAGCCGCTCGCCCGGATGTGTACGTTTTCAGGTATACAAGCTTCTGCGCTTTGGTGAGCCGCGCGTTTTAATGGACGGAACTCGTGAATAAATCGAAGTACGACGTCCACTCGCCGTAATCGCTCGAAAAGGTAGGTAGAATACCATTTGGTAGTTGCAATTCGGGAACTACCTGTGTTACCGACGTTTCTCGCGGCTGCAGACCGTTATCGGAAGTAGCCACACTCGCTGAATCTGGATTCTGGTTGCTGATGACACGTTTGAATTGCAGAACTGTTGCTTTGGTACGATTGTACCGTTTTTCTCTAAGGCCTCGTCGTCCATACAATGATCTAGAATGCCATTGTGAACTGCTCGGAAATCCTGCCAAAGTTCGCGCAGGAAAATTTGAAACTGAGCCTACTGAACATGCTTTGCCCTATTTATACGATTTCCTTTGGTCATTTGAATAATATGGCCTATAGTGACTATTCTTCTGGGCGGGTTTCTTTCACTATAACAATTGAGCTTTGAATATTATAGCAATATTGTTTCTGTCAAACTAAGCATATGATTGTTTATTATTGTTTGTCTCTGCTAAAAGGTAAGTGGATTTCTATCACCTTTTTAGCATTTTATCCCAATAATGTTCCCTTTCTTTGTAAGAATGTTGCAGTGTTTCACGTTTATTGTTTAGTTTAGTGGACAGTGTTTTCAGTTGTTTTTGTTTGTAGTGTTTGTCAACTTAATAAAGGGTTATTAGTGAGTTTTGAAGTGTTTTCTTCGGTTGGCCGAAACAGCACCCAACAGCCTTTCTTAACGCTAAAGGAAATTTTCAAACTTTTTTTCAATTGTCCAGTTGCATAGCGATTAGTGTTCTTTCTAACATACATTCATTGACCTTGTTGAAATGAGGCTGGTATCCAAAAAAGTAAGCATTGTTAATTCAGGACTACGAAATTATTTTATTCAACTCGCTTATTTACCACTTCAACTAGAGGAGCGGTGCTTTGTCGCTGTGTTTGTCTTGATGTCCCTGTAGAGGATTGGAATTGGATATAAAAAAAGATTAAATAAAAAGAAAAAAAATATAAGTAATAAAAAATATAATAAAATAAAATATATAATAAAAAAATTTAAAATATACGTCTATAAACGTGTGCACTCGTGGCCGAGTGGTTAGCGTCTCACATTATCATGCCGGGTGTTCGGGTTTGATTCCTGTTCTGGCCGGGGGATTTTTCGTCAGAGAAATTTCCTTCGACTTGCACTGTGGTCACGCGTATTCTAGAGCTTGCCCCTCGGAATACATTCAAGGCGTGTTATTTGACTTAAGAAATCTCAACAAAGTATAAATAAATGACGCTAGTTAATGCATACGTTGAGACGGCAAAAGTTCCACAGGGAACGTTGACGCCATTCAAGAAGAAGTCTGTAAACGTTGCAGAATTATAATTACATACATGTGTTTGCAATGTGTTTTGTATTGCATATTATATAATTATCCCATTTGAGAGCCCCTCGTTCGCATTCGGATTCAAACGCGGTGACATTGCTTCGGAGTACATACGAAAACTTGATTGTACGATCACAGACGAAAAGAAACAAACAAGGTTTGTTCGCTCAAAGTAGACGATTTCGAACGAAGCGGCGTGGAAGCATTGTAGCCACACCAATACAATTCTATGTAGTTATTTAGGGTACCACGGGGGGAGTTGAACATACGGGGTGAATTGGACCACCCCATTAACTCAAAAAGTACGGCTCAACTTGGAACGAAAGTGTTCGAAAATGCTCGAACAACAGTGAAAAAATCCATGCAGAATTCGAGATGGTCTCAATCCAATATATATATATATATATATATATATATATATATATATATATATATATATATATATATATATATATATATATATATATATATATATATATATATATATATATATATATATATATATATATATATATATATATATATATATATATATATATATATATATATATATATATATATATATATATATATATATATATATATATATATATATATATATATATATATATATATATATATATATATATATATATATATATATATATATATATATATATATATGATTGTAGTAAAAGTAAAAGTTGTTCCCCAAAAAAAATGTAATTACATTACTAACCCTAACCCACTATGCTCCGATGACGAAGTAACGCTTGGGCGAGGTATAAATCCCGCAAAGCTGTCACTGTCTCTATCATGGTTGATAGTGACCGGAAATAGGAAGGATGGACGGAATAGAAGGGAGAGGAGGAAAAGGACGGAATGGGAGAGAGGAAAGCGGAAAGGATTGGCTCGGCCATTGATGCAAGAGATCGAGAGTAATAAAGTTAGAAAAGTTTGAGACAAAGAGTTACGAGAAGTGCGAACAGTGGTGTGAAAGGAAAAATAGTATGTTTGGTGTTGTGGAGAGCAGATAGCCAAGTACTTGTGGAACGCTCCGGTGTGCAACTACACCATCGCAGAGGCCCGTGAGGTAACTTATATCCCACCATTTGGGGTAGTTTCATCCGTACGAGACCCCTTTACCCGACGGAGAAACCACCGGACGAAGACAAACCCGAAGAAGGACATTATCCAGAACACACCTGGCTCCGCCAAACCCAACGATTGAAGGTACGCTATTCCTCCTCCCCTTCCCAACGACCAGCGGAAAAAGTGCACCAGGAGCTTACTAACCACGTGAAAATAAAAAGAAACCAGTAAATTTAACACAATTGTGATTTTTACAAGAACCAGTCCCTTCTACTTTTGGTGGCAATTAAAAGTTCCCCCTAGTTACGCGCGTCTGAAGTATGAGTTCTCCCGAGATCGGAAGCCGACCCTGAGAGTAAAAACAGGTGAGCTAGCTGGGCAAAGTACCGAGCAAAAAGGTTACTTTCAACATAAATATAAGTATGTTTTTTTCGATGAAACACACACTGGACCAAATCACCCCACAGATGGTCCAAATCACCCCGCATCAAATGTTAATGTCCAAAAATCATCTCTTTTATTTTATGATATATTTGGTACTTTAAAGCTTGATATAATGATTAAACATTATTTATTGAGAGAAAACAAGTGTAGCTTAGTATACAATGTGACATTTTTTATTTAAACCGTATTGGTTTGGAAATATTAGGCGATTTGCTTAAGTGGTCCAAATTCCCCCCCTTTCCCGTACTTCTAACGAATGCATACGATTCGTGCAGTCACATTTACGTACGAAGCTGCAAGCAATGTCACCGCGGCCTAAGACATGCAAACGAATGTCGGTGATCAGCACAAGCCCGAAAGAAACGCTAGGGATTCTCTTGGCTATATTCACGGCGAACAGACGTGCATCGAGGAGATGTTCGGTGAACAAATGGACGGATACGACAATCCCATTTTCAGTCAACATAATAGTTTCACCGAGTTATCATCGGGACTTTGTCATCCGTGCCTTCTATGAAAACAATCGACCAGTGATTGCGAAACAAAGAGGCTGCAGTTGACATTTCTATATTTCTCGCGCTGAATCAGTCCCCTTTGCTTAAAGCAATTTGAACGTGGTCAACCCTTATGACTGGCACAGGAATTCTAGGGGCACAATTTGACAGCATAGAAGTTAAAGAATACCTGAAGATATGTTGAAACGAGTAAGAGTTTCAATTGAGCAGTCAGCGAGGCGGTCTGTGCACAAATATATTTTAGATTCGTTATGATTAAAGTTCCATATCTACAAAACCATATATAAAATCATATGAAACTCAGGAATAAATTGAACGTGATCATGTCAGACGCAAAAGGCTTTGTGAAAAAACACTGCAGACAATCCCTCTACAAGCGCCTTTCATGAGTCATGATGAGGATCGTTTCCACCTGAGTGGGGTTTGAAACAAACAAAAAATTCCGATATTGAGTGGCTTCCAACCGAAGGGACCCAATATACTCTATTTACATTTTCTAAGGTTACAGTGTATTGGTTTTGAACCGTTTCAGCATCTAAGTCCGATTCAGCGCGTGGAATGTTAAAATATCGATGGGCTTTGTTGTCGCAATCACTGACCATTTATTTTTTCGATCCTCCAAATTTATTGGACTTTGTCTCATGCAAAACCGGGGTGTGTGACATCAGCATCAGGAGAGGCCACAGACTGCTTGCTAGTTGGAGCGAGACTGAGTATTAGAAATCTCCAATGGCTTATTTATACCCAATAAATTTATATAAACGGGCAGGGTTAATTTGCAATATCTCCTCTTTCTACAGTGTCCGTACGAACGAACGCTGCATTTGCATTTTGAGCGAGCGATTTACGCTAGCCTTAATCGTATTAAAAATTATACCTCACGGCTGCACTCATGGTTGCCTCATATACAAATTATTCTTTATTTTACAGATTTTTTTCCAAATTTAAAATACAGAATCTGTATATACAGAATTACAGATTTTCAGCAAAGATGTAGAATTCACAGATTTGTTTTTTCAAGTTTAATTTTAAATATTGAATTTACAGTGCATACATAGATACCTTGATTAATAAAAATTTGGAACACCAACCATCCCGTTGGTTTTCATTGGAGGCAGTGGTTAAGCAAAATCTTTTGCGATTTGAAGAGCTTAAACTTTTCTTTTCGTTCCAAGTTAAGTATAACCATAATCAATTCACCAATTGTATATTGACTCATTCAAACGATCCTATGACCAAACCGATTATGCTGTTCCTTAGCTTTGTTCTACTGTTCATCAATAACGTCAATTGCACTTTTCAATCAATAGCTTGGGTTACTTATGTTTGGAAAGCTACGTGCAACTATTCACTGATCCTGACCTTGATGACCTTAATGATTTGATGCGCCAATTTCCTCAATTCGTTGAACCACGTAACAGGCAAGGCTTGGATAACGAACTCAGACTACTCAAGAGGAATTTCATGGGGCAAAAATTGAGTGACTTAGATATAACTTTTTTCCCAGCTGTTGGATGTCAAAAGGTGTGATGAGAAATTTCTTAATCTATTGCTAAGATCGTTTGTAGGATACTTTTTGATAGCATTCATCAGCGTATGTTACAATGCCAACAAAACAAAGTCCGGAAATCGCTTGGCACCCACTATTATGTACTCTATTTTGAAAGCGAAGAAATATGTATCGGCTTAAGGCGGCGCTTCAATGCTGTAATTGACGAAAAACGAAAATTGACGAATCATCAGAATTATGTATAAACATCATACAATTCTGAGGATTTTTAGTAAACATTTTTATGATTTACTAGCTGACCCTGCAAACTTCGTCTCGCCCAAAATGGTTTCTTGTCATAAATACTTTCAAACATTCACGTTTTCTTACTAAGTGAACGTCCACGAGTTCAATCGCAGAACTGTTTATTGATTAGTTTTGTCATTATTTTATTAATTTAGTTTTTGGGATTAGTTAGTCAAATTCCTTTTACTATAAATTTACTAGTACTTCTACCAGAACTCGTCATTATAATATCAAATTATTTTCAGACCCAATTCTCGTTCAAGATTTTCCAATCACTTGCAAATAACATGTTTTTCCCTCACATAGAATAGATGTTTGATACAGAAAATATAGTAAAATATAATAAAATATATCGTCTGAAATCGGACGATTCCCTCCTCGAGTTTTACCCTTACCCCATTGCTTGATTAGTTCTCGGGTTATGCAGAAATTTGTGTTTCATTTGTTTCATTTGAGGAAAGTCGTATCACAATGAAAACATTTCTTGTTTGAATCTCCACATTCTAAATTTGGTTCCATTTGCTTGCTTAGTTCTCGAGAGGGGAATGGGTCTCGAGCCACGAAACCTCCTCAAATTTGGTTCCATTTGCTTGATTAGTTACGAGTTATGCAGAAATTTGTGTTTCATTTGTATGGCAGCCCCTCCTTAGAGAGGTGACAGGAGCGTTGAACCACCTTAGAATCGATTGATGCCCCCTAAAGCCTCCACATGCCAAATTTGGTTTCGTTTGCTTGATTAGTTCTTGAGCTATGCAGAAATCCATGCTTGATTTGTATGCCAACCCCCCCTAGAGAAGAGAGTGGAGTGTCTATTCACCATGGAAAAGTTTCGTACCTCCTCAAACCTTCACATGTCAAATTTGGCTCCATTTGCTTGATTGGTTCTTGAGATATGCAGAAATTTGTGCTTCATTTTTATGGCAGCCCCCCTTGGAGAGGAAAAGGAGTATCTCACCACCATAGAAACATTTATTGCACCCTAAAACCTCCACATGACAAATTTGGTTTCGTTCGCTTGGTTAGTTCTTGAGTTATGCAGAAATTTATGCTTCATTTGTATGATAGCCCCCCTTAGAGAAGGGGGAGGAGTGTCTATTCACCATAGAAAATTTTCGTACCTCCTTAAACCTCCACATGGCAAATTTGGCTCCATTTGCTTGATTAGTTCTTGAGTTATGCAGAAATTTGTGTTTCATTTGTATGGCAAAAAGAGAAAGGGGTGCGGTATAAAAAAAGGTAAACTATTGAGATTTTGAATAAGTTCTCGCTATTATCGTTATGCTTTTTACGACTTGTTTTAAAAATAAAGCACTAATTTTCACGAAAAGCCACACAATTTGGCAGTTCCAAGTACCAATGATCGCATGATTACATCCATGATTTACTGTAGCACAATCCATTTCCCTCCACGGTTTTGTGTTATACCAGAGAGTGAATCAGATAAACACTCCATAATCGTCAGATAATGCATGACGACACGGGGGAAACGTTCTCCAACGGCAAGAAACACCGAATGATCGAAAAGACCCTTTTTTCGGCTCAATAGGGAAACATAAATTTTGCGCAACGAATAGGCCGAGTCGACACTACATAAAGAAATCTTCTCTCTTCATTGGCGCAAAAATATGAACCCCATCGCATTAGCTAGATGACTCCATCCACTTGGTGCGCAAGATTGATGAAGCCATCCATCTTTTTAATTGATCAATTTACCTTGTCCAATGTGCCATTCTTCGCTCCACCCCCACAAAAGGGTTCGAGTGTTTGCACATTATTTTCACGAGATTTCATTCCAGGGGAGAAGGCTAATGATAATTTCCCCAATCAAGGATTGATCCATCTCGTTATGTGGTATTTATTCACGCAAAAGGCTTCCTTTTGTCGGCTGGACAGCAGCCACAATCGGGAGACAGATATCAACCATTAATTAATGAATTGATGACACATCGATGACGATTTATTGACAAATCCCGCTTTTCGTCGAGAACCACTTGTTTCATCTTCTGAATCGAAGAAAAAAACAGCAGAAGATTTTTTCTAAAGATTTAGGCTTATTTTCTAATGAATGCCGGACTCCATGCAGTAAAAATGCTGGATAAAAAAGGATGAAAAAGCTGCTATTTCACAACTATTTTCAGCGATGCTCATTCCAGAATAAAAAATGCTCCGTAATGAAATTAAATAAACGAGGGCAGTCATTCCCGTGCTATGCCGCGAAAAAAAAAACGATAAAGGCGAAAGCTATAAGCCTGGCTGAATAGTGATCCGCTTTCTTCACGTTAACCACTTAAGGCGAAACCACCCACACCAGCGATAAGAGCGGCGGTCACAAGGCGCAAAAGTAAATGAGAGAGAAAAAAACAGCCTTATCGAACTGAAAACAGGGTTTCCGTGAAATCTATAGTTATGAAACTCATTGTGGGAAGAATCTAAAGCGAAGCGCTGCCTTCGTCTTCTTCGCCTTCTTCAAAGCGGTCCCATAAAACGAGGATTAATGTTGGTACCTTGATGTAGGCATTATTTCGGGAAAATTCGTCGAATCATCACTCGGTGTGGCTTGTTTGGCTCGGCTTGAGCTGCTTAAGACAGGCCCGCCTCCCTTAAGCCTCCCACCGACGACAGGTAGCGATGCGAAATTGTTGGAATTTTTCTCTATTATTATTCATTACTTATTTAAGGGGCATCCTCGGGGATGCCTTAAGGGACCGATGGGTGTTGATGGAAATGATGAAATGATGACGCGTCTGTAAGGCGTTTCCTGGCAAGAACTTCCAGAAGGAGTTTGCCGCGTGGCAGCTTGTTATGAAATGGTGAATGATTTATCTAGAAAGTTATTATGAAGAAGCAGTCGCAAAAGTGAACCGCATGTATCCGGTGCCAATACCGGCAGGGTGTCGTTTTGATGTCATCTGTCCAAGTAATGGGTCTCGATAGATTACCGGAACATCAGCTGGAGTCACATTGGGGGAATTCTTCGCACTCGTTTAAGTTTATTATCAAGTTCCATGCGACCCATCGAAAGCTGCTGTCTTCATTATGGCTCGGTAATAAAACATTCATTCATTGAGAGATATTCATTTATTTCAAACATCGTAGAGTGAATTATCGAAAAACGCATCATTCATAAACTCAAACAACAAACAGTCTAAATAAATATCAATGAATATATTGGGTGTAATGAATGCATGCACTCCTCTAAATGAATATACATTTCACCACATAGATTTTGTTATCGAATATTATCGCAAATCATTAAGTAATTGAAAATGTACGAGTATAAACAAATGTTGAAATTCGATTACTACGTGTGTAGAAAATAAAACATCGTTCTCATGTTTACTGTATGCATACCTGCGTGAAAATAAACGCATCACATTGATAACAATTGGGATTGACATAGAAGCATTGATTCCTAGTTAAATTTGTTTGATAGCAGTCGATAAAAAAGCAAAAAACAATTAAAGGGAGAAAGCTATAGTGCGCAGCATCAAAGTATCAAAAGTGATTTCCAATATATCCACTAAAACCTCATTGTTAAATGTGTGAAATTATTGGGCCCTATTATAGAAATCGAGGCGACCAGAATTTTACTCGTTAGCTTTATTTCACTATTATAGAAATCGAGCAATTCGATAGAACCGAGCGAGTGATAGCTGTCGATGCAAGTGTCAGAACTTTTCGAGTTGTTTGGTTCACTTTTTGCATATCTTCAGAGAATTATTTTGTTTGGGTTTGCGTCCCTGATATTTTCCTTCGGGAAACATTTCAGAAACGCTTAAATATATGCAATTTTCAACACAAGTTCGTTTGTTTTAATCAGTATTTGTTTTACGGTGCGGCCAGAATGATCTATGCAAGGTAAGTGCTCAATCCAGCATTATTTATAATTTATCATGTTATAATTTACAATGCAGAACTTACTTCCAGCGCATATTCCAGTGGCTGAAAATGGGTGGACAGACAAATCACCACCAGTTTGAATGACTTGTTGAACCAATGAAAGCGAATATAAACATTGCTTGAGCTATTTGTGGATAGAATCAAATAGAATTCCGGTGGGAGGAATTCAGTGAGGAGCTTAATGCACTGAGACTATCAATGCGTATTGGTTCAGAATGGCAGAAAGTAAGAGTTTCTTCTACGATACATATAACTTCATAAATAAATTTTATCATATTCTTTGAATTACTATCAACCGAATTCCCAACCTGTAGTACGTGTTACTTTTGTCAGCAATTCCACAGATTGCTGTTGTGAAAATACATGAAAAGATTCATTTTCTAATAATTATATTTTTTGTGAAGCAAATTGTTCCATGATGTCGTTTTTATTACACATCCATGCATGCATTACGCCTATTAAGCTCCATTCGTGGAGGGAATATCAGTTTTCTCCAAAACATAACCATATTGACACTTTTGGAAATATAGATATTTATAATTTTTCATAGCAGGTGTCCCAAAAAAAAGATTTGGCATCCTTTCTATAGTGCTTTGTGAAATATTTCAAACTCGTTTCAAAATATTTCAACATCGCCACTGACATTCGAGCAGAGTAACGAATCGAGCTGTTTTCCTCGATTTCTTTAATTCCAGATTTTACTCGGTGTGATAGTGATAGTGATTGTATCGAATCCTCGATTCGATTTCTACAATAGGGCCCATTGTCAGATACAATTTTCATTCAAAATGTATTCACCTCGTGCAGAAAACTTGAAATGAAACACATTGATTAGTCTGTAGCTTATTAGCGTTTGGATAACAATAGATGAAATTTTGACTGAAACTAGCTAAGAGTTTAATGTTTACATTGCAATCACAGTGATCGTCGAGCATCGGAGCAATAGAGGAGATCCACCAAATCAGCTGACTTGGCTAAGGTCAACGCTAAGGCAAGGGAGATGTTGAGGTTGTTCAAACATCGGCCGAAAATTTAAATGGTGAAACATGCCGGTCTCCACGTCTACAGAGTTCAGGAGGCACTGAAACCGAACAAAATCGAAACACGGTGGTCGAAAACCAAGCCAGGAAGTCGAAAGTGACTGACGAAACAGAGGTGCGTCGTGATGGACACGGAGACTTACATCAAGGCGCACTCAAAGCAGTTGTCGGGAAAAGAGTTTTCCTTTGCCACCTCACAGGTGGCCTTTATAAGAAGGTAAGGACGAAGAAAGTCGGACAAATCCGCCAAAATGTTCTTGGACAGGCCATCTGTGGATGCAACAAGATCAGCCAGCCGTAAATGACGACGGGTAATATCAAGGCTATCAAGACGCGTCCCTCCAGAAGCGCGTACTGCTGATCCTGCGACTACACGCGGTCGGTGTCGAACAACTGCAGAGATGATTAGTGCAGCAAAATATTAAATCATTCATTTGAATTTGAACGAACGATAACCATCGGTCAAGCTCCACCACGCTTCCAAAGGGTGTCCCACATCAAAATACATCACGGAAAAAAACCACTGTAGAAAATTACCCATTGAGTATTTTCTCTTGAAAATTTTGGTAGAAGTAGTTTAGAGTGCATTGTTCACACCAGGGTTTCTCAAAGTGGTCGATGTCGGTTTACTAGGGGTCCACATAAACGAAAGACGTTTTTCGGAGTTACGTGAACCAACTGGATTAATAACTATTAACTACACTTAATTTTGCGTCTACTAATTGATGAGAAAATGATGTCAAGTTGACTCACTTAACCAACCCTAAAGTATTAGAATTGGTAAGTATATGATGTGAATAAGATAAATTTTTTTTTCGTATTTGACTATGGGGGTCGATGATATCACTTCATTCTGATAAAGTGGTCTCGTGCCCAAAACAGTTTGAGAATCCCTGGTTTACACTGCATTTTCATCGCAGTCAGTTTCTCGAAAATTGGAAAAAATGACGTCACCCGAAAAGCAATGCCGCGAATTGTTTTTTGCGCAAGCACCTGGATATTCTCAACTCTCTCATCGGAACATCGGAAAACAACTTGAAATTATGCATGATTGAACGTTACTACGAAACTCTGAGCATTGAGCGAAAAGAGAGATGCGATCAGAATGAAGCTTTAGCTTGAGTTTGGGTAGACTGTACATTTCGTAGTTGCTCTCCGTGATTGACCTGAACCAGCGAAATTACACAAAGAACACACTGAATGGCGCTTGGGAGCAGCAATCCATTCTCATTGTACAAGTTTCGGTGATTCAGACTAAGAATAGTCAATAATGACGCCGGCCACGTCCTTACAGTCACCAGGGGGAAGGGAAAGAATGTTAGTATGATATTCGCTGCCCGAATGCCAGAAGGGTCGCCTCTATAGCGTGGTTCCTTAGCGAATATCATGGAAGGAATAGCTGTTAGTGAGAAGAAGTAAGAATCAGGATTCACACCGAAAAGTATGAAGTATGAAGCACACTTTTTGAGAAAAGCGGCCAGAATGGATGTTCTACTAGTGATCAGGAAGGTGTCGTGGAAGCGTTTGAGCGGAATCCCAATGCTTCGGTCAGGGATGTGGCCAAAAAGTTGAGCCTGTCCAAAGACCCTACGATCGTCTGGCCGGATCTAGCTTCGTGCCACTATTAAGTCAACAGGGTCACTTTTAAATACAAGAACATAAACCTCCCAACGCACCGAAACGGAGGCCTATCACAATTTATGGGTGAAATTCAAAACTATATGTTATATGCTTCGGAATGTCAGAAATATACACCGTTTTGTTGTAAAATTCGTTGCCATTCGAAAGGTAGCTTGCATTTTCGCATTTATAAAAGAAAAAGTGTAAAATATACCGAATTTCCTGTGAAATGTCACCTTCAACGAGCTTAAACCTGAAATTGTATGATCGATAATACGAGATATTGATCACTAAAGTCAGCTACCGAGAAAATAATAGATTACTTTTTCCCCAACCTAATATTTTATTGTCGGATAATTTGAAAAGGATCGATCAACTAGCAAAATTTCTACAGCGTTTTTCCCGTGATGCAACTCGATGTGGGACACCCTTTATTCATCACAAACATCACAGGCTCATGAGCTGATGTTTGTTTCATTCATACAGATTTTTTTTCATCCTTCGTTCCATTCGATTGAACCACCACACCTTCATGCAAGCCGCTTGTCATACTGTTTTTTGAGATCTACTTTTGTCCCTATCAATTAATGTAGTGACCAAGATACATTCGACATCCGACGATTTGTCGTGATAATTTGGTTTGCTTACAGAAAGAAACCCGCGAGTACGAACACAACACTCATTCAATCAATAATTGAATCAATACAAACAAATGATTACGAATTTAACGGTAGTCCTACGTCAACCTTGCGGTTATTTCATTGATATAACCTACCCATTGTTTTTTTTAGCCCGATACTCATGTTTTAACGTCACACACTCACAGCAGTACGAGAAGTGTAAGAGAGGAAGAAACAAAACAATTCACTCTTCAAAATTACCGTTTCTCTCACACTTGCTGCTTAGATTTAAGTTAAAAATTTGCGAATAATATTCGTCGAAATCAGCAAAAAATGGGACATAATCAATATTCCAAAAACAAATAAAAATTTATAGAAGGAATTTCGTTGGAAATTACAGTCATTGTGCGTTTTTTTCAGTATATGTCAAAAAGTTGAAGCGTAAACAACATAGTTTTTTGTCACTTCGAATATGTCAAATTTCGTACCAACAAGAGTGTTTTTGCGGAAGGTGTTACTTCCTTACTTCAATATGAAGAAAAAAGCTGCGGAAAGTCATCGCATTTTGGTGGAAGATTATGGTGACCATGCTCCAACTGAGCGAACGTGTCAGACGTGGTTTGCACGATTTAAAAGTGGCAATTTTGACTTGGAAGACGAAGAACGTTCCCGACCGTCAAAAAAGTTTGAAGATGAAGAATTGGGATTACTCGATCAAGATCCGTCACAAACGCATTATTTAGTATTGCCTCAGTGGAATCGCACTTCCAGACATCGTTCTAGTCATAGTTCTAAAATGTAAACCAACCAGCACCAAACAAGTGTTCAGCATAGCATGCATACAGAGCTATACATTGATGGCTCGAAGCGACTAAATATATAAACACTTATAATCATTTTGCGCTATTCTCAAAAGAAACGTTTACTGTTACCATTAATGGTATCGAAAAAAGTTACATTACTATCTCATGCTGCGCTTTCATTGCTCGTCGATAAGTTGTTTGTTGCTGATGGCACGGGTAGGAAATATCACTAATGAGCAGTACAAATGTGTGGGAAAATGTAAATGCTTCTAGTTTTCATCAATTCAAACCATTTACACATCAGGAGATTGTAATGTATAGCATATCGCACGAATCCTAAGGAATTTCCGGTTCTTTTGGTATGTAAAACGCCAAAATCCGTTCGCGGCAAAAATAGTTATAAACGTTAACTTTATTTCATAAAAACGCGACCTGTTTTCTAATTTGGCACCCTTAATCAAAGGTGACGTAGTCCTACGTCAATATGTCTGTTTTTATTTTTAATATGTTATGTAAAAAATTAACACCTTTCCAAAATTGAGAGGAAAAGCAAGTTATTTAAAACACCTTTCATTTGTTGATAAGAGATCGAAAATCGACCCAGCGGTTATAAAATTACGAACTTGAAAAAATGAGCACTATCAGTAAAAAACCATTCATTCAAACCATTCAAACCTCTCTAATTCAGGGAGGTGCGCTCTGAGGGTCAAAATTATCGAAAATCAATTAGGATTACGTCTTTCGGGAACATGTTGGGGTACAAATTGAAAATCGAAAATCGAGCGCATCGTGAAAATTGTCCAATTTCAAATGCTTATTGCTCAGTCATTTCACGGTGGATTGATGAGATTTTTGCGTCAATCAATTTCGTCACTCCATAACAATTTTTTACATTGAATAAAATAATATATATCATGAAACTAACTATCGAACAATTGAAAAATCTCAACCCATATCCCAACGGAAATACCTACTTCTGATTGGTCGAAATTGACGACACATGCGGCGGGTCCCTAACAGAGACATCAAAACCAAGCTGTCTGGCGGAAATCGGCATTGCAGATACATGAAAGTAGGGGGAGCTTTTTTTCCCACCGACATGTATTCCCTAACAGAGATTTCAAATCCTAGGTGTCTGGGGGAAAGCAGCATGTAAATACCTTCGATATTTTAAATAACGACGCGCACAAATGGATAGTGTTCATTGTAACTAGCGTGGGCATTGCTTATTTTTTCTCAACTAGATAAACGATGAGTAGCATGTGTTGCGCTGAAAATACTGCAAATCTTTCTCGTATCGACCCTTACATTATCAATGATATCATCTAACTTAATATGATATCGATTTCATCACCATTATCCACAGTATGCATAACCTGTATGCATTATCAAACTCAAAATTTTCGAAGATTATCAATGACACTGGTTCAATCGCGTGTTGAAACCATCGTGAATATACAAAGCCCTAACTTTCTTACCATATACTGACGACATTTAATGGTTGCAATGAATCTAAAAAGAAATAAAATGAATAATCACCACCGAATCTTGCTTTTCAGTGCGTCAAATAAACAAACACCATCACTTTTGTGGTTCTGAGATCTAATGTAGATGTCGCATGAGCTGATTGAGCTTTGCATAAATTCGTCAATTCGATGCTTTTCGTACTGTACGCTCAAGTACTATGTGAACTATGAACGTGTGTTTTTCTCTTCTGGAAATTTCGTTCATGAGATCCAATTAAGATCAGAAGACGACGAAGTTAATATTATTTGTGTCCCTAACAAACAAACTAAGTAGCAAAAACATTTTCTTGTAAACTAATTATTATCAATAAAAGCCGTTTCTTCAAAAAAATGGTTTATTCCAAAGTATTTTTTTACCGGTAATTTACGTTTTGATTTTATATAGTGCATTTTTACATTAAAAATATGTGAAAAAAAAATTATTTTTTAGGACGATTAGTTATCGTCAGTCAACAATTTATTGTAATATGAATCATTATGAAATTTCCAACAGTTAGTATGTTAAATTAGAATTGATGCACTTCTAAATTTCCATACATTTTTGTAGACCACAAGGCGTTTCAAGAACTTATGGTCGTATGTGACTTGATGTTCAAGATATTCAAAGATGTCCCTGTTCAAAGATATTCGAAATCAACATGCAACAAAGTTACGGCGTAATACTACGTCAATAATGCGGTCATGTTACAAACAACCTTCCAACCAGAAACTGATCAAAAAAAAAATCCGCAAGGTATATATTTCCATTATAGAGATTAATTTATATTAGGAAAAATTATCTCAAATTATCTCAATAACGGAAATATACAGGGTTTTCCATTTCGGGCTTCCGAAAGTATACAGCCCTGCTCTGACAACCGTTTAACATAGCTGTCAACCAGAGCGTCATATCGTTAGTTGATTGTCTGCCATTTTACAATATGGATCGTTTTAGCATCGCACAACGTGTTAATTTTGTTAAATTAGACTATAAAAATGATGAAAAACCGGCAAATGTTTTTCGAGCATTACGGACGGATTTTGGTCGTCATGGACGACGTACAGAGCACACAATCGCTAATGTAGTGCGTAAATTCGAACAAACTGGATCCGTAGCGGATATTGTGAAACTTGTGCATCATCGTAATGTGCGTTCGGCCGAAAATATTGCTGCTGTTGCTGCCAGTGTGGAGGATGACCCGAATGTTTCGATTCCACGGCGTGCTCAGCAATTGGGCTTGTCAAACACATCATTGTGGCGAATTTTGCATTTGGACTTGCACCTACATCCATATAAAGTCCAGCTGGTACAAAAATTAGAGCGTGGTGACAATGGAATGCGTCGGGCATACGTCGATTGGGTGAACGAACAACAGCAGCAAAATGCAGAATTTTCGCATCAAATTTTCTTCAGCGATGAGGCACATTTCGAGCTCGGTGGCTATGTGAACACCCAAAATCTCCGTATATGGGGCTCAGAAAATCCACACGTGATTGTTGAGAGGCCATTGCATCCGCCAAAAGTCACTGTTTGGTGCGCATTATGGTCTGGTGGAGTCATCGGGCCGTATTTCTTTGAAAATGAGGACGGCGAGACGGTAACTGTGAATGGTGAGCGCTATGGCCGCATGTTAACCGATTTTTTTGCCACAAATTGAAGATATGGATACGGATGACATGTGTTTTCAGCAGGACGGCGCCACGTGCCACACAACACGACCGAACATGGCCATATTGCGAACGAAATTTGAGGGACGCATAATTTCGCGTTTTGGTGATGCCAATTGGCCGTCCAGATCATGCGATTTGAACCCGCTAGACTTTTTTTGTGGGGTTATGCGAAAGACCGTGTCTATGCCAACTCTCCGCAAGCTCTTGAACATTTGAAAGACAACATTCGTGAAGTTATGACCGAGATACCGCCCCATATGTGCCAAAAAGTCATCGAAAATTACCTGTTCCGGAACAAGGTGTGTGAGGAAGCCCTAGGTGGACATTTGAATGATGTTGTATTTCACACATAATGGCATAAACCAAACATTAATTTGAAATAAAAGTTTCATCGAAATTCGAATTCTAAGTGTGTTTTACTTCAATTTATTTTCGGAATTTAAAGTGGGAAAACCCTGTACAGGCAAACCTGTTTTTGTGCGGGGAATAGGGACCGCACAAAAAAGTCGCATAAAAAATCGTGCAAAACTTCCCCAGCAGCTTTAAAAATCGTGTTCGGTACACATTTTGAAAAAAACTTTTTTATGTGCGGTAGATAGGAACCGCAAAAAAAAAAGGTTCCCCCAAGAAAATAACTCAAATCCACGCCGTTCACCGTTCAATTTCCTTGTGTTTCCCTGCTTTGCGATGGGACACTTTGTCTCTTCGGTTGCTCGTGGCTGTTTTGTGCTTTTAGTTGCATGTCGAAACGTGTTGCTGTTAGAAATCATGTCATGCAAAAACTTAGAAAAACATAGAGCATTTGATCAGAGGAGGGGAATGATTTCAGAGGTGGATAATGAGACGCAAATATGCTTTTTTCGCACTGAAATGCATAAAAACCATCGAAAAAAACTAAATGGACGATAACTTCGTCAAATATGCTTCTTTTCATACACCGCACAAAAAAAATCGCACAAAAAAACCGCACAAGAACAGAAATCGCACAAAAAACAGGTTTTACTGTGTAGCTTCCTGAATTCTTGATTTTCTTCTTAAATGGCACTATCGTTCCTGAAGGAACTTCGCCGTCTCAATTATTACTTAGTTGAGATTTCTATGCCAAAGAATACACCTTGAATGCATTCTGAAAGGCAAGCTCTAGAATACGCGTGCATACGTCACAGTGCAAGTCGGAGGCAATTATCTGGACGAAAAATTCCCTCGACCAGAATGGGAATCGAACCCAAACCCTCGGCATGTTAGGTATGACGCTAACCACTCGACAACGGAAGCACCTGAAGTTTTAATGTGTCATGAAAAAAGTCTCAGCTATCCAAAAATCGTATGAAAGGCTAGGGTCTATTGGATCCTAGCCACCTAAAAAACCATTGAATCAAAAATTTCCAATGTTTTCGCCTGAAAGTGAACTTAACAACCAAAATGAAATTTAAATTGCGATGGCTAATATTTCGAATTAGAATAATATGTCACAGAGTAGCCAGGATCCAGGAAAGTAGATAGATCCAGCTAAATTGAATGCAGCCGCCATGATTTTGATCCCAACATCTCAAACGTCAGAATTAGAGGTAGTGGGGGCAAATTGGTCATGGGGGGCAAAGTGGTCACCTGCTTGTTCGGTAGTATAACTATTGACTATAGATGCCGTATTGATAGTAACCTTATATTTGAAGAATTTAATGACTTTTGAGTCACCCTGTAGAGCTGTCGCATGTCAAAATATAAATAAAAACAGAAATTGTTCTCTCGATAGCCATTCGGCCGTAGTTCTATGCGCATGGTATCTAAGGAATTTCTCGTGAAATTTAGTTTATTCTATCTGATATATTGGACAAACCATCAGTTTGGATGACTGCTCACATATTCTAGGAGAGGTGAACAGATATTTTGTTTAATTTCAGCGATTAATTAGCATAGAAATTACTTTGAAATTTGGGGGCAAAGTGGTCATAGGTGAATAACGACTTACAATGTTCTGTTTACTAAAGCTGATATACCGTCTTACATTCTGCTCTTGAGGAGGACTCCAACTAAACCAAGTCTCATTATGCGGAATGTTATGGGTTTCTTACTACGTTTTTATAAGCATGAGAAAATTTTGTAAATAGGCCAAGCTTATTTCATACATGTACCCACTATATCAAATATGATTTGAACAAATTTGCACGAAAGGAACGCATAAATCTATCCCATTTAGCTTAATATGCGCGAGTGACCACTTTGCCCCCACTAGCTGACCATTTAATCTCCAAGCATAAATAATGTTCGATTTTTCACCTATGTACACCATGTACACCATGAAAAGTGTACTATTTTGAATTTTATAATAAAAGCCGCTAGGTATCTTGAACAACAATCAGTTGAACTATAATATTCTCCGAGAAACGGGAATTGGAGCGGTATGTGGACGCTGGAAATGGGCATATTCCTTAGGGTGACCACTATGGCCCCAGTTCCCCTATTTGTTTTCTTCAAAAGAGTGATCCGCGTTGACGGCATTGAGCTTCGTTCACAAGTTAAGGGGAGCGTCGAAGAGTAGCTTATTTTCAGTCGGAATGAACACGTTTTCAAAATTAAAATTATGAATGAAAATTAACTTTTCCATTTCAAATTATTATTCTATTTAAATGAAAAACATTTTTGTTTGCAGATGGTGAAAAAGTCTCATAGGAAAATTGTTTATAAAGACAACTTTATATTATAGTGAAAAAAATCAATAACAATGTTGGAATTGTATAGCCATATGTTTGAATGGAAGTCAGAAATACGTGTTTCGAGTAAGTAAATAACATGATGTCAAAATTTTCATTCAAATTGAAAATTTAAAAACCGGCTTCATATCTTCTAATCTGATAGAGATTACACTAACGAGTTTGGGCCCAAATTATGGCCCTTATCTAAAGTCATCACCAGACGTCGACACCTTACCACTGTCATCGCGAATTACCAGATTACCACCATCTGACATATCGTGATGTCGATGATGAACTTTTTCGGCAGAGTGATAGTGAGATAGGCGGTGACGATAGGTAGAGTGAGATAGCGATAATCGTGTCGTACACCTGGAGAAAATATTTAACCAATATTTTTTGAAAAGGCATCGGTGTTAGGTTTTGATGCAATTACTGGAACTTTTTTCACTGTTCATTAATTGTATCTTCATCTTGAATACTCGTAGATCCTGATTTTAGTGATACTCTTGAAATTAGATTATTTTAAAAAAAAAGCTGTGTCGTGGTTCTTTAGCGTGGTGCACAAATTACGCAACGCTAAAAATCAGGATTTTGATAGGTAGGAAACAGGTGGTAAAGTCGTATCCCTGGTGTCGGTGATTAGCACTAAATGTGGCAGAAATATACTGACGTAAAATTAGCGAAATTAAAAAATATCATTAATAATTTATAATCAACAACTAACTTTAAACCGAATTACCTTCAGATTAACGTTTTCAGAATTTAAAACCAAAAAAAATGTTAAAATGTTACCCAAATCGAACGAATATTCGTTGACTATCGTTGTGAATATAAAATATTGCGTGGAACAAATAGATATAGGAAAATAACGAAACATAAGTAAACGGTTATTGGTAATATTGGTTAATAGTTCTCATCGATTCGAATACTCGGTAAGTACCACAATAATGGTTAAACTGTAGAATCAATCATCGCTGAACGGCTTCTAAAATATGCAACGATTGTATCGAACGAAACAGTGCTGGAACTGATACAAGAAAAACGACACGATAACCTATAAATGTATTTCCCCACCCACAGTTATTCGAATCTCGTACAAGCCAGAGAATGGGATGGGACGAGCATTTTAATAATTAAATACGCTACAATCGAAGACCGAATTTGCAATGCAAATTGATTCGTTTGCGCAGAAGGACGGACCGAATTCAATAACCCTTCCATTATGGAAGCTAAAATAAAAGCTTTCATCGGGGATTCAGCATTCCATCCCGGTCCCTTTGTTTCGATTATGTTTTTCCCCCGTTGCAGCACAATCGTTTCGATTCGTTTTTGTGAGATTTTGATTGATGTTCTGAAAAATGTTATTCGAATCACCTTATGATAGAATATCTCCAACGGGATTTGCTATGTCGTCTGACAATCTGTTTCAAGTAGCGATCAGTTTGTGAGCTTACCTGGAAAGAGAGAAAAAAATATGGAATAAGTAAAAAAAATATGTTTATAAATATTTACACGATAATGCTTTAAACTAATAAGTGGAACATCCATCGAATTGGCTTTGCGACAATATACATAAAAATCTACTTCGAAGCAATAACAATTCGGTACAACAATTCCCAACATTCATTTTTGCTGCCCATCAAACTCCCGATGAACTTTGACAGTCGTCCGTTGGCAATTTTGGTTGGGATTGGAATCGGCTAACGAACATGCAAACATCTGCAGAAAGTTTATCGTTATTGGAGGAAATGGAATGACGATAACTGCTTCCCTTAGACGTCACGTCACATTCATTTTAACGAGTTAATCATTTTTCGCAGCAATGTTTATTGGAAAACAGAATAACACACTGCACAGCATAACAAAATTTGATGTGGTCCAATGAGCGGGAACTGTACCCTTGATGACAGAAAAATACCAACTTCCATTACCAGGCTTCGGTAAGGTTTATTTATATCTCCAGAATTAATTGTCACCGTATTTCTCGATACCACGGAACACTGCCTCCAGCGCGAAAACTCACAACTGCCTGCCGATCTTCATTAGCACCAGCGCTTATCAGCTCTCATGAATCTTAACAAGCTCCCCGTTCAAACGCTTTCCACGTTCTACCGAAACGGTGTTAGGAAATTGGTGTGTACACTCTCATCGTAAGCTACGTCATGAAGCGAATGAATTCAGCGTTTCTGCCGTGTGTAAACAATTTACAAGTGTTTTTCTCTTGAAGCTGCGCTGTGTAATATGTACACGGAATGTAGAAGCAATAGTTTCACATAGATTTAACATCTAATATTAACCCTTTGCGGTCGTATTAAATTTGGGCATGGGTGTCGTACTGGTCGAAATTAAATTTCCTTTCCTTTTATTTTTTTATCCGTTGAATATGAGAAATTTTTGTCGTTGACGCAATAAATGTGCAATTAATGCCAGCAATGTGTATCCGAAAAAACAGCACTTTTCACTTTTAACAAAGATTTTTTTACATGAGGTTATTCAGATGACATAAGACAGTTATGCAAACAATTATTCTGCTCTTTAAAACAATTACTTCAACATAATTTCTGCGTATCCGATATGATCAGAACTTTTCACTTTAGATGAACAAAGGTTTTGTCGCTTGAGACACTTATGCGATTATTCGAACAACATGATACATTTATACAAACAATAGATCTGATACTTATGAACAATCTTTTCGATCACACCAAAGTGTTTCAATGGCTAAAATCTGCTGTTATGATTTTTGCCCCACAATCCTATGCATTCAACGCACTGTGCGTTGTCTTGTGTGGATGACTACTTTGTTTGATACTGATTATCATTATCTATTACTCATAGAAACACCGTATTGATTCGTGAACATGTTCACTAGACATCATGCTTCGTTTAGGAAAAGTATAAACTGATACTTTATTGAGTAAAATATAAGATTAGAATAGTTTCCTGCTGTGGTGGCTGAGAGCAGACAAACAACCACAAATAGTTAAACTGTAACACATCACTCAAGAGGTTGCCTTTCTGTCACAAAGATGGCACAATTTCGAGGGATACGTGTCAAAATTTCATGATTGTTAGCTCACAACCCATAGCGGCTTAACTCTTTAGCGGGCAAGCTGTAGAAAATATTTTTTAACGAAAGCAATTTGTGTAACATTGACCATTGGCGCTAAAGAAACCCCAATGTTTAAGATTTTAACTGCAATTTTACAATCTTCCATTTTTCGGGAAATGAATGTTCAAAAACTTGAAAATTGGCCAATCATTGTTTTTTTGCAAGTATAAATCCACCAAACTCCTCGCAAATGGAGCCAAATAGAGCATATGACGGTTTTAGGGGGCAAGAAACTTTTCTATGGTAAATAGACACTCCTCCCCCCTCTCTGGGGGGAGAGGGCTGTCATAAAAATGAACACAAATTTCTGCATAACTCGAGAATTAATCAAGCAAACGAAACCAAATTTGGTATGTGGAGGTTTTAGGATGCAATAAATTTTGCTATGGTGGTCACACACTCCTCCCCCTCTCTAAGGTGGGAGCTGCCATACAAATGAAACATAAATTTCTGCAGAACTCAAGAACTAATCAAGCAAATAGAGTCAAATATAGCATATGAAGGATTTAGGAGGCAAGAAACCTTTCTATGGTAAATAGACACTCCTCCTCCTCTCCAAGGGGCGGCTGTCATAAAAATGAAACACAAATTTCTGCATAACTCGAGAACTAATCAAGCAAATCGAGCCAAATTCGCAATGTGGAGGTTTTAGGGGAGACGATGATACGGAAGAAACGGAACTATGGTGGGAATAAGACAGACACCTAATGTAATACGCTAGAGGCAATTTTTTCATTCCTAATCGAAGGCTTCAAAAAATTACGGAGCCTCATTAAGAGGGTTTAAAATCACGTTTGTTGCCAAGATAATTTCTCTTGACTACATCATGGGTTGCCACATTTTTAGAAAAAAAAAATCTGTATCATTAGGAAAAAATATTAAAATAAAGGTGTATTTTCATTTTGAATTTATTTTCCTTATTTATGGGTTGTAAATGTCGTATCAATACAACCAAATAAATCATAAAAAAGGTTTTCTCATAATCCTTTGAATTGTATGATGTTTCTACATGGTTTTGTTGAACTTTGGCTTCAAATTCCCTTCAAGTTCTAGTTCACAAATCCATCCTTGACGCTCCTCATAGAGCCGATACATAGTTCTTCACTTGCAAAATAGACTTTATAATTGTGGGTGCCAACCAATTTCCAGATTTCGTTTTGTTGGCATTGTAAAGCGAAAATATTCGCTTGACACACGCTGATAAATATGTTATCAAAAAGTGTCTTACAAGCGACCTTAGCAATGAATTTTTAATTTTTCATGGGCATTACACGATAGAGTTTAATCGTCTCTAGTCTAGGAAAAGACTAGTTTAAACGCCAATTAAAGAATGACCATGGGGCCGGCTTCGCCTAATAAACGGAAACCTCATAAATGGTTTGCTTATTTTGTAGAGACTTGACACTTTCCCATTAACCTTTTTTTTTCTTGTAAACGCTCTTCTAGAAAGCTAATGCCGAACTGATTTCGATGTTTACGATCGGGGAAAATCTACTAGATTTACTGCCATTCCATGCCAAACCCATATAATGGTTCACAGATTTTTGTGAAAATTGGTGGTATTTTTCTATTTTTTTTTTTATTAGGATGTCCATTTCCATTTTAGGGTGGCCCGAAAAATTTATTGGCCCACTTTTACTTACTTTAAAAAAAATCATAATTTTTGATCTAGATAATTTTGAACTAGATCAATGGAATCAAAGAGCTAGTCTTCTTTGAAAAAGTATCACAATAGCAAATAAATTGGATTATTTTTTTATAATTATTAATTGTATCTTTCTTTTATAGTTTACAAGGTTAGAGGTTATTATTATAAATTTTCATGTCCAACTTTTTGGTGTACATTACGTGCAGTGCTTTTTCATGTTATTCCGGTCACGTGAGTCAAAGCCTAGAAATTAGCAATTTCTATTATTTAAATTTCCTACCAATTAATACGATTCCCTCTCTGAAAGACTGTTCTAAAACTTTGCAAAAGCTATCCCAAAAAAAATCACCATCTTATATTAAATTCAAAAAATGGCGAAATAATACTATTCCACATTACACGAAATAATACACTGTACTACTACTGCCTTGTGTATCTCATTCCACACAATCAAAGAGGGTTTGAAAATCTCTTCTAAAATCGCTCAGTTGTTGTTTTTGATCCCAGGCTAAGACAAGACAAGGGTCGATTTCGGATCACTTTTCGAACCAGCTGCTGATTAGTCAATTTTAAAGGGTTGCCAATAATATTTGCAAATATATTTCTACATAATGTATAATGTAGGTATGTACTCCCACACTAGTGTTCATGATATATCATAACAGAAAAATACAATTTGTTGTGAAATACGCAACAATTTTGCTTTACATCAACCAAATGTGATTATTCATAGAATATCTAATACGAAAACATATGTTAGGGTCGTGAAAAAATAGTCTTCAGTAAGTAAGAAGCTAGTAGTCACGTCTTGCCTTAGATCCCAGGAGGGGCTTTCAGAAGAAATGGGTAGTATATGCTACAAATTACACAGTTAGAAAATTTCTGGCGAATAAATGTGATCAATACAGATGACATGAATGCTTAAAAAAATACAATTCTGTTTAATTCTCATGTTTTGCTCAAGGAAGTAAAGGTAGAATTGAAGTTTTTACATTATTTCTTACGTTTCGGAAAAAGGGGTATATGCGGAACATTTCCAGTGATAAAATCGAGAGTGAAATAAACGAGGCGTAATGAAAACGCCCAGTGATATAATCGCGACGTTAGTGTACAATCTATAATTACGAAAACAAAATTCAAATTTTTACAAGTATAATATTATTCGAGAAAAAACATTAATTTATTGGCTTCAATTTGAGCACTGCATTGAACGAAAAAAACCCCGCCACTGAAAATATGTAAATTTGTCGAACGATCGCAGATAATTTCAGCAACTATGTGCTCTGCGGTGTAAATAAAACAAAGAGAGGAAAGTGAACAAATGGAATTTGAAAAACAAAAGAGAAGGTTGAGTAGTGAAAGAAAAGGTATTCAAAATCAAAGTTAGAAGAAGTTGGAAGTGAATTGAATCGAAGTTTAGCAGAGATTTAAATCAGTAATATACGTAAATATACGTAGTGATTATTTCTGATCGCTGTAAGTAATCATTATGAAACTTATTCTACTACTGAAATTATGAAACGAACTTAACTTGCAGCAAAAAAGGATATAGAATAGTAGCCGGAGAATCGATAATTCAAGTCGTTTATTATAACGCTGAAAGTGAATGATTAATATAATATAATTATTATTCAATTTTATAATTAAATTAAAACAACTAAAATTAGGCTCGAAAATTAATCTGTTGTTCAGTGAGGCATCTGCAAGGGTAATAGAACGAATCTATAAATGTAAGTTTTATCATAAATTTAAGAAACAAATTGTTACAAACTAATTGTAATAAATTTCAGTTTTGATCTGTCATAAACAAGACCGATTCAAAGAGTTTCGAACTAAGTCCGAACAATGACCATAAGAATCGGAATTTTTGATAAAGTTCATTTTTGTAAAAAAGTGGAAAAAAATATTTTTCGGATCCTAAAATGGAAATGGGCACCCTAATGAAAAAATAAAAAATACGGATCTAAAATTTTGCGATAAGGATCAAAAGTACCAATTTCAACGAAAATCTGAGAACCATTGTATCCGTTTGGCATGGAATGGCTGTACAGTAAAACCTGTTTTTATGGGGTCTCAAATATCGCACAAATAAGTCGCAGGGGAACCCGGGACAAGAGGGCCACCTTAAGCTAATACGCGTTTTTGAATGCACTTTTGTTATATTTTATCCAATTTTTTTACTGGTTTGTTTATTTATACTCGTATTTAGGTGTAGCTATGCACCAAATTGTTCAAAAGTTATGTTTACTATGAAAATGGTTCATTTACACCACCCACCTCGACGGGGCAAGAGTGCCAATCTTAGAAAAATATTATTTTTGATGAAAAAAGCACTGTGACGATGGTTCCGAAGAACGCAAACTCAAGTTCTGGTGGCGTTCACGAAAACCGGCAAGCAAATCTTCCCCGGCCAATTTGGATGTTTTGTCGAAAGAGTGATCTAAATTATTTCACTCTGCGATTTTATACCTTAGGTTCGGGATGTCGTGTGTTGTCAAGCCCATAAAAATAACTTCTGCATATTAAGGATGTAACTCACGAGTTACTCCTCTGTTGTTTAGAAAACACTGTTTTCAAACGGCCTAAATTCTGCACATATTTGGCCAATGTTCTTCTGGGCAAACTATATTCCTCCGCAGCTCGTCTCCATGATTTACAGAATGTACGGCAAGCACCATAGTTTCCATCTGCCACTGGTTTCGGAACGAAATCCGTTCATATTTACAAACCATGACCACAACAAACACAACTACGATTACACTATTTGCGTTTGACAGATCGAATTCGAAGTTACTACTATGGCATTTTTACCCCGGTAATAATGACTCCTTTTGTCCCGGAAGTTGAGAGATAACAAATTTATTTTTTATTGAAATAAATGCGTACGATTTTAATTAGTTCATACAGTAAGTAAAAAAAAGATTATTCTATTTGTATTTATGGGTGGAGTCATGTAAACATATAGAAACTGACTGTATTTCGTTAATTTTCGCCTGTGCGTTCTTATATAGATTGCAGTTGTAAGAAGCTCAGTTAGTATTTATCTGTTTTCCAATAAAAAATATTTAAGTTTTTGGCTGATAATATGTGAGATATATGCAGTATCTGTATAAAACAAAGTTCTGTAGTTAAATAATTGTAAAAGATTGAAATAGGCAAAATAATTAGATGGGCACTCTTGCCTCGGGTTCCCCTATTATGCGATCGCACAAAAAAAATCATAGAAAAAAAAATTTTTTCACCCTAAAACGGAAATGGTCACCTAGCAAAAAGAAATAAAAATACGGGTCTAATTGTTTGCGACAAAGAACAAGTCTTCGTTAACGTTTCCCTGTGGAACTTTTGCCGCCTCAACGTATGCATTAACTAGCGTCATTTATTAATACATACAGTTGACATTTCTATGTCGAATAACACGCCTTGAATGTATTCTGGAGTGGCAAGTTCTAGAATACGTGTGACCACAGTGCAAGTCGAAGGAAATTTCTTTGATGAAACATCCCCGGACCAGAACGGGAATCGAACCCGAACACCCGGCATGATGATGTGAGACGCTAACCACTCGGCCACGGGTGCTAACCACTAATCACTCGGCCACGGGTGCACAACAAGTCTACTACCTTTCACGAAAATCTGAGAACCCCTATATCGGTTTGACATGGAATGGCTGTATACATACAGTTGCTAATCTTTGAAAAAAGTCATTTTTGAAAAAAAGATTGGAAATTGATTTTCCGGACCACCCTTAAATGGAATTGACCCTTCTAATGAAAAAAAAATACGGGTCTAATATTTTGCGATTAGGAACAAAACTATCAATTATAACGGATACCTGAGAATCACTATATCGGTTTGGTATGAAATGGCTTTATATGGATAATTTATCTTTTGCTTAAACTCAATTTTTACTATTTCACTACTGGAAATTGACTATGTTTTGTATGTGACACAACTCTTTGAACTTTACGAATTGATTGAAATAAGAAAATGGTAAAATTCGTTCGCAATAAATTGAGTGAAAAGATTTTCAAAACGATGAAAATACACTGGTGTCGCTTTTTACGCGGGGGATGCGTGCCGCGTAAACAAAAACAGCGTAAATTCCAAAATCCGCGTAAAAAAACCACGTAAATTCCAAAATCCGCGTGAAAAAAAGACCGCGTAAATTCCAAAATCCGCGTAAAAATAAACCGAGTAATTTTCAAAATCCTTGTAAAAATTTAACAAACGGTGAATTATTAGTTTAAAATGCAACCCATGTTCTAACAATTGATTACCTGAAGTTTTTTGCTTGCTACAATCATGATATCTGTATCTTCTTTTATTTCTCAACTACTAATAAGTAAAAAATATAAACTTATATCGTGAAAAGTCACATCAATTAGCATATTGAATATTTACATGGTTAATACGTATAAAAAACGGCGTAAATTTCAAAATCCGCGTAAATTCCTAAATCCACGTAAATTCCGAGATCTGCGTAATAATAAACAGCGTAAATTCCAAAAACCGCGTAAAAAAACCGCGTAAAATAAAACCGCGCATAACTGAACTGAAACTGAAACCCATCCTGAAAGACGTCAAAAATACAGTCTCAAATTCGTTGCGCTTCTCCAATTCTCAAATAAGTTTTAAAACAACGAATTCATGATATATGAGTTCCGGTTCGACGAAAAAGTCACAGAAGGTTGTGTCCGAGACACGACCGCATAGTTGACGTAGGATTACGTTAGGCTATCTGTCGCAGGCTGATTTTGGATGTTTGAAAAAATAAATTGTTAAACTCTTTGATAATGATCTGATGGCCCTGAAAAGGGCCGTTTGGTTTGGTTGTTGGGTATTTTTTGTTCATTTCACCAGTGTTACAATCGAGCTTTCGGTATCAGTGATAGAAAGTTGTTTCAGTTCCGAGGCACGTTTACGAGATTGGCACTCATATTGCGTAACATATATTCCGACATATTTACTCGCGTAAAACTTTATGGAGCAACAAAAACAACAATTCACTTCTGTTGTTTTTTTTGGCAGCGGTAGCTTTTTCGGAGCCGCTGCTGCTTATTTCTGTTTTCATTTTGGTTGTTTTCGTTGACACCATCACGTCGAGCTAAACGGCGAATAGCGAGTTTGATACACTGGATATTGTCATGTAGAACCTTGCGATACGCTTCGATCCTCCTTTGTCTTCCTTGCCGCATGAAGTCATGTTGGTTGATGTTGATCTGATGTGACCACACTTAAAACACTAAAAACATATATGTTTACCGATCTGAGCATCGAACAAAATGAGAAATCTGACTGAGCAGCAGTATCAGCAGAAAGAGAGAACATGCCTGAAACTTTCTGCTCATGATGTTTGCTGTTGCCATCAGTACTGGACCGATGCGGGACACAGCTCGGTTGTTGATGTTAGGCCTCGATGTTTACCGCCGCTGCTGCTGCTACTGCCACTCAAGTTCGATATGAGACACAGCTCAATTGTTGGCCGCTCAGATTCGATGCTCGTCTTGAAGTTCACTGCTGCACTTTCACGATTCCAAGAAGCGTGTGCTCGCACTTCTGATGGAGCGTGCCCGAAATGCTCCGCTCGCGATGCTTGCTGCTGCCACTAGTAGAGTAGTAGTAGTTTGCCGCTGCTTATACTGCCATAGAAGCTTGATGTGAGGCACAGCTAGCCTATTGACCACACAGCTTCGATGCTCGTCTATATATTAGCCGCGTCCACTGCTGCTGCTCTCCACTGTTGTCCGTTCCACGTCCGTTGTAAAAATGAATTAAATCCACGAACGCTCCATCCTTTTATATCATTTGGTATGTGTGAAGTAGACGCCTCCTACTCGATTGTCATGCAGCTTGCCGGTGAACGAACCAATCGGGGGCGAAAAAGAAATGACGTCAATTTCGATCAATCAGGCCTAGGTATCTTCTGTTTGGATAGTGGTTGAGATTTTTTAATTGTTCGATTGTTAGTTACATGATATATATTATTTTATTCAATGTGAAAAATCATGCCGACAACGTATGATTCAAACATCTCATCAATCCATCATGAAATGAATGAGCAATAAACGTTTGAAATTGGACGGGTCGTTCATTTATTTTCTAACCGGGAAGCAGCTGACATACTACACTGCGCTTTTATGTACATAAAAAACCACTTTTAACATGCGGGGGAAAAATCTTATATGAAAATTGCCAGATGTCAATGTTGCCAAGCGTAGTTATTGATGGTTAACCCTTCCGTTACGAGCGTCGTCTATAGACGACATCCGCGCGACGAGCTGTGTGTACGAGCGTCGTCTTTAGACGACATGAAATTCATACTGCTCTTCGATCACACCAGCGCGATGTGCATACTTTTCGGCGCAGTGCTCCGTACAAGGGTAGCACTTCGGCGGAGCACAATGCCATAATGAAAGGGTTAAACCGACGCCGAACAGAACAGCGATGAACGCCCCCATATCACGAACTTCGGCATTTGAATTGCTATTATGGTGCTACTCGCCCGTGTAGTTCGCGCAAAGACATCGGCAAAATATTATTTTAGAAAATTCCTTGAGGCATGACCGGAGCCGTTTCGCTATATATATATATATATATATATATATATATATATATATATATATATATATATATATATATATATATACATGCATACATATGTCATTCGCCTCCCTTACCGCATCCAGTCAGGTTGGTTGATGGAAAGTATGTTTCTGATGTGATAAGTTTCCTGTTAGTTGCACATGATCAAAGAAAATGTAAAAGTAAACAGTATTTTTGATCGTAGTTTTATATCATTTTTGTGATAAGTGGAAAACAATAAATTAAACTCTTTCGTTTCAAAGCAATATCGAAAGTCCTGAAAAGGACTGGAATGGTTGAATGGGTTGTACGGAATCTTCTGCGTGCTAATGTGAGGTTTCAGTCGGATGTAGCAGTTGTTAACTTTTTGGTAGCGGTAGTTTTTTCGGAGTCGCTGCTGCTTTCCTTGGTTTTGGCATCTTCGGCTTCTGTGCATCGGTTTGCAAGGGTTTCGTTGACAACATCACGGTGAGCTAAACAACGGATAGCGGGTTTGATACACTGGATGTTGTCATGTGGAACCTTGCGATACACTCTTCCTCAACCGGATCCTTTGTCTCCTTTACCTCCATAATCGCATCCAATTGTATTGGTTGATGTGAACAGGATTACCAGCAATGCACACTAGAAGCACAAATGTTTATCGATCTGAGCGTCCAACAAGAATGAGAAATCTGACTGAGTAGCAGCAGCATCAGCAGCAGTAGAGAAAGAGAGCAGGCCTGAAACTCTCTACTCATGATGTTTGTTGTTGCCAACAGTAGTGGACCGATGCGAGACACAGCTCGATTGTTGCGGTTCAGCCTCGATGTTTACCGCCGCTGTTGCTGCTACTGCCACTTATGTGAGACACAGCTCAATTGTTGGCCGCTCAGATTCGATACTGCACTTTCACGATGCCAAGAAACGTTCTCGCACTTCTGACGGAGAGAGCGTGCCTGAAACGATCCGCTCGTGATGCTTGCTGCTGCCACTAGTAGTAGACCGGTTTCAACAACCGTTGCTACTGTTTGCCGCTGCTTATGCTGCCATAGAAGCTCGATGTGAGACACAGCTCGCATTTTGACCGCTCAACTTCTATGCTCGCCTATATATTAGCCGCTTTCACTGCTGCTGCTCTCCACTTGTTGTTGTCCGTTCCACGTCCGTTGTAAGAATGAATGAGATCCACGAATGCTCCTTCCTTTTATATCATTTGGTATGTGTGAAGTAGGCGCCTCCTACTCGATTGCCATGCAGCTTGCCGGTGAGAGAACGAAGCGGGCGCGAAAAAGAAATGACGTCAATTTCGACCAATCAGGACTGGGTATCTCTGTTTGGATAGGGGTTGAATTTTTTCAATTGTTCGATAGTTAGTTATATGATATATACTATTTTATTCAATGTGAAAAATTGTTATGGAGTGCCGTAATCGTTTGATGCAAAAATCTCATCAATCCATCATGAAATGAATGAGTAACAAGCGTTTGAAATTGGACATTTTTCACGATGCGATCGATTTTCATTTTTCAATTTGTACCCCAATATGTTCCCGAAAGACGTAATCCTACGTCAAAACAATAGATGTCTTATTTCTTCTGTGCGGCGTTGGCTGAATGAATTAAACCACAAGTACAAAATGAATAAACATTCGCCCCCGAGTCGATTTGAACATTAAATCCATTATTGTAGCAAAGGATTATACGTATACGTCATGTTGACACGAAGCGCATTTCCTCATCGCTTGGAACAAGTTCTTTGATGAACGGAAGCAAACACAATTGATTTAAAACCGTTCCGACATTGTCGCAGTATAGAACTGCTTTGCGACAGTGCTCTATTTCGGGCGATTTTCGCATTCGCCTCACCCATCGCCGCCCCTTTTCTGAGACAACAGCTGAGTCACCCAGTTTAGCCTCGCAGGAAACTCACTCACACTGCATGTGCTGCCAGCCATTAAGCAGAAGCTGTTCGATGTGAAATGATTCAATTTATTCAGTTTCCACTGATGGATGTTTTCCCCACTGGTTGATTCCCGGGAAAATATCGACATCCGATGCGCCAGGGCAGAAAACATTGATTAGATTTTACTGCGTTGGTCTGATGGATTGATGCTCTCATCCATCGTTACTTCGGTCGGTTGGTGTGTGGGTATGTATGGGACAAATGTTGCCAGATGATTTAAAATGTGATTTTAAAACTGACATGATAAATAAATTCATCTGGCAACATTCGTTCTAAGAGATGCCGGCGGAGTTTTACAACCGAGAAGCATATATCTGACGAGCGGAAATTCACGTGACACAAATTAAATCTCCTGCTGTCATGGATTTTCCATCATCCGGCTCTTGAGTATGCTATATCGGTGGTACCGAATGACAGGCACATTGTGACGATGTGATGAGGTCTCTCAACCATACCCCAGCGGACCCTAGCGACTTCTGGGGATGTGACTGAGGGGGAAATGCTCGATTTCAAATTTCAACTAACCGTGTATGGATGGTATGGCATGAAAGTTCAGGCCGGGACCGGGCCAAGCATGGAACATCGCGCGGGTGGGCGGCAGCTGAAATCAAAAAGCCCGAACTCGAGCTTTTCTTTCAACATGCCAGATGTATCAAAGTTACTCATGCTGCGAGCGTTCTACTGTCACCGACTCAATCTCACTTGTTTCTGTCTCCTGGCTTCCGCCTTTCAGAAGCAGCTGTGTGTGTGTTTGGAGGATAAAAGTTGGTGAAAATTCGCTCTGGATGAAACGGTAACTAGGTCAACCGGCAAAGCTCAAAACTTCCACAAAAGAAATGCTCCGAAGTGGTTTTAATTTTCATCTCGCGCCAAAGTCTCCATTGGGTGAGTTGGGTTCGCTTTACCGGGCGCGCTCCGTCAGAATGGGTTTTCATTTTACGGCAGAGTGTGTGTTTACGACGACTCTTCCAGGCGGAAAGGGGAGTAATCTAATATCCCCGCTTTTGACGTGATTCTTCGCAGCGAGAAAAAAAATGTCACGAATGCTAATTTGATACTGTTCTTATCTCGCCGATCTTTGCCAAATGAGATGCAATGCGGAAACTGTAAACAGATATTAGGTATTCCGTTCGTATTGCAACGCTTAGGATGAAATCTGAAAGGATTCGTTGAGAAGAAGATGTGCGAGAATCGTTAGAGCGACAATTTCACACTTCGCATAATGTTTTGCAGTAATGATTTTCTCAGATAAACGCACTGGAAGTTATTCAACGCGGCAAAGTTTCATTGAAATTGGAATATGAATATAAAATGCAGAAACTATCCCAAAGTAGTTAATTTTCTTGAAGTTTTGATTTTATTATTTCAGCTGCAAGAAGCAACAATGGAACTTATTAACTTTTCAATCTGAATTTATTTCCACAGTATTTATGTTCAAGCACAATTGAAATTTAATTACTAGCTGGGATGGTATTTTGTCGGTTGCCGAATAGGCGTCTCTAGCCCAGATGGAAAAGGTACATGCAATACCTTTTTGTTTTTAATCACATCGGAATTCATAATTTGTGGCTAAGAATGATTGCTAACATACAAAAATTCGAAGTTTCGAGAATTGCTAAAATTTCGATGTTCCACAAATTTCGTCAGAAATAGTTTTACCATCTTGAGCCCATTTTTTAAATTTTCTACATGACTTCAGCTCTAGTGTTTAATAAATGAGAAAAGACTCAAGCAATTCACTTTCTTACTTCTCAGAGGTTTCAGATAGATGAATTAGCTATTTTTTCTGATTTATAGCATTGAATCCAGATTTGTCAACAAAGACGATACGACTATAAATTTTAAAAAAATGTAATAGGAGTACCGGTAAGTTTCTTCGTTTCGTTGCTTTATTCTGCAAAAATGGTTACAAATTCAATATTCACAGTGTTGGCCATCGCTAGTCACAATTTTTCCCCATCTTTCTGGCAATTCACGGATCCCTTTGCGGAAATAATCGGGCGGTTTGTCGACTAACCACGAATCGATCAAATTTTTGACTTCATCAAAATTGGAGAAGTGCTGGTCAACCAGGCCATGTTGCATCGATCGAAAAAGGTAGTAATCGGACGGAGCAACATCTGGAGAATACGGTGGGTGGGATAGGACCTTCCATTTCAGCGTTTCCAAGTATGTTTTGACCAATTCGCGACATGCGGCCGAGCATTGTCGTGTTGCAAAATAACTTTATTGTGTCTTTGCTCGTATTGTGGCCGTTTTTCCTTCAGTGCACGGCTCAAACGCATCTATTGTCGTCGGTAGAGGTCCCTCGTAATGGTTTCATGCGGTTTTAGCAACTCATAGTACATCACACCCAACTGGTCCCACCGAATAGACAGTATAACATTCTGGCCGTGAATATTCCGCGCGGCCATCGATGTTGATGCTTGGCCGGGGTATCCATACGTTGCCCGACGTTTAGGATTGTCGTAATGGACCCACTTTTCATCACCAGACACGATTCGATGCAAAAAACTCTTTCTTTTATGCCGTTAGAGCAGTTGTTCGCACATGAAAAAACGGCGTTCGACGTCTCGTGGCTTCAATTCATACGGCACCCGATGTCCTATCTTTCGGATCATTCCCATTGCCTTTAACACGTTGAGCCTAGCGCCGGCCCTTAGGCGCCGACGTTGAGCTTTTTGGTTTGAAAGCGCTGAGTGACTGGGACTGACAGACTGACAGAAATTAATTTTATTCTTAGTAGATAGCTGTAGTGATTGACATCTCGTATAGTAACGATCAAACCGTGACCGAAATATCAACTGCAAAAAAACAACTACTCAGATAAAGTGTAATATCACAAGTAAAAAGTTATGTTTGAAAATCCTATTCAATCTGAACAAGGAAAGTGTCACCCATAACCGGGTGAGGGGGCGACGAACATATTAATACCGAATAAGAATAATAAATACGGCGAATTTTAGCCTACCATGTATTGATAACCTACTGCTCAAGCGAGAGTCGAAAAACATGAAACAACACTATCGATAAACACCAGAGCGTTGTTGTCTTTTGCGTAGTATTTATGTGAATCTGGATTTCCTACAATGCTGCTGATGGAAACAAAACAGCATAAAGGGTGGATATCGAAGATGACATGAGGTGTGCTTTTCGACAACGCTCTCAAGAACTACGATTTTGGCGGAAATCGTTCAGGTGCAGTTCAGGTGCAGTTCAGGTGCCATACTGACTTTCTATACCTTTTTGTAGTCAGGTACAAGTATAAAATCAAATTTTTTTGTGAATATAACTTGAAAACCGTTTGTATTCTATTATTTTACTGAGCATACAGACTTTCTTACAAAATACTGATAGGGGGGAAGCACTCGGATTAATGTTCGTAAAGGGGGGAATGGAGCAAAGAAGGTTGAAAACCACTGATCTACAGGATGTGTGATTTTCAACACTATGTTATTTTTCGTGTTTGAGTGAATTGAAATAAGAATAGAGAATAACTGTCGTGCTCTAAATGCTAATTTCCACTTAAATACATCTCCTGGACCATTGTGCAATGGCACAAAGCAGCAAGATCATTACCTGGCCTTATAGAAATTGGACAGAGTGTAATCTATAGTCATTTTCTACCATACTAATAAACGTATATGTCAAGCAGAACCATGATTCGTAAGCCCAATATCGGCTACATTTTCCCGCCGAAAATGCACCTATTCGAATTATATCATTATATCTCCGTATTGCTTTATGGCAACAATAAAAATGGTTAATACGCGCTTTTCTCACCAGTCTTAAAATATGACAACACTCAAATTTACTAATGTTATCGAATAAAATTTACTAACCTCTAATAGGCATTGTACAAAAAAATGGTACAATCTACTATTGTTTGCATTACAAAATGTGTTTGGTAGCTTTCGACCGAGGATTTTTCCAGGAGTATTAATAACGATTAATAAAGTAAGGTGGATTTTAGAACAACTAAGTACGGTGTCGACATCTAGAAACGTTTTGAACGAGTGAAGCATGCATAACTCAAGGCAGGCAGTTTTAAATCATCAGGAGATCAATGAAAATAATTGCTAATGGTTTTTTTTGAATGCTCAAACATGCTATTCCAAACATGTTTCAACCTTTTCTGGAGGACATTATAAGGATGAATCAAGTTTTTGAAATTATAATTAAAAACCATCAGAAATAATTTTCGTACAAGACTCTTTCACTACTTAAAGAAAACTTTTCAAGCTATCAATCAGAATATTTTTTTGATATAGAACAGATAATTTTCATTCCGAAGACGTAACGTAACGTTTCGTAATTCCTTCCACCGTGAATGCTAGAGTTGCTGCACTCCTACAAGCTGTCAAAATCGGTTTCGTTATCGTGAATCATTGTTTATATCCAGTTACCCTAGTTACTAGGACCTGGTATGCTATAAAGGTCCACGCATTGGTATTAGTGAATAAGCAGCAAAATATTTTGTGCAATAATATCGGTGTTTTACAAACTAATTTTATTTGTATGCGTAATTTTAGTGTAACATATAAAAATGCAAGCATATCCATAACAATAGTGTAGGATAGTGATGACAATGGAAATGATTATGTAGGATTGATGAATAGTGATCATGTGGATTGGAGTGAAGCTCTAATGACTATCATTACTGTAATGTCAATACGGATGATCGCGTGAGGGCCGCTTAACGTTCGTGATAATCTCCTAAAATTATTGCCAGTAAGGAAAGTGCCTGAATGCAGGCTTTTCGAAATTCGTTCATGCCAAGTTCATAAGTCTCGACTCTTGTGTTATACTTGTTATGACAGATATGGTGTTGAGTTTCAACAGAAGAGAATTCATCCGACACTGGGAAAAAGCTAATAATGATGAATAAATTTTGATAATTTCTGGCACTACCCACACACACACACACAATCGAATCCAGCTGTTCAAGCATAAATATTTGTAATCTGTAACTGCGGATTCTTGGTCTCAAAATGTCTGAAAAATGTGCAGAAATACAGATAATTCTATAGATATGGTTACCCCTAAATCCGTGTCTATATTGAAGTGAGCTAAATAGTTATTTTTCGTACAATTGCTTCTATATTTTTCAACATGTTTCTTGAGAATTAAAACTTTTCTCATAAACTCAAGAAATCTTGAATAAAATTAGCAATCGAGAGTCAAGACTGTTTAATGAGCATATGTGAGAGTCGCAGTGAGAGTGCGTGCTCCCTCGGCCGAGTGGTTAGCGTCATAACTAACATGCCGGGTGTTCGGGTTCGATTCCCGTTCTGGTCGGGGGAATTTTTCGTCAAAGTAATTTCCTCCGACTTGCACTGTGATCACGCGTATTCTAGAGCTTGCCACTCAGAATGCATTCAAGGTGTGTTATTTGGCAAAGAAATCTCAACTAAGTACTAATAAAAATGACGCAAGTAATACTACGTTGAGACGGTGAAGTTCCTCTAGGAACGTTAGTGCCATTGAAGAAGAAGAAGAAGATGTGAGAGTCAAGACTGTTCAATGAGCATATGTGAACACAGGATTGTTTGAAATTATGAATTTAAACACAGTAACGAAAGAGTGAAATCGTCTGACTTTATGAACCGCATTATCACATCTAGTCCGTAAGGGTTATTTCCGGTTGGCATATTACATTGTGCTCCACCGAGTGGTTGCTCTTGGTTTGACATGTGATTGCCAAAAGTCATTTTTAAAACCGAGAAACATTAACCATTTCCAGTCAGAGAGCAATATTGATCTCAGCTTTGGGTTTTTGTGCACTTCCGTTTCCCCCCACGGAGAAAAGAAAAGTCACCGTATGCTCGATCTGACACAGTCATTCCCTTTCCTTCTGGCAGCGGTGAAATTTTATACCCGATACTATTTATTGCCGCTCTGCATTTTACGACACACAATCCACTGTAAATCCTTCCCTAGAGCAGAACACCGCTGCCACGCGATCACCGCTAATCCACCATATGCGATACTACTATACCGGCTGCACCAAATCCTATTCGGAAGTTGGAAGAGCGCTCCCTATCGATGGGGTGTGGCCATTAGATGAAAAATATCCGGTCCACTTGTCTGAGTGACTCTCTGCTACTTTTCCGCTCCTCCACCAATCGCATTCCGCCCACCTTTCAGCGGGCCACTTTTCGTCTTCCACTTCGCAGTGTCCCCTCAGTAACGAGAATGCCTCTCGGGAAGCAAACAGAGAGGACGGCAAAAAAAAGTTCACTGCGAGAATTGAAGAAATGAAAGTCCATTTCAGGTTGTCGGAAGTGAACGAGCAGAAATATATAATCACCGAGCAGAGCAAAAAAACATCGATATTTCAGCGACATATCAATCGAAATAATTAATCACGTGAACAGTTTGTTCCATACAGACGCACAGCTTCCTGACGCTGCTGCTGCACACTTTGAAAATTAATCAACGATTTACGCGTCAAACAAGTCCGATTACATAAATCGTTTTCCGTACCATAGACCCCACTCCCCCGTTATCCCAAACCGCACCTTTTGCTGTTCAGTGCCCTCTTCCAACGGGGATGATTCCACTCCAAGCATAGCTGAGCTGTGTTGAATCGAAAACGAAACAAATTCGAAATTGATCACATTTTTATTTCACAAAATGGCAGCTTTCCTGCCAGTCTGGCAGAGCAGGGATGAGAAGAAAAAAAAGTTGCTTTCACGTTGATCCCCAGCATTGCTATAACGATGCCTATTTCGCTGTTTCGAGTTGTATCATTTATCATATTGGAGACTGGGGAATGGCTCCGTTGTATACGTTGCAACTTTGTTTTTATACTTTACGCTCAAATGGCTGATTGCATCTAGGCTATGCTTGGAATTGTGGATTCTCGCCGAAAGCTTCGGATTGAAACTGAGTGTTCACAGTCTCTGTATTGTGCCATAGAAACGAACAAAAGCGGCGACAACATTGGTGCTGACTCTCGCGAGGTTTAGCTTAGTTTTTGATGCCCTGGCTTGCGAAATGGCACCCGAAGAATCTTTTCAGGTTGCCGGTGAGACTTGTGTGCAATAAAGTCTATTGTTATTATACCTCCTTTTTCCATACATCTTCTGATACATGTACAAAATGAGAACGGTGGTTATTTGTTGACTTTTCGGATGTATTGAGTACACTCTCAAATTGCGTTCAAACAAGCCGAATACAGTCACTATTTACATACAAGATCCGATACATTATTATCTGCGATTACTTGTCACAACAACAAGCCTCAGATAAATTAATCTCTCAAAGTCTACCTTCTGTAATGAGTCTGTTGCAAAAAGCTTGTTGAAATGCAACAAGCTTCATGTTGTCTATTCAATTCGCTTGTTTGTCACTTCGGATGTTATTTTGGAATGCATCGAAGATAGAGGTGAAATGCATCGTAGGGTTAGGCAAGGAAAAGGTCACCATACAACCAAATTGTCAGTATTGTGACACCTTCCATTCGACAATCCTAAGAACTTTTAGGACTTTTTTCCCCTAATAAATAGTAGAATTTTGTTGTTCTGAAAAAAGCGAAAACGTTAGGTTTTGTAGAAGCAACCTTGTAGTGGTTAATCTATGCTCCATTCTTGCCCTTGCGGGAACAATACAAAAGCTATGTGTACTTCTTGTTTGTATTACAGTGGCTCCACTTTAAAGCTAATAACATCTAGTCTCGAGAAGCCTAATTTGAAGATCAAAACCAACTAGCTAACGCGTCGTTCTTTTTCACAGCAAACCAATAAACTCACAATCGTAACCACTTATATCTACTTCTAGCAACGCATAGAAACCACAGTATGTGCGCGTGATGCACAAGCACTCTCCACCAGACGGCATGAACATTTTTCTAATGCTGCAGATTTGAATTTGCAAACAAAATCACACGAAAATTTTTACATTTATTTCTCAACACCCAATCGATTCTCCAAAGTGTGACAATCAACATCAATATACTATATTCCCTTTTTCCTCAGTGTTCGTAGAGCAAACACTACGAGCGAATGATTATCGTGTGACCGATTCGCAGTGAAACCTGTGCCTCGCTGTTTCATTAGTTGCTCGTTATTGACAGTACGGTTACTTGTACACAACGATGTATATAATTACTTATTTTATAGAGCTCCAAGAACACCCTATGCAAATTATCTGCTCAATCGGACTTAAGGAAAAGTGGCGCAATTGTATTAAAATTGCATGAAACGTCGAGATCTAGTGTCATCTCGAAAAAAAATTTTTGTCAAAAATAGACACTCTGGGACTTTTTTTTTCGGAATACGTAACGAAAAGCATGGTTTTGGGTGCCAATAAAAATAGTTATCTCGATTTTTCATTCGGAACTTGCTACGAAATGTTGATTTGCACGATAACATACTCTATGCAAAACATTAGCTCATTCGGACTTCATTTACTGGTGTCGCAGACGTTACAATTTGAGTTTTTTGAAAACCGAAAAATCATCGATAAGTGGGTTTTAAAAAAAAATATTATGCCAAATGTCTTAGAATTGCATGACACGTTGATAGGTGGTGAACATTTTGTATAGGGTAACTTTTTGAAATTTTAGGGTCGATTTTCTCCCATACATTCATTGGCACCCTAATGCTTATACATAGTCTTATACTCAATAGAATTTTCAATCTGCCGCCGCGATGTTCAATCAAACCTTTTGATCTTAAAATTGCGTTGCTAGGCGGAATTCAAAGCTTATTCTTGTTCTGATTATATTCAGAAAAAAAAGTCACTCGACGTTTCTAAGAAAAATGAGTTTCAATTTTTAAAATATATTTTTTCAGCGAAATTTTTTATTTTTTGTTTTTTTATAAAAAAAAATAAAACAATTTTCTACATTTCGTCCTTTGTACATAATTTTGTAGGTATCATAGTTTTGAGCTTATAAACTTTTCCGAAAAATTAAAAAAAAATTGACCATTTACAAAAAGTATTCTAATTCTTTTTTGAATATTTCAAGTATGCAAACACGAGTTGGCATGAAATTCGTCAAACACGTTAATCAAATAGTGTGCGCCGCCCGATGAGCGAGGCATGTGCGAGCCATTGGTTTCAAGCACCAGATTGAACATGTTAAAAAATAATGTAGTAGAAACTGGGGGTCGGTTTAGGGACACCTTTTAAAAAAAACAAAAATATTTTTTCCCTGTTTTTGAAGCGATGAAAACGCAAAACGTTAGAATGAAGAGAGCAAGAAAAAAGTCACCATACTATCAGCTGTAAGCATTGTGACACCTTTCATTTGATACTACAGTAAATTCGGTAGGAAGCATCGTTCTTAAGATACAAAGGGGGGGGGGGGGGAGATTAGGTTCAGAGCCACCGGTTGCATTAGGATCACTTTCCCCTATGGGGGATGGACTTATGAGAGGGGAAGGAGATATCTCAAAGGAAAGTTAGAAAAATTCAGGATAATAACTATCATGAAAAGTAGTACAGGGCGGACTCGATTATATACAGTAGAGTGCCAATGAAAATGGCCATCTCGAATTTTCAAAGCGAACTATTAAAAAATGTTGATTCCCACGAAAAACTACCCTAGACAAAATATCATCTCAATCGAACTTCATTTACTAGTGTCGCACAGCGGTCAAAGTTTGAGTTTTTTGAAAATCGAAAAATCACCCAAGGGGAGAGTAAAGGAAATCGGGGATCTCGAAAAAAACTTGTTGATGCCAAATATTTTCATATTGCATGAAAAGCGAGATCTACTGTCATCTCGGATTTTTTTTTGTCAAAAATCGGCGCTCTGGGACTTTTTTTTCGGACGTCAACGTACTGTTATCTCGGAAAAAAATGTTTTGTCAAAAATTGACTTTCTGGCGCTCGGTCGTTTTTTGTCTGAAAAGTCGATTTTTGACGAAGATTCAACATATCATCAACAACGACGTCAACACACCAAGCTCGGAGCGAGAATGAATGTTGTAGGTTAGGGGTTAGGTTTATAGAGACTTGAAACTTCTTCAGTTTATTCGTTTCTAGCCTTGAGAAAGGCATTCGATCCCTCGCCGTCCAGCTCGCACAGCAACGATGTTGTCCAGTCGGTGTTCTCACGAAGAATGGAATGTTGTATCTTCCACTCTTCTTTTATATATACATCGCGCTTCGAAGCATCGTGTTTTTCTATAAGGGAATGTAATTGATATGCCCATTTTCGCGCCGCTCAGAGAATCATGTTGCATCGAGCGCAATGCATATATTAGAGAAGGGCGGAATATACAATTGCACCCTAAAACCTCAATATGCCAAAAAATTTTCCATTTGCTTGAATAATTCTCGAGTAATGCAGAAATTTGTCTTTCATTTGTATGGCAGCCCCCCCCCCTTATAGAGGGGTGTGGAGTGCCTAACAACCAAGGGTTTCAAACTATCACGAAAACCTTCCCCGGCCCCAAAAACCCCTACACACCAATTTTCATGTTGATCGGTTCAGTAGTTTCCGAGTCCATAAGAATCAGACAGACAGTCAGACAGACAGAAATCCATTTATATATATATATAGATGTTATTGCTATGTTTTGAATTTATATAGAGTAAAAATGAAACACAACTGTGTTCGTTGCGAGCACAAAACTAAGTGAAGGTTCTTTATTGAATATAGGAGTATATAAAAAAAAAAAGGTTTCAGCTGACAAAGCAGTTGAGCGGAGTCAATGACCGCTCGTTGAAATGCTACGCGACAATTGGCTTCTATATGAAACTAAATATAATTCAACACTCCCACTTTTAGTTTCTAATTAATATCTGATCAAATTCATCTAGCTATTTCTGCAAAATACTCATGAGTGTACGAAAACGTTGAAACTTGGTTTTTGACAAAGCTTTTGTCATAATGTCCGCTATTTGGTCATCCGTCTGAATATATTCCAGAATGAAAACTCCACCTTGAAACTTTTCTCTGATGAAATGGTATCGAACATCAATATGTTTCGTCCTTTTGTGAAATTCTGGATTCTTGATTAGTCGAATTGCGCTTTGATTATCCATGTAGAAAATCGGTGCATTAAATTTTTGTTGCAACAGTTCTTTCAGCAAATTATTCAACCAAATCAGCTCTTTTATGGCATGTGCTGCTGCCATGTACTCGGATTCTGTTGTTGATAGCGCCACAGACCTTTGGCGCTCCGAGCCCCAACTAATAATACTATTTCTTAGCATAAATACATAGCCAGATGTAGATCTTCTAGTAACGATATCTCCGGCATAATCTGCATCGCTATATCCACAGAAAAATAAATCGTTTCTAGACTCGAAATGAATTCCCATGTTCATTGTGCCTCGAATATACTTCAAAATACGTTTTACCGCATTGACATGAGCTGCAGCGGGTTTCTCCAGATATCGACTTGCATTTCCAACAGCAAAAGATATATCTGGTCTTGTTGCCACTGCCAGATACATTAAACTTCCAACTGCCTCACGATACGGAAACCTTATCTCTGAATCTGCTTCAAAATCACTCAAATTTTGCGCACTTTCCGTTGGTGTTGCCACAGCGTTGCAATCTGACATATTGAAACGATTGAGTATTCTTTCGGCATACCTCTGTTGATGCACATGAATCGATCCTTCTCGACGCTGTTCAATTTCGAGTCCCAAAAAACATTTCAGCTCGAAAACTTTGATTTCGAACTCCTTTCGAAGATGCTCTATCACTGGTGAAATGACATTCGCTTTTTCCGCCGCAATGAGTCCATCATCTACATAAATAGCTAATATCAGCATTCCGCTTTCACCATTAGACACAAAAACACATGGATCTGATTTGCTTGCTTTGAAATTAAATTTCGTTATAAAATATGTGAATTTTTTATTCCAGCAACGTGATGCCTGCTTCAGACCGTATATGCTTTTAGATAATTTGCATACACGTTCAGTTCCATCTTCATATCCGATCGGCTGATTCATGAAGACTTCTTCGTCTAAATCGCCATTTAGAAAGGCTGTCTTCACATCGAATTGTTTTAATGTCATCTGTTTGGATGCTGCTATTGCCAATATAACTCTAATAGAGGTAAACTTGACTACTGGACTGAATGTTTCATGGTAGTCAACTCCGTACTCTTGTGTGAAACCTCGTACTACCAATCGCGCTTTATAGCGATCAATGCTTCCATCTGGATGTTGTTTCACCTTGAATACCCAACGGTTATCTATCACCTTCTGATCATATGGTGGGTTGACCAAAGTCCAAGTGCAATTTTCAACGAGTGAGTTGTATTCATCGTCCATTGCTTGCTGCCATTGCACGTGATTATTTGATTTCATCGCTTGTTCATAATTCTTCGGCTCCTCAATGATTGCTAACATTGCAATATGATCTGCTGATGCACAACATGACAATCGCCTTTCAGTTCTACGATCGATGGCGCTCCTATCCCGCAAACGCTGGTTGATTACATTTCGGTTGTCAAGATCACAAATAGCTCCACAATCTCTTCGTCGTTGTTCTTCCTTCGCTCTCGGTTCATCCTCATCATTCGCAAACTCATCAGCTTTCTTTGTATCATTTCCTATATCAAGTGATACAAATGATTCCTCCGAAAGAAAAATTACATCACAGGCGATTTGAACTTTGCCCGTCTCAGGATTCCAAACCCGATAGCCCTTGGAATGGTCATCATAACCGACGAACATACATTTTATTGCCTTTGGGTCTTGTTTTCGCCGCCTTTCCTTAGGTATATGTATAAATACCTCTGACCCGAAAATCCGCAAATAATCTATTTTCACCTTTTTGTTAAACCATAGCTCATATGGTGACTTGTTATCAACTGTGCTTGTTCCAGATCGATTGAGCACATGAACCGCCAAATTAACTGCTTCTGCCCAAAACTTATAGTCCATTTGTTTCGAGTGAATCATTGTTCTTGCTGACTCGACAATTGTTCTCATCTCTCTTTCCGCGCACCCATTTTGCTCTGGTGTATATGGTACAGTTCGTTGATGTTGAATAGCCATCTCATCGAAGAAATCCTTCAATTCTGCGTTCAGAAATTCAGTACCATTATCTGATCTGAAATAACGAATATTGTGTCCATGCTTCTTTTGCACAATCTTAAGGCACCTTTTGACATTGCTTGCAACTTCCGATTTGTGCTTCATAAAATAAACAAACCGGAAATGTGAATAGTCGTCCTTCAACAGCAAAAAGTATCGCGAACCGCCAATCGACTCTTCTTGCATTGGTCCGCAAACATCCGCAAAGATTATTTCACCACACTTTTTAGACTTCTCTTCCCGACTTTTAAAACTTCCTCTATGATGTTTTCCATATACGCACGCTTCACACGCAAAATCCTCATCTACGAAATTTATATTTTTGTTCAGTAAAAACTTCTTCACGTGTACGGTGTTCTGATGTCCAAGCCTCTCGTGCCAAGAACGAATTGAGAGTTTCTTTGTAGCCACATTTGCCACAGAAATCTTTATCTGCGAAGCTTCATTTATTTTGAATAACATTTGAAACAATTTTTCACGACGAGCTCCCACTGCAACGATATTTCCATCTTTCAGAAATTCGCACCGCTTATTGTCAGACTTCAATTGATAGCCTCGATCCATGGCTTTTCCCGACGAAAATAAATTCACATGGATCTCCGGTACATATAGAACATCCATCATGCATTTAGGAATCCAATCATTCCCATTAAAAGCAAGAATGTTTATATTGCCTTTTCCTCGAGCCACAATCTTATCGCCATTTCCAATTGTTACCTCCACTGATACTTCAGTGAAATTGTCAAACCACTCTCGTCGGTGACTCATATGATCACTCGCACCAGAATCCAGGATCCAAATGTCTTTGTCTCCATTCAATGCAGCACACACAAAAGCGTCGATCGATGAACTTTCCCGCCTTTTGTCCGCACCGTCCTTTAGTAGTGGACAATCTCTTTTCCAGTGATCACTTTTGCCACATTTAAAACATTTTCCTTTCGTTTTTGCTGCTTTACTTTTTCCTATGTTAACACCACTAGATGAATTTCCCATTTTCGATTTTTGAGATTTCTTCGAAAAATTCCGCTTTGCCATCAGCGCTTCTACATCATCCACTTGAGCCTGTTGTTTTAATCGAAGTTCTTCTGCCAATAATCGTGCACGTAAATTCGCCATTGTTTGATTTTCGTCATTAGTGGACTCCCATGCACTATGGAAATGGTTGTACTCAGCAGGCAACGACATTAAAATCTTTGTCATGACCATAGAATCTGATATGATTTCCTTTTGGTCCCTTAATTGTTGGACAATTTCAAGCAACTTCGAAAGAAAAATAGCGATATCATCTCCTAGCTCCATTTTGAAACTGTAATATTTTTGTTGTAAAAATAACACATTTGACTTTGAGGCTTGCTCGTAGGTGCTTTTGAGCGTTGTCCACATTTCACCTGCTGTTTCACAATTCATAATTTGCAAAAGCGGTTGCTTCATGCATGCCGTTGATATGATTCGCCTTGCTTTGGCATCGGTCTTATTCCACAACGAAATCGCAGCTGCGTTGTTGGCTCCTGCTACTGGTTTTGTCGTCGTTCCGTCAACTATATCGAACAATTCAGTTGCTTCGAGTATTTGACGAATCTGGAATTTCCATGTCAACCAATTACTGCCACCTTCCAGTTTTTCAATGCTCGCCTTATCACTCTCCATTTCCTAGTGTAACTATACTGTCTTTCAGTTCAATTATAAAACTCTCGACCGACCGTATCTCCGTATACACTACCAGGCTCCGGAATGTTATAACCGAATCGTACAAAAAACTTCCTGAGAGTTTAGTACCGTACGAATTTAATAAACGTTCCACGCGCCCAAAACGAACTTTTGTTACTGTGATCTGGGCCCATAACCTTTTGAATTTATATAGAGTAAAAATGAAACACAACTGTGTTCGTTGCGAGCACAAAACTAAGTGAAGGTTCTTTATTGAATATAGGAGTATATAAAAAAAAAGGTTTCAGCTGACAAAGCAGTTGAGCGGAGTCAATGACCGCTCGTTGAAATGCTACGCGACAATTGGCTTCTATATGAAACTAAATATAATTCAACACTATGTCCATTTCCGCACCACTCAAACTCTCAACACTCATTATGCTGGTCGGGGTTTGACTGAATGTTATATCCTTCCACCCATCTCTAATATATTGGGTTAGGGAAAAAGAAATGTCGTATTTCTGATCGAAATTTGACGCTAATATCATTAGGACAGAAAGTGTCTGTTGATTTACCAAATAAATAAATAAATAAACTTACACAAAATCATTCAATTTAAGTCAAATATGCGCCGTTTTTTTCGCAAACTCGTTGCCATTTAGAAGGCAACTTCATTATCCCCCCCTTATAAAACCCCCCCTCCTTATTTGCAAAAAATTCAGACAGCCAATTTTCGCAAGCCTCTTTTGAGGTCAACTTAGTATCACCAAGAGCGTTTTGCATGGACCAGAAGAGATGATAATCACTTGGAGCCAGGTCCGGACTATACGGTGGGTGCAATGGAACATCCCATCCGAGCTCCCGTAGCTTCTGGCCGGTCATCAATGATGTTTGAGGCCGAGCGTTGTCCTGATGGAAAACTACACCATTCCTTTTGATCATTTCTGGCCGCTTCTGGTCAATCGCCTGCTTCAAACGGTCAAGCTGCTCACAGTAGAGAACCGAGTTGGGGGTCTGGCCATAGTTGAGCAGCTCAACAAATTCAACGATTTTATCGTTTTCCACGACGATTGGCTGACCAGTACGAGGTGTATCTTCGACAGCCACTACACCAGAACGAAATTGATCAAACCAACGCTGTGGTGTGCGAATCGTTACAGTATCGGGTCCATAAACTACACGAATTTTTTCGGCCGCTTTCGTAGCAGTTTTACCTCGCAGGTATAAAAACAAAAAATATGGCGAATTTCTCGCTTGGTGGAATCCATCTTTGACGCGCTATAACTTGAGACTGAAAAGGACAATCACAACACTGTCAAAAAGGCACTTGTAGCACAGATTGTCGTCTTTAAATAGCCGTATAGTATGACCCGATGCAATAAGTACAACACATGATATGTTTAAGTGTTGCTATATATTGACAATATACGACATTTCTTCTTCCCCAACCCAATATGTATCGCGCTTCGATGCAACATGATTCTCTGAGCATAGCAACTGCATCCCCAGAAGCCATGCCATGTAAGCTTCTTCTTCTTGAATGGCGTTAACGTTCCCTGTGGAACTTTTGCCGTCTCAACGTATGCATTAACTAGCGTCATTTATTAATACTCAGTTGAGATTTCTTAAGCCAAATAACACGCCTTGAATGTATTCCGAGGGGCAAGCTCTAGAATTCGTGTGACCACAGTGCAAGTCGAAGGAAATTTCTCTGACGAAAAGTCCCCCGGCCAAAACGGGAATCGAACCCGAACACCCGGCATGATAATGTGAGACGCTAACCACTCGGCCACGGGTGCACAAGCTTACTCTCTCGAATTAAATTGAATGGAAGAATACTGCTTGTTGCATATACGAGTAAAAACGACCTTTTCATCGTTACATTACTCACTAGTTTTACTATTTCCATTATATATGTCGCGGACAAAAACATACGTGGGGATCTTTTCTCTTAAATTGTTCATTCGGAATCAAAATCCATCCATTAATTGATGAGATGTTAACGTTCCAAATCTTTCACTTTTCCCACCCGTAACTTTGAATTAGTCCCTATATTGGAAGGTTACACGTAGTTCCACGTCAAAAATATTTGTTTAACTGTATATAATCGAGTCTAAAATTGTATACAATCGAATCATATAACAGTTCGGCTGAAAAGTGTATACGGTACCATAGTAAAACAATTTTTCTTTTTGCAAAATTCAATTTTATTATTCAACATAATTGTCCTTGAGGCGATTATAGCGATCTTGCAACTTTTCGATACCATTTTTAAAGTACTCATTCGGTTTTTCCGAAATAGGGCTCAGTTTTGATAATCACTTCATCATCGGTCTTAAATTTCTTGCCAGCGAGCATTCTCTTCAGGTCTGCAAACAGAAAATAGTCGCTGGGGGCCAGATCTTGAGAAGCAATTCGAAGCCCAATTCGTGCAATTTTGCCATCGTTTTCATTGATTTGTGATTTTTTTCATTTTCTAACACAATAACACAATAACAAAAGTTGCTTTACTGTAACTCACGAGCCAATCGACCAATTGCTGTCAAATTTTGACAGCAATTGGTCAACCTTATGATCTTTTCACCCGAACTGTTATAATCGAGTCTGTATATTATCGGGTCCGACCTGTATATAGAACCATTCCATGCCAAACCGATATAGTGGTTCTCAGATTTTTGTCAAAAGTGGGAGTTTTGTTCCATATCGCAAATCATTAGACCAGTATTTTTATATTTTTTTTTTGTTAGGGTGATCATTTCCATTTTAGGGTGGTCCGAAAAATCCATTTTTTCGCATTTCTGCCAAAAATGACTTTTTTCATAACTTCTGAACTACTACATCGATTCAGATGATCGACATATCAAATTAAAGCCAATCACCTGGTCTTTTTTGGAAAAATACTGCAGTTGCAGAAAATTCGAATTATATTTTCGTTATTATTGATTGTATTTGTTTTTTTAAGTTTTCATGGTTTCGGGACCAAAGGCGCTATATTTTTTTATGTTTTTCCTGGAAATCTGAGGATTTTTCAAATAACATATCTCGAAACCAGGGAAGCGTTTTTTTCGTTTTTAGGTTCTAATTTTTCAAAGTTAACCGATGGTCCAAAAAATCATTTTTCCCTATTTTCCCAAAAATGACTTTTTTCAAAAATGTTTTACTTTCACGCACATCCAGTCTAGTCGCATAGAAATATGGAACGAAAACCGAAAACATGTTAGCTTTGAAAAATCATAACTTTAAAAGGAAAAATAACACCTCACTGGTATTTGGATATATTATGTGAAAAAACCTCAGGTTTCAGGAAAAAATATAAAAAAATGGCGCCCGTGGTCCCTAAACGATGTAAGCTATAAAGAACATATATAATCAATAATTACGAAAACAAAATCCTTTTTCATTCAGAGTATAATATTTTTCGAAACAAGACTTGCTCAAAATGCCTCTCTGGTTTCGACATATGTTATGTGAAAAATCCTTAGCTTTCCAGAAAAAATATAAAAAAATATAGCGCCTTTGGTCCCTAGACTATAAAAACGATAGAAAAAGTCATTTTTGGAACAAGAGGAAAACCTTAAAATGGAAATGGTCACCCTAACAAAAAAATAAAAAAATTCTGGTCTAATAATTTGCGATAAAGAACAAAACTACCACTTTTGACGAAAATCTAAGAACCATTATATCGGTTTGGCACGGAATGGCTGTATAGCTTTCTACAATACGATGAAATTCTTATTTAATACACTTTATTGTTTTGTGAAGTGACTACGCTTTGTGGAGACTGAAAAAGAGCGTGTTGTCACGCCACAAAATGCATGCCGGTTTTTGCAAGGTTCTTGTGCGTGTTTTGAAAAACTGAATATCCAGGAGTCTACGTTAATCTTTAGTTGACAAATCATAAAACAAAATTCATTTGTATGTTTTGAAACGGAACCGAAAATACAACATAAATGTTCAACAGTCGGAAACCGCAAAAAGTCAGGTGTTGTCACGTCCCAAAAGTAAGTGACTGACAACAACCGAATTCAACTATAAAATATTCTCCAGTTAATGATTGTTGTAGGATTTTTTTTCAATTTTATTTTGATATCTTTTACTTTTTGGAAATCGTGTGATTTATACATGACACGACAAAAATCTGTTTTTAGTGAGTCAAAACGTTATTACGTCACGCTGGAATGGGTCATCATGGTTCACTTCCCCAGATCGAATTATTATGTTGCTATTGGTAACGAACAACACCTGATAATGAATTCTCCAATTAAACGCAATTTCTTCCGAATAGAACCCTGAATAAATACAGCTGTCTTATGAAGAAGCAACAAGAGTTCTAAATTGATTGAAGAATAACAAACCGCTTGTTTGGAAAAGAAAACCCATCAAGATTATATTGGAATGAGATCAGTCGGCTGTGAAGCGTAACTGTATTATTTAGAGTTAGCAACGAGATTAGATGGATACTTTGTTTTATATGATAAAATAATTTTCCATTGATAGCGATCTAATCACTGGTGTACATACATGTACATTCGCATGCTGGGTAAGCTAAAGTAGCACGAAACGTTAAACGAATTGGAAGTTTGAGCTCGGTTTCCCATCAGTATGTTACGTGTTTTGCTCTAAATGGATATCTTCCTAACTCATCATCATCATCATCAGCAGTAGCAGCAGCAGCAGCATCAGAGCCAAACCGAAAGGAGGGATTTAGCAGTACACTGTGCACTCCATGCAGCAAATAATGTTACTTGTTTGCATCTCTTCTGATCGACCATGAGAGGAATCGCTACTGCAAATTATTCCTTACGATCCAAAGAATGACTAATTGAATTTGCTCGCTCTCCCATCGCACGTAATCAGATGCTAAAGGCACTACTCAGTGTTTCCATCGTGGTTGGAAATAATTAACGTTTGTTACAAACCAACCATGTAAAGCCCTAATTAATTCTTTCTATGCTACCCTAAGCATTAGCACCTGAATTCGTTCTCGTTCCACTAATGGCTTCTGGAAAGTTTCAGTGATTTACAGAACGAGTCTTTTGCCCCCCCTGCAGGCTCGAGACCGGAGAGTGAATCGCTTCCAGCGCAATTGGAATTGAGTGTTCGCTTGATAGAACAAAATTATTATTTTCCACAGATTGATTGCGCAAAAGCTCTTCTGCTTTTTTCTCACACTGTTACATTGCCCGTAATACCGGTTGATACCGATGTCCATTTCCGTATGCACAGCAGCAACACGGAAGGACGATGCGATGCGGACGGAATCCTGCAATGACAAATATGATGTTACTGTTTTCTCTCCGGTATGCTAGGATATCGTGCAAAACAACCATCACCGATCGATTTTCTTTGTTCCGATGATGAATACCGAATCGAGCGCTATCAATTCGAATGATGGCACTCGTGCAGCAAGCAATCTTCCATCTCACTAAGCATTGCATGAGCTATCGAAATCATCTCTGGCGCTGGTGCTCTTGTTTCTCGGTGTGGAATTGAGTTATTCATAATGGGGGTTACTGGGAAAGACGGGGGGAGTGCTCTCGCCTCCTGATTGCAAAGTGTTTTATATGCAATGCTACCCCCGTTATGGTCGCTAAGTTCTCCGGTCGTTATATTCAGCTTCTTTCAGGTGGAAGTTACCCTGTGAATATATTGCCGCAGGATCACGAACGCATCGAGCGATTTTTTTCCCCAATGTTTTCCTTTCAGAAGTTTATTTTTAATTTCAGTAACTGTTGTAAGTATGCATCGTTCAAACGTTCCAACACAGAATCACGTATTTTACAAAACACCAAAACATTTGGCATTCGTGATTAGATGGACTGTGGCATCTGTGTGCTCTCAACTGCACTACGAAAGGGGGGAGAACCGAGTTTGATTGGATAAAGTAACTTTTCGAGGATGGAAAAAAGTTACGATTTGCGTTACTGCACAACTTACCCAACAAATTTCAGACAAACGTGTAAATATAGGATATCACCGTAGTTACGTTGCTTCGACGAGTATCGTGATATATTCAATGGAATATACTGCGCGTGTAACAAGCAGTTTCGTCAGTTTTAATCATGTAGAGGAAGTGGGAGTAAAACGAACATGTCAAGAAGAACGTCAATTATATCTTTGGAAACTTATGTTTCCCAAAACTTTGATGCAGTTTCTTGCCATTCAATATACTGTTTTTCTACCTAATTGGTCAAATATTTTACAAAAAAGTGTTTTTCAATGTTCTTACTGAAATTAAAACAGACCGAAAAGTACAACTTTTTTTTCGATGCGAGTAATATGGACACATAGTGGGGGTACTATGAACAGGTTTGTAATATCTGAAGCGTAGAGGTTTATCGATCGCGAAAGGAAAAAATTTATTCAACCAAGGTCTGAACTCATCACGAATGTCCGTTAAATGATGAAAAAATCGAATTAATCCACCTAGAAGTGATATCGTGCTTTTCAGCAGTATAAAGGACAGACCCTCAACTATTTTGCTTTTGGTTCCAGTCAGCTTCAAAACAGTCCACATTTGGCGATTTGATTTCCATTTATAGACGCAGGGCATTCCTTGGGAATAGATTAACCAGACTTTTCACAGTCCATCTCACTCCCACTGGCAACTGTCCGTTTTACCCCATCAATACAATGATTTCAATAATTTAAATTTTCTACTCAAAAATGAATTTACTTTTCTGTACATACCTAATATCGCTTCTCTGTTAACTCACAAACCGAAATATAACCATCAACGAATTGAATTTTGATATTAAACCACTCAAAATGCTTAACATCGAAGCAGCTAAAATTACATCCACACGCGGAACCATGTATGATTTTCGGTTTTTGTTTCCCTGTTCCACTTTTGATTGGTATTCATTGCCATAGGGTGGCTTAAATATTATAGAATAACATGTAGAAGGTGTTCTCTTGAACAGAAATTTGAAATTCAAAATGTAACTATACATATACGTTTTGAACTGATAGATAATCGTATACTGTACGTAGTTTTATTTGGGAGATATCCTGTGTAATCTCTAGGGGAAGTGAGGGCATAGTGGTTACCCTAAGGAATATGCCCATTTCCAGTGTTCGCATACCGCTTCAATTCCCGTTTCTTGAAGAATGTTATAGTTCAACTCATTGTTGTTCAAGATAGCATTCGGCTTTTACTATAAAAATTTATAATAGTACATATTTCATCATTAGAAAAAAAAAAAAAGTGAAAAAACGAACTTTTTTTTTTGCTTGGAGGTAAAGTGGTCACCTAGTGGGGGCAAAGAGGTCACTCGCACATATCAAACTAAATGAGATAGATTTATACATTTTTTTCGTCAGAATTTGTTCAAATCATTTTTGATATAGTAGCCACATGTTTGAAATAAGCTTGGCCTATTCACTTGAAGTCTCCATTTAAATTTTCTTATGCATACAAAAAAAACATAACGTTCCGCATAATGAGGCTTGGTTTAGTTGGAGTGGCATATTTTTCCAGAGTCAAAGCCACAAAAAGAACTTCTTCATGAGAAGAATGTGATGAAGCATATCAGCTTTAGTAAACAGAACATTGTAAGTCGTTATTCACCTATGACCACTTTGTCCCCTTTGAGACTTTGTAATTTCTGTGCTAATCGCTGAGATTAAACAACATATCGGTTCATCTCTCTTAAAATATGTGAACATTCGTTCAAACTGATGATTTGTCCAAAATATCAGATTGAATCAACTAAATTTCACGAGAAATTACTTAGATACCATGCGCACAGAACTACGGCCCAACTGTAATCAAGAGAGCAATTTCTGTTTTTATTTATCTTTTGACATGCGACATGCGACATATTGCAATTTATATCGCCTACAATCCTAAAAGTGTTTACAAAATTCCCAAACATCAAAAACAAATTGCAAAGACAAAGAAATTGCGCTCGCAAAAAACGTATTGCTGTATTAACCCCTTCCCGTATTATTTAATACGCCACATATCAAATGATTTCACTACACTGCTGAGCGTTCTAGCGCCCTATGTTATGTAAGTACACTACGAGTGAGACTCGATGTTGTACGGGAAAGGGTAAAATTAACTTGAGTTGGCTTAAATTAACTTATCTATCTATCTATATATATAAAAATGGAGTGATGTCTGTCTGTCTGTCTGATTCTTATAGACTCGGAAACTACTGAACCGATCGACATGAAAATAGGTATGTAGGGGTTTTTGGGGCCGGGGAAGGTTTTCGTGATATTTTGAGACCCCTCCCCCCTCTCTAAGGGGGGCTGCCATACAAATGAAACACAAATTTCTGCATTACTCGGAAATTAACCAAGCAAACAAAACCAAAGTTGGCATGTGAAAGTTTTAGGGTGCAATAAATGTTTCTATGATGGTTAGACAGTCCTTCCTCCACTCAAAGGGGGGGCTGCCATACAAATGAAACACAAATTTCTGCATTACTCGAGAATTAATCAAGCAAATGAAACCAAATTTGGCATGTGGAGGTTTTAGGATGCAATAAATGTTTCTATGGTGATAAGATACTCCTTCCCCCTCTCTTAGAGGGGGCTGCCATACAAATGAAACACAATTTTTTGTATTACTCGGAAATTAATCAATCAAACGAAACCAAAGTTGGCATGTGAAAGTTTTAGGGTGCAATAAATGTTTCTATGATGGTTGAACAGTCCTTCCCCCACTCAAAGGGGGGGCTGCCATACAAATGAAACACAAATTTCTGCGTTACTCGAGAATTAATCATGCAAATGAAACCAAATTTGGCATGTGGAGGTTTTAGGATGCAATAAATGTTTCTATGGTGTTAAGATACTCCTTCCCCCTCTCTTAGAGGGGGCTGCCGTACAAATGAAACACAAATTTTTGCATTACCCGAGAATTAATCAAGCAAATTAAACCAAATTAGGCATATGGAAACTTTAGGGTGCAATGAATGTTTCTATGGTGGTTAGATACCCCTCCCCCCTCTCTTAGGGGTGGCTGTCATACAAATAAAACACAAGTTTCTGCATTACTCGAGAATTAATCAAGTAAATGGTCGGGACGAAGTTTGCCGGGTTAGCTAGTATTATATAAAACACATTAAAAGTAAAAGAAATTGTACTTCTGGCACATAATTCAAGTTTTAAAAGACGTTTGGACAGAGCGACTGTGCTCAGAAATTCGGGGAAAAAATTAAAATCCCTGCATTAATAGAGGGTGGCACGATCGAAATTTGGTCAACTTCAAGTTGAGGTAACTCTTTTGAGAGTGCAAACTTGCACTCCCCTCATTTTATAAGTGTTGTGTTCAACGTGTAGAATCATTCCTCTATGTTGTTTTATTTTTCGTTTGATTTTCAGTTCTCAAAATAGCGTCCATCAAGAGGAACTCAAAAATTTTGCTGCAAAGCGCAGATGATTTTCTGTAACTTAGCTTTTATTATACCACTGCAGTTAAAAAAATAGAAAGGTGAGAGACGACAGCATCATTCGCGTAGGAGCAAGATTTATTTTCATTCCAATCGCTTGCTTATCACTATGAATATTATCTTAGGAAGAAACAAAATTTAATAATCAACTCATGATTTTGTCGCAACTCCCAAACCTCAAAAATCCTCTTTGAAAACATCAAAATCAACAATCAGCCTAAACTAAAGCTGTTGTCTGCTCGTTGGCTAGATCGATATTTCAATAGAAATAATAATGCATGATGTGCAGGACTAGAGAGGCTTCGAATTTGATGAAATTCATTCACTTCTATAACAACGAAAAATTATTGCCTTTATAATTTTCTTTTGCGATGTCAAGTTTGTTCTTCATTTAAAATAATGACATAGTTTATTCACATTTAAATCGAATTTCAAAGCTGCAATATCGATTGCGCCATTAGTTCCATTCACGATCATCATGAAGTTTCTTAACATTAATACTATTTTTTTTTCTTATTTCCTTATTAGAAAATTCTAACATTTTTTTTTCCAATTGTTCAAATAGTTCAAACTCTTGTATTTTGATTTTTTTTTTCATTATGTAAATATTTGTGAATGTTTAGAATTTTTCGATTTTTTAAATTCTTATTTTTTTAATTTTTGTTCAGAATTTTTCGATTATTTTAATGCACAACGGGACATAAAAAAAATAGGAAAAAGACCAAAATAAAAATTTAAACAAACATTACAAACATTCAAAACATTTTCCAAAATTCAAACAAAAACAAATAATTTAGAAAATTAAAAAGAATAAAAACTTTAAAAACTTAAATCAGAATCGAAAAAGAATGTTAAATTCAAAACATTGAAAAAATTTATAAAAACAATTTGAACAATTTAGAAAAAAAATCGAAAAGTTCAAGTTTAAAATTTCAAAAAAGGTATTAAACTCAAAACATTAAAATAATGCAAGAATTTGAATAATTTAAACAATTTAGAAAAAAATCGAAAGGTTCAAGTTTAAAATTTAAAAAAAGGAATTTTTTAAAAAGTTTTCAATTTAAAGGAATATTGAAAACGTTTTCAAACTCGAAAACGAAGAATTAAAAAAAATTCAAAGACAAAGAAAAAAACACAATTAAAACAAATAATGATACTGAAATTGTTAATCTTCGAAAATTTAAACAGTTTACAAAAACTCGAAAGCCTAAGTAATTTTGGAAATTAGAAATATTTCAGAATGCTCTATTTAAATTTCAAAACATTCGGGAAATTTCAACAATTTAACCATCAAAAGTTCGAACAATTTATAAACAAACAAAATATATCAATAATAAATAAAAAATAAATAGAAATAAATAAATAAAAACAATACAAATTCAAACAAACCTAACTTGAAATTTTTGAAATAAACAAAAATGAAAATTTTAATATTTTCAATTTTTTTAAAGCTCGCAAATCCGAAAAAATGGAAGAATATATATTTCCTGAAATTTTAAACTGTAAAATTTCAAAAACAAAAATAGAAGTATTAAAAAACAAAACAAAACAATCAAATCATTTAAAAGATCTGAAAAATTAGAATAAAAGAGTGAATTATAAAAATTGAAATGAGACAAAAAAAATTGAACTTAAAACAAAAACTTAAAAAAAAATGAAAATTAAAAAAGATGTAATTGATGTAAGATGTTAACTTTAAAAATCAAAATGTATAAAAAAAAACCTTGAAAAAAAAAAAGAAAGTTTGAAAATTTAAAAAAAATAACGACCCAAAAAATTCAACAGAAAATTAAAAGCTTCAAAAAACTAGATAATTATAAGAAATAGGAAAATAACAGGGCGGACTCGATTATATACAGTTTTTGATTTCTTTTCACTGTATATAAACGAGTCAAAAAAAAAATTCTATTGGTTTTTTTCATGTATTTTTGATTCATCCCCTAAAAATCAGAAAACACCTTTCTCACATGAAAAAAAATAATTTATCCAGATTCTCTCAAGAGTTGACACACGTTTATATTTGATGAAAAAAATCCCTTTACGCATATGTTCGAATTTCAACAATGACAGAGTTATAGAACTGTTTTTTTTTTGTTTTGGACTCTACAGGATATTTTGGACTTTTGGAAGTGAAAAACCTAAAAGTTAATAATTTCTGTTATTGTTATTTGTGTTATTATTAATTTTATCCTTAAAAATTTATATTAAACTAGATTGTTTCTATCAATTAAATTGAAGCTCTCTAACCGCTCCACAATTTGTTCTTTTACACCCAACTTCTATCTTTCTTAATTTCGCTGCAATATCGATATAAACAATTCCTGGTGAAAGTTCAAACAAAATCTTCAAAAATTACGATTTTTACCCCATTGTACATGTAATAGCCACTTAAATTTCACCTTAACCTTAAAAGGTTACATTTCTGCTTGAAATAAGTCATATTTAAAGTCATATCATAGTCATATTTAAATATTTTTTTCGAAACTGTATATAATTGAGTCCAAAATTGTATATAATCGAGTCCGACCTGTATAGAAAATTTTAAAAATTACAATAAATTTTAAATTTAAAAATTATATAAATTTTGAAAGAAAAAAATTATTGCATGATTCAAAAAATTGTAAAAATTCAAACAAAATCAAATAACTTGAAAAATTTAAATAAAATGAAAATTTGAAAAATTCGAATTAAAAAAATTAAAAAAGTTTTGAAAATTGCAGCAATAGAAAAATTTAGAAAACTAAAAAAAATTTAATAAATAATAGAATTCCATATTCAAAAAAAAATTTCAAAATATTAACAAATCAAAAAATACAAAAAGAAAAAAAAATCGATAAATTAAAAAAAAATTATTGAAAAGTCTAAAAATCGAAAATTAAATGAAAAACCAAAAATTTAAAAAAATTTAAAAAAAATAAAGTTCTACAAACTTGAAAGAATAAAAAAACGAAAACTAAAATTTCAAAAAACGAAAAATTGCAAAAAGTGTTGGAAGGTTTTAAAAAAAACGAAAAAATTAAAAACTAAAAACTGAAAAATTTGGAAAAATTATATAGCTCGAATAATCTGGAAAATTCAAAATTTAGATAAATTTGGAACGTTTAATAAATTTGAAACATTAAAAAAACTCGAAAAATTTGATAAAATACTAATAAAGTTATGGATTGAAATGATTAGATAACTTTAACATTCAATAAATTCAAAAATTGTAAAAAATAAAATTGATTTTTTTTCAAAAATCAAAAAAGTTAAAAAAATGAATTTTTGAAAAATTAAAAAAAAAAGAATTTAAAACGTTCAAAAATATTAAATAATTAGAAAAAATTGAAATAATTTTAAAAATTTATAAGTTTTAATAAAAAAAACTAAAATTAACATGAAATACAAAAATTTGAATAATGGAAAAAAATCCATAAATATAAAAAAATTAATAAATCAATAAAAATAGGAAAAGAATCAAAAAGGTAAAAAAAAACAAAAACCACAAAAAAACGTAGAAAAAAAACTTCTAAAAACTCCAATCTTTTTTTAGAGAATCTGCATCCATTTCAAACATACAAAAAAAATTTGAAGAATTCAAAGAATGGGAAAATCGAAGAATATTTAGAAAATTCAGAATATCTGTATTGAATCAAGACATATTTTCAAGCATAGATTTTGCAAAAATGATTCGGCAATTGTTGATGGTAATAACATCCCGCTACTAAGCATATAAATTGCAATAAAATATTCGGCTCCATTAACTTTTAATGAATGTTTACACAGTTACCAGGGGCTTTGTAGTCTAAGAATTCTGTGTGAACAATCAGAGTAATCTATAATTATGTTTTCGTTTGTTTAAAGGTCTGAAATATCTGTAGAAATATAGCATAATCTGTAGTCACCACCCCTGAGTAAATATGGTTTCAAGAATAAACGCATTCTCACTAATGAAATTCAGACTAAGCCTTGTATGGTTACTGAAGACTTTATGCGAGTGGTTGAAATATTAAGTGTACAAGTATCGTTGCTGAATTGTTTGCGTGTTCGCTTATTGAGCAAACGATCGTGAGTTCAAAGTTCAGAATCCTCAATTCTGGATCATCTTTGTGAGTTATTAATATTACTATGTCCACACAACCATCATCAAGTGACGGTGATCTAGTCTCTCTCTGTGCTGCAAGGCTCTGCTGCTTTGCAGCGAGGAATATCGGAGTATTTGTGCTATAAATAACGCACCAATGGAAGTCTCGAATCTCCTGTCGCGCGGTGTGAACAGTTGAACGAAATAAATACTCTTTGGCCGAAAATGTGATATTGTTCAATTTACCACATGTTATCAATAACATAAAAATTTACACGATTGAATCAGGTTACAACTGAAAATGCTAAAGAACCTCAATAAAATGAACAAATTGAAGAGTAACAAATGGATATTTGATGAAAGAAGCATTCGCTTGAAAAAACTTTAGAAAGAACCGACATCATAGACCAGAGCAATCTAAATATCGTTCTTGACAGTTCCAGACGGTAGGTGCTTCCAATTCTGTATGTCTTGATTTTTGTGTTCGATGGTTTTCCAAGTTCTTTTACATCCAAGTCAAAATCATAGCTTCTGAATCGTTTAAACCACTCCTGCACATGCTTACCGATGGATTCTTCGTAAACTTGGACAAAGAAAAAATGACTGTGAACTGCACTTGTTTTTAGAGGAAGAAAAAAGCAATAGAACTCCCCGCAAATGGTTTTTCCGGTACAAAAATCGACATATTCAATGCGAGCAAAATATTGGTTGTCTACACTTCAATAGAATGAACTTGTCTACGTTTCGATGCTGAAGTACTCGGCTTTCAAGTACATGCGATACCAATTTCAACATAATGCTAACAGTAAAAAAGAGCAATTCCAAATGAAATCGATAAATGACAAAACATGAGTATTTTTGATTTGAATGAAAATTTGTATTCAGTTTGGGTTGAAGGAAATATGAGTTTTCCACAGCAATTGGGAATTTTTTACTCAAGCGTAACTTTTGAAAAGGGCGTATCGATTTTAGTAGGAGAAATCTTTGATAATTTATATCTAAAAAACTATGAGTCGTACCGAAATAGTGTCTTAGAAAGAGTTATAGAGTATTGATGTCTAAACATGAAAAAAATATACACTGAGAAAAAAAATCATTTATTTACAAAAAAAACTTTGATTTGCAATATCCAAAATACATATATATATATTTTTAATTTTTTTCATATAAAATAGAAGTCATGTAGAAAATTTAAAAAATGGGTCCAAGATGGTAAAACTATTTTTGACGAAATTTGTGAAACATCGAATTTTTATGAATTTTCGAAACTTAGAATTTTTGTATGTTAACAATCATTTTTAGCCACAAATTATGATTCCTGATGTGATTTAAAACAAAAAAGGTTATTATAAATCTCAATGTCAATGTCGTATTTCTATTTAAACTGACATAAACTCGCAAAATTTTTCCTATTTTTATACTGGGATGCAGCACCATCCAACATTAATTTTATTCTTTTTACCTGCATTTGTTGTTTCAAAAATGTTACCAATTTAGAAATAAATACTTGCACAGCTATTGTGTCATGACTTAAAACTTCAGATATAACTACAAAGCTTAAATTTGCCAGAGAACCTTTTTCATCTTTATAATAAACAACGAATGGATGGACTGTTGCTTGAGCATTGTTCCAGTGATGACTTTGAACTTCGTCTTGAAGCACAAATGAAAAATTTTCGGAAAAATCGCAAATCACAACAAGCATTTTTTACATTCACGAAAGTAGAAAAATTACTTACTCATGATATTTTTTGAGACTATGAAGCATAAGATTTACATTTTCATGGAATGTACAAACACAAACGTTATGATTTCCTGAACTACTCAGCAATTTGCAATGCTTCGGACGCATTGATGCAATAGAGCTAAATCCAATTTTGCGATTTGGATTAAGTTCCTTAAATCTGTTGAAAGTTTCCCGTAATGATGTTATTAATAACCTTTTTTGGATGTGTTGACGCTTCCCATCTTTGGCTACAGAAACATAGTCTCTTTCTCCAGGTAATGATCGACTGATATCGTCGTCATTATAAAATTCCGAAACATGATTTTTAACATCTTCACTTAAACTTGGTCCATATTTGCTATGTAGTGTCGACAATACACCTTTTTCATTTGTCAGTTTTTTTGGCTTGTTTGCTATATATTTATTAACGCCAAATTCTTCTTCCATTTTTTGCACGGACCAAGACTTAGGCAAAACTGTTAAAATTCTAACTTTTTCTGATCTTATTGTCTCTGTGTGGTCAAATTTCTCTTTGAGCTGATTGATAATTTCATCAAACTCTTTTGTCTTTTGTTTAAAGTTCGACTCTTCGTCTTCTTCATGTGAAAAGGAAAATAGATTTCTTTTAATACCTTTACAAATTTCTTTGAATTTTTGTTCGGGGTAACTAGCCTGTCCAAGTCTTTTCGTCATTATTGGTGAAACGTTAATACCGGCGATTCCCTTGTTGAATAGCTCAATGTTGTACGCTCGGGAATACTCTGGTATATTGCTGTTTTGGGAATCTTGCGAAAATGCTGAGACGACTGAAACTATTGATGGTACTTCTTCTGAAGTATTTCCTACTGATGTACTGATCTGCTCCTCAGTACCAAACACTGCTTTGGTTTGGAAGAGTATACAGATAAACGGTATGATCCGCAAATTTTTAAAGATGTATCTAAAAGAATATTGCATCCCATTGACTTAAGTTTCTCAATCATTTCAGATGAACATTTCTTACCGTTTTTCGGAAACGGTCTACAACACGAATTATTTTTTGTGGTCCATTGTGGTATACTGTTATTCACTCTATAAGGAAGATTGTTCGACTGATGAACGATGTTTGGATATGAGTAACTTTATATACATTATAGAGGTACCTTAAAGGTACCTGACTTTATATACCTGTACAGAGGTAGCTTAAAGATACCTGACTTTATATACCTATGCAGATGTAGCTTAGAGATACCTGCCTTCAGGTATAATCTAGGCATAACGAAAACAAGTTAATTATATTTGTACCCATAACGTCCGGTTGAATCAACAAGGTGTATTTGTTGTTGAGATTTCAATTCTACTGTTCGTGTTTTGATTGTGTAACACGAATGATATGTTAAAAGTGTGTATTAAGATAAAAAAAGATTTTTTAATATCGCTACGTTTTGTGTTAACCCACATGTCTTCAAATGTTTTTCAACGTAATTCCTAAACATATATTTTTACCTTAATAACATATTTGGGAATGTTGTTGGAAATTATAAGCAAATTCATAAACTCGTCGGTATAACACGACAAACATATTAAAAGGGAATATTCACTATAAAAAAGACAATAAATTGAAAATATTTTTTTAAATATCTCGAGAATGGTTACATTTAGAAGGAGATTTATAATGAGCTTTTTTGTTTTAAATCACATCAGAAATCATAATTTGTGGCTAGAAATAATTGTTCACATACAAAAATTCTAAGTTTCGGAAATTCATAAAAATTCGATGTTCCACAAAGTTTGTCAAAAATAGTTTTACCATCTTGGACCCATTTTTTAAATTTTCTACATGACTTCTATTTTATATGAAAAAATTAAAAAAAAAATTAAAAATATGTATTTTGGATATTGCAAATTAAAGTTTTTTTTGTAAATAGAAAAAAAGAGTACTATTTTTATTTCTCAGTGTATATTTTTTTCATGTTAAGACATCAATTCGCTATAACTCTTTCTAAGACACTATTTCGGTACGACTCATAGTTTTTTAGATATAAATTATCAAAGATTTCTCCTACTAAAATCGATACGCCCTTTTCAAAAGTTACGCTTGAGTCAAAAAATTCCCAATTGCTGTTGAAAACTCATATTTCCTCCAACCCAAACGAAATACAAACTTTCATTCGAATCAAAAGTACGTGTTTTTAAAATCTGCATTTTTTGGACGATTTCATTTGGAATTGCACAAAAAAATCTCCAAAAAAATTCCCAGTAAAATACTTTCAAACACAAATGTGACTTTCAACACATTTCGGCTGGTTCGTCACTTTTACTTCCATTTTTGGAAGAATGTCGGTAGTGAGAATTTAACT